>NC_080089.1:66589125-66905744 GCF_950005125.1 Chionomys nivalis | reverse complement strand
TGTTCGTTTTGCTTTGCTACAGAGAGAAGAGCCCTACTTTGCACTCAGCTAGTTGTTTTTAAGAGTTGTAATGCCCATCAGTCTTTTGTTTTGCTGGTTTTTGTTCTTAACTGCGTTGTGACTTTTTTTTCAGAGTTGCTTTGCCTTGTATTGCCCTATGCACGCACATATAACAGTGTGATTTATTTGAATGTATGTGCTTTATCATGAGCCATGTTCTGCTTGATTGTGTCATCATTGCCTCTGTCCCCCATGCCAGGAAGTAGTCTGCTGGTCGCTTCTGCATACCTGGAGGCAAGCTCCCCACATATGCTGCATGAGTGTCCCCTAGTTATGTGACTGATATTACAGTTGCTTTACATGTTGGAATTATATGTGTACATTTCTGACCCCCAAGAGAATAGGGTCTTTTGGGGGGGGGCATCCCCTACTTAGGGCTTGCCTATTGCACAATAAGGATTTAAAAATTGTTTGCCAAGGGGATGGATGGATGGATGGATGGATGGATGAATGCTGATGAGTGGGAGCTCCCACCCAACTCAAACAAAAGTGTGCGAAGGCAGTGCCTTTGCGTGCTCTCCTGACTTGCTGCTTAAGACTGAATGAAGAAAGGAAGCTGGTGGTAGTGGCGCACGCCTTTAATCCCTGCACTCAGGAGACAGAGGCAGGTGAATCTCTGAGTTCGAGGCCGCCTGGTCTACAGAGAGAGTTCTAGGACAGCCAAGGGCTACACAGAGAAATCCTGTCTTAAAAACAAACAGTCCGAGGAAAGGCTTACGGTTCTTGTCTTAACTGAGAAAGTTCAAATGTAGGCTTTTACAGCTGCCCAAAACAGAAGTGAGATGGCTCAGTGGTTAAGAACACTTGCAGAAGACCCAAATCAGGCAGCTCACAGCCCTCTGTAACTTGAGTTCCTGGGGATCTGATGTCCTCTTCTGGCCTCTGAGAACACCACACCTGTACCTGGTACACATACATACATGCAGTCAAACATGCATACATACAAAAATAATAAACTATAAAGATACTGAAGTATATAAATGAAAGTCAGAACCTTCAAGTGCCCCGTCCAGTTTTTCTCTCCAACCTTAACTTGTCATCTCCCTATCTCTTGTGCTGATTTCATTCATTCTGACTGGTTTGATCCTGCAAACAATCCCTCTGTGAGGTTTAGTGTTCAGGTTTTTTTTTTTCAACTCTAATAAATGTAGCCTTACATGTTCTCATCTACCTTCCTCGAGGCTGAGGATGAACTTTTCTTCAGCCAGAGGAGCTGGCACCCTTGAGAAGAGTGGGATTGTTGGCTGATCTCCTCATTGGCTAGAGTATTGGCTTTGAAAATATGCTTTTTTTTTTCTCCCCTGAGACAGGGTTTCTCTGTAGTTTTGGAGCCTGGAACTCACTTTGCAGACCAGGTTGGCCTCAAACTCACAGAGATCCTTCTGCCTCTGCCTCTGAGTGCTGGGGTAAAATATACTCTTATATTGGTGATTGTGGTCATGAGAGCCAGGGTTGCCTAAGGCTGACTTTGACCAGTCAACTGAGTGAGAGACTTTTCTGTGTCCTTGGCCCCAGCCTCTGTAAGGGTTTGTTAATAGTGCTAGCTTTCTGGGGGGGTCCCTCCCCCACCTCTGCGTTCTTTTGTTTCTTTTGATGACTCTACTAATCCATCATCAGTTCATTGCATGTTAGGGATGGAAGACTGTGGAAGGTATGAAACATTAGTGAAAGGAATTTGGCAAAGCTACTAAGTAATTGGTGCATTCTGAAGTGAGTCCTGTAATAGTTATTGATGTCATTCCAAGGTAGAGATCAACTGTCAGCCAGGGCAGAGTCAAGTCATTGTTGGTTTTTTGTTTTTGTTTTTTGTTTTTTTCTAGACAGGCTTTCTCTATGTAATAGCTCTGACTGTCCTGGAACTCGCTTTGTAGACCAGGCTGGTCTAAACTCAGAGAGCCACCTGACTCTACCCTCCCTAGTGCTGGGGTTAAAGGCCTGTGCCCCCACCGCCCAGCCAAGTCATTGTTGAAGAATGCCTGGTGCGAGGCATGGGGGACTCGTGCTTCACCTGTGCACCCGTTATGACAGAATGACAGCCTCGCCTGCTAGCTTCATGGAGGTATGTGGACACCACCTGAAGCTAAGCACGTCCACCCCATCCTTCCAGGCCTGTGGTTATATCTGCAATATATCTTTCTATTGTCTGGGATGCTACTTTTTACATTTTTATTTATTATTTTTTGGGGGGGGGCAGGGAGCCAGGGTGGCCTTGACCTAATAGAGATCTGATAATTTCTGATTCCCCAGTGTTGGGATTAAAGGAGTGTGCTACCCACCACACCCATCTTGGGATTTTTCTTTTCTATTATGAAAGTTGAACAGAGAAATAGCTTAGGCCTGGCTTGAAGCTAGGCTTCTTTTAGCAAACACAGCACAGAGACCGAGAGTACCATTTGGGCATTTGGTTCAGTGATTAAGATTTCTTTTAAAATATTTTGCTACTACTGATACTAGGGTGGTTTTGTTGTTGTTGTTGTTGTTGTTGTTTTGGTGGGGGCGGGGAGACTGGAAATGGAAGCACAAACCATGCACACAGGCTAGCCTGCCACTCTGCCATTGAATTCTGTCCCCAGCACAGTCACGTTCTTGGAGCATCACAGTTATACAGATTCTTTCAAGATCGCCATTCCAGTGAGAGGAAATGAATGGGCCCAAATCAGTGGGGATTGTTGGTTGTTTTCTCCTGTGGGAACACAGAGGGGCCTTTTGACCACTGTCACTGCACAGAATGTGAGGGGCTGGAGAAGAGATTTACATTGTTTCTAGTGTGTCCCCATGATACTCAACTTCCAATGACTAGTCTCTTCTCCCCATCCAAGGGGGTGGGGCAGGTCTGACTTGCCCTTAGACCCTTAATTCCTAAATAGATCTGTAGAGTCAACCCTAAACAAGCCGAGGAAGTAAGGGTTGTTGAACAATATTCTCTTAGCAATGTTTAAGACCAGAGTATCCCAGATGGCCTTTTGGAGCTACGTCCTTGCCTACTTGAAGTGAAATCTTTTTTTTGGTGAACCTTATTGGGAAAGAAATGGTTTTTTGGTGGTGGTGGTGTTTTTTTTTTTCTCCCTCCTTCCTCAATTAAGTAACTTTTCGGTTTAATGCATTCTCCTCTTGAGCCCTTGAAGATACAGAAGAAAGATAACATTGTCTAAGAACAATTATCAGAGACTGTTCTTGGCCCTTTCTCCAGAGTGTGCAGGCCCCACCATGGTCCATATGTCAACACAGTTCTGTTTGTTCGGAATTCGGTCACCCCAGGGGGCTTGCGGTCTTGGCAGAGCGCTTCTCTTTCTCTCCAGCAGTGCCACTGAAAAATGCATCTTGTGCAAGTTTGGGGGTTTAGAAATCGTGCACTTCAAAGTGCAGTGTGCTACAGGGCATGCTACAGACTGGCCCATGAATGGAACACAAATGCCCGCTTCTCAGGAGATGGCAGAGCTTGGAACAGGTAAGCCGCCTCTGTTCATTGTTTAGGAAAGGAGCTTTTTCTCTACCCCGTGCTTCCACCTGGCCAGAAGTGGATGAGGCCGTGGGTTGGCTGACTCAGGGCTCTGCCTGGTCTTTGTTCTCAGTGTTCCTGAGCAGGCAACACATGTTTCTTTTTGCTTGAATTTCTTAAACAGGCCTCCAGCTGAGGGAGAATACCCATGATTGGTCATTAAGACTCCTTCCCCCCATAATCTCCATCTTCCATGGTGTTAGGAATATTTTTTTTAGAATGAGCCTCTCCACCGATGCAAATAATTCCAATCAGACCATATCAGACCAAATAAAAGATGCCCATGTTTAATGCAATGCTCCCCTGAGGCACCGGGAAAGCATGGAGAGGGAAAGAGAGGAAAGGGGAGACCATGCAACAAAACCCTGAGACCTCGTGTTCATCCTCTGGGGGGCAGTTTAAGTAGCCTGTAGGAGTGGTCTTCCATGGGGAGGAGTCACTGTTTGGTGGGCTTTCTCAGAGGTGGAGTTTGGACTAAGGCAACTCCTAGGGGAGGGGGCTTGAAGTGGAGTTCCTGCCCAGTATTCCAAAGATGGATGCCAGGGGGCTGGGATGAGGCCCCCCAACTTTAATAAATGGGCTTATAGCAAAGGAAGACCCCATCCCCCCATAAGGATGCTTGATACCTTTTGTTTGGGTATTCTCCAAAAATGAAACTTGCTTGCTTGGCTGGCCTGTTTTCCTTCCTTCCTTCCTTCCTTCCTTCCTTCCTTCCTTCCTTCCTTCCTTCCTTCCTTCCTTCCTTCCTTCCTTCCTTCCTTCTTTTCTTCCTTCCATTCTGGGACAGGGTCTCTTATTATATTTTTGTTGTTGTTTACTCTTTGACTCTTGACTTTTTGTTTTTTGGAGGCTGCCACCCAGCTCTTAAATAAATCACACACGGAGGCTTATTCTTAACTACAAATGCCCGGCCGTAGCTTGGCTTTTTTCTTGCCAGATTTTCTTAAATTAAACCATTTACCATTTGCCTCTGGGCTCTTACCTTTTCTTATTTCTGTATACTTACTTTCATATACTCTGTGGCTAGCTGTGCAGCTGGCCCCTTCCTTTCTCCCTCCTTGTTCTATCTTGCTCCTCCTCCTTCTCCAGATTTCTTCCTCTATTTATTCTCTCTGCCTACCAGCCCTGTCTATCCTTGCTCCTGCCTTGCTATTGGCCGTTCAGCTCTTTATTAGAACATCACATGTTTTAGACAAAGAATCACAGCTTCACAGAGTTAAACAAATGCAGCAGAGTTAAACAAAAGCAACACGTCTTTACGTCGTTAAACAAATGTTCCACAGCATAATCATGTAACATACCTTAAAATAATATCGTACAACATTCTGTAACCCAGGTTGTCCTAGAACTCTCTATGTAGACCACTCTGACATTGCTTCTGCTTCCCCAGTGCTGGGATACAAGGCATGCATGACCACAGGTGGCGAAGCTTTCCTTATGCCTGGGGGCATTCCCTTCCACAGCCTCCTGAGTGGTGAGGCCACCGGCTACTGTGAAGGACACAGGTACTGCCGAAGTGACTACACTTACTCTGCAGGTTGCTTGGGATGGGAGAGGGAAAATGAGTTGTGGGTGGAACTTTCCAAGCTGTTTTTCTTTTTCCCCACGCAGTTACACTCAGCAGGATTTTAGGGTACTCTTTGATATCAAGGGATAATAAGCAAGAGCTTGCCAGTCTTTATTTATTGTTCCTAATTTTAATAATTATTATTTGTGTCAATTTATATACATGTGAGGTTAGAGGTCAGAAGCTGCCCACTATTTTTTTTCTTCTGAAATATTTTGATATACAATCTTACTTACATCTAGGAAAAGACATGGTAACTCGAATTTACTGTATTCGATAGCTTTTCTCGCGTGCCTTTAAAGCATGAAGTTGTCAGGAAGTAGGCTCTAGGGTGGGTGACTTTCCTCTGAGGGACTAGTAGTGGCGTCATCATCGGGTTTCAAAGTTTCCCAAAAGGAACTGCCTAGGTAGGGAAAAATCTAGGTTGGCAAGCCTGCTCTATTGCCTCGTGTCTGACCTTGGACAAATTGCCCTAGGCCCTGGGCATTATGGTCACTGTCAGAAGCCAGGTCTGTGACAAGTGAGATCTTAAACTGACTTTCACAAAAGAACCACCTACACCCTTGACTCCAGAATTGGCCACAGCCCTATCTTTAAGTAAAGACTCAATGTGTCTGTTGATTCCTGGACCAGCTATGGGAGAGGAGAGGGCGTCCTCTGTGGCTCTGGAACCAGATTTGGGGTGGAATTTGGAAACGAGAGCACACAGGCAAGCTGTGATCTGCCCCTTGTGAGCATGCAAGCGTATGAAATAGAAAGGCCGGGGATAGACGGCCCTCTCTGCTTGCGTGTGCCCTCTGCCTTCCCTTCCTCGCACTGGCGTTTTTGGTAACAACCTGAAGACAAAGCCTTTGATTTTAGCGGTCAGAGCCCAGCCGCTGGGCTGGAGGGGAACAATTTCATAAAGCTCCAAAGGTCTGACTTTACAGGTCTGTTGGCTGCATTTTCAATATGACTCTATCAGCTGTCCGTTCTTCCAAGGGTGACTGCTTCATGCCTCATGACCTGGCCACTTTGATCCATGGTGCGTGGGATTTATATGGCTAGATTCTAAGCTGAGCTGCAAAGAGAGTCAACACATTTCTTTTAAGGCTGTTAAAATAGATTTATTGTCTTTTATTACAGAAGTCATCTATGTTCGCTATAGTCTGCTAGATGTAGGAAAAAGATGAAAACTGTTGAAGTTACCCACTGAAGTGAAACCAAGGATGCCAGCCTCTTAGAAATGGGCCCTCGGTCCTTCTACCACACCGAGATCTGAACTGGCCCTCCCAAAGCATCTGGGACCCACAGGGTGATACCTATCTAGGCAGTTTTTCTTTTCAATTATTTTTATTTATTTATGTGTGCACACACATGCCAAGGAGAGGTCAGAGGGCAGCTTGTTGGGGTCGGTTCTTCTCTTCCTAGGACTGAACTCACGGTATCACATGTGGTGGTAGAAAGCATCTCTGCCTGCTTGAGCCACCCGAGGGCTCCATGCAGTTTTTCCACCCTGAGATACCTCTCCCATTCATTGCAGCCTTGTTGGCATTCTCCCTTTTGTTTCATCAGAGACTTTGAGCAACTTTGGGACAAGTGAGTTGCTTGCTCACCGCCACAGTCCTCAGAGCACCTCACACAAATGATTTTCTGGGGGTGAGAAGGAAATCATAGTGGTCCAGCGCCCCACCCCCACAACCCCCTGCTCCTCAGGCTCTCTGCCTGAGACTGTCCCAGGAATCTTTGCAGCCAGGTGTATGCTCTCAGCTGCCTCCAAGGAGCAGCCCCATGACTTCTCCTGGCTTAGCTCTAGCTAGTGCTTTTCCAGAGGGATTCTTTCCTCCAGGTCTGCATTTACTTTCCTCTCCTCCCTGCCTCGTTCCTTCTCCTCCTGCTCTTTCAAGTCGGCTTGCTTGGGGACGTGGAAGCTGCCTGCAGCTTCAGGGGCAAGTGCCCGTCATGTAGCTGAACGCTTCTCTCTTCCCCAGCTGCCGTCTCTCCTGTCAGCCTCGCTGGAGTCTTAGTTCTCTGTGAGCCTCAGGGACCTGCATTAGAGAAGAGGGCCTGGGTTTGGGTTGCGTGCCTGCCTTTTGAGCTGCGTGGTTTCAAGGCTTCCCTTTCCCATCAGCTGAAATCTGTTACACATAATGAGATTTGTGAAATGATTGTGGAAAGCTATAATTTATCCACAGAGATGGGCAATTTTCTCTTTCACGACACATAAGGTAGCTCTAGATTTTGTTATTATTTGTGTTTAATATGGATAGAACCTTTAAATGAGAGACGCTGTATTTATGGATTGGAAGACTTAGTGACGGTAGGATGTTTTGTCCACTAATCAATCTACAGGGTCAGTACGTTCCTGACTGATGGAAGTGATGTTTTCTTGTTTACACTCCTGGAAGACATCAATAAGCCAGTCCCAGGATTACATCACATGCAAATGCAAAGGACTAAGGGAAGTGTCAACTATTATAGCTAACAGGTTGAAGGGCTTACACTCTCTGACATGAAGGTTTTCTCTAAAGCTCCAGAGATCAAGGTAGTTAATAGTGTAAAGATGGACAGGAGCATTGATCTCTGGAACTGATTAGAGTGTCTGGAAATGCACCCCACACTTTTATAGTGTGGGGTACATTTTCATCAAAGCAGTCGGGATCAGTCAGTGAGGGGAAGGGGTGGGATTGACAGTTGCACATCAGTACAGAAGAGATAAAACCTGATCTGGGCATTGTACTGTATGGAAAAGTGGACCCAGGATAAACCAGACTTAAAGTTAAGAGTGCTTGTAACTCATCAGAGGACCAGAGCTCAGTTCTCAGCACCCATATCAGGCAGCTTACAAATGCCTGTACTTCTAGCTGTAGGGATCCCATGCCTCCTCTTGGCTTCCATGCCCCTCTCAAGTGTATCCACACACCTAAAAACATCTCTGCTATTGCAGAGAGGTCAGAGTACTGATAAAATAAGGAACTAATAAAACTAATAAAAAAAATAGTGTTTGTTGTAGGAGGCAGCCTCTTGTTTGTTAATGGCTGCCCAGAACTGAAATAATCACACATAAACTGTATTAATTACAACACTGCTTGGCCCATTAGCTCTAGCTTCTTATTGACTAACTCTTACATCTTATTTTAACCCATTTCTATTAATCTGTGTATTGCCACATGGTTGTGGCTTACCAGCAAGTTTCCGACGTGTTTGTTCCTGGCAGTGGTTCCGCCTTCTTTCTCCCAGCATTCAGTTTAGTTTCCCCCACCTACCTCTGTTCTACTCTGCACTGGTCCAAGACAGTTTCTTTATTAACCAATGGTATCCACAGCATACAGAGGGGAATCAAGTGTTCTGTTGCTTGATTTCTTTGCTTTGCTTTTTTGAGACAAAGACATGCTGTGTAGCCCAGGTTGGCCCACAACTCAAGGAGATGCCAAAGGGTCTCCTAGCAGGAGGACTTTCATCTTTGCTTGGTAAAGTGCATTTCCTGGGGCTCTAATGCTAGTGTGTGAAGTCTGGCTTCTGTAGTTAGGGACTTACTTAATAAACATCTGCTGAGCCCCTTCTATCTGCCAGGCACCATGGATGGCCTACAATAACTCAAGGAGATATTCTTGTCTCATCCTCCTCACCACTGAGATTAAAGCCATGTGCTACCACACCTGACTTTTTTTTCCCTTGCTTTTTGCGAGTTTATTTTCTGAATGGTACCACACTGTCCTCCTCGTTGAATAATTAACATTAGAAAGCAAAACCTCAAACTTGATTCTTGTAGCTACCTGGCCCCTTCTAAAGTAGGTTGGCTGGTTCTTCCACTCTGTTCTCCTCCCCTTTTATTGAACAAGATAATCATACCTTAGCTCATGGTTTTCAACGACCCTGTAATACAGTTCCTCTTGTTGTGGTGACCCCAACCATAAAGCTATTTTTGTTTCTACTTCATAACTGTATTTTTACTACTGTTATGAATCATAATATAAATGTCTGTGGTTTCTAATGGTCTTAGGGGACCCCTGTGAAATGATCATTTGACCTCAAAGAGGTTGTGACCCATGGGTTGAGAACCACCACCTTAGTGGGTGTGTTATGTTCATCCATATGCAGAAATGGTCTTTCATCTGGCTTAATTGCATTTTGAAGTCTTGGCCTCCAAACAACCCCTTGGTATCATATTAATAAGCACAGAATCCTTCTGTTAGCCAGTCTTCTGGAATTCCTGCCTGGATCTGGTTTCTATTTATTGGAAGTCATTTGCACCCCCCACCCCAGTTGGGGTTAGGGTGATAGAGTTCTATCATCTGCCTGGTGGCCCCAGGCTGGAATTCTTGAAATCCTCAGAGCTGCACTGCTGTGTCTGTGCGTTTATACATAGACAGTAGATGTTTGTGAAATGTGAAGTCACTCTTTCCTTCCTACTCTGTTCTGGATTCATTTGTTCTACGCAGGGGCCAAACTAAAGGAATCACATCTGATGTGGGGGTGGTGGTAGTCAAAGAAGGTCGGCTTGATCTGTAACAGTCTGGGGTCTGTGATGTCTCTGTGTAAGCAAGGAGTGGGGATGAGGGGTGGCTGACTTTTCAAGTAACCTGAACTTGGTACACTCCATGCCTTGAAACTCTTTACATGATGATGATGTCAGTGTCTAATCTAAGGTTGTAGGTTGCTTCAGGATTTCCATGAGATAGAAACCTACTGAATATCAGCTTTTTGGCAGGCATTGTTCTAGATGCAGGAAAACAATGGGCAGGAACCATGAAGATCTGGCCCTAATGGGATCTACATTGTGGAAGTTCTTAAGACATGACCTCTTGTCTCTTTTTTAAAGCCCTGCACAAACCCAGCTAAGTAGAGTGCCCCAAGAGAAAGCCATCTCTCTGTCTTCTGCCTCTATGATTGTGTGACAGTGTTTCCAGGCCCTCGTGTCTGACTCTTCCTCATTTCTGAGGAAACCTGAGTAGGCTGGGGAGTACAGACTCCCATGGTGCCTTGCAGCTAGAAGGGGCTCAGCAGATGTTTATCGAGCAAGTGTGTAACAACCAAAGCCAAGCTTTACAGACTAGTACTAGAGCCCCAGACACTGCACTTTACCTAGCAAAGATGAGAGCCCTCCAGCGAGGAGACGCTTTGGCGTGTTTCTGGAACAGTTCTATGTGAAAACAACCCTGCCCCCAAATTAGGGAATTCTACACTACCAACATGGTTGAAAGAAGCACGACTCTAGGATGACCTTCCCTAGGGCCTCTCACTCTGTGACAGCAGAAGCAGAACTCAGAGCTGTAAACAACCATCCGAGTCACACATGAGGGTCCCAGGTTAAAATAACTGATTCTGCTTGTTACAGAATGTAAGAGAGCGCTTTTCCAAAGTCCATGGAACAACGTGGTACTCAAATGGGTCTTATTCTTCCTGGAAAGTATACAAAGAAAGTACAGTTCCCCTTTTACACCCCCGTCCATATACTGTTTTTTTTTTTGTTTTTTTTTTTTTTTTGGCTTGTTATATGTTTATCTTAGCATATGTGAAGTAAGCTGTTTTTAGTTGTTTACTGGTGGGAAACAATTAAATATGGCTACTTTTTTTTTTTTTTTTTTTTGATTTTTCGAGACAGGGTTTCTCTGCAGCTTTGGTGCCTGTCCCGGAACTAGCTCTTGTAGACCAGGCTGGCCTCGAACTCCCAGAGATCCGCCTGCCTCTGCCTCCCGAGTGCTGGGATTAAAGGCGTGCGCCACCACCGCCCGGCATATGGCTACTTTTTAACTTAAAGACAATTTCTAAGCTCCAGTGGACAGATATAATGGTTAGAGGGGAACTTTAAGCAATTTAACCTAGTATTTTCCTGGAGAGCTGATCCAGGAATTGGTATGAAACAGCAGAAGGATCGTGTGTGTGTGTTTGTGTGTGCATGTGTGTGTGCACAAGTGTGTGCATGTGTGCACACACATGTAGCATGTGTTAAGATCAGAGAACAACTTGTACAAGTTGGTTCTCTTCCTCTACCATATATATAGGGGTCTGTAATCAGAGATAAAGCTTTTCTTTTGTCCCAGCCGCCTAGTCCCAAATAATCCCAGAAAAGCTTATGTTAAATTACAAATTGTTTGGTCTGTTGCTCAGGCTTATTACTAACTAGCTCTGACAACTTAAAATTAACCCATTTCTATTAATCTACATTTTACCACGTGGCTTCGCGGCTTTACCTGTTCTCTAGTATCTTGCTGGTGCGGGGCTGGCATCTCCCCCTCACTCTGCCCTTCTCCTTTCTGTATTTTCAGTTTGGCTTCCTGCCTGGCCTCATTCTGTCTTGCTATAGGCCAAAGCAGCTTCTTTGTTAACCAATGAGAGGAATACATATTCATAGTGTACAAAAGGATTATCTCACATCAGGGCCCAGTGGTAGAGCTCATGTTGTCAGGCTTCGTGACAAGGGCCTTCACCTACTGAGCCATCCCAGCAATTGAAGGATGTCATGCTGTTTTATGTTTTGACATGCTCATGTCTGTATATATGAATATGTGTGTGTGTGTGTGTGTAGAATATGGACACATGGACCAGAGGCAGATCCTACTTTATTGTTCTCTACCTTATTTCTTTAAGATAGAGTTTTGAACTTGGAGCTAGGCTGTCAGTCAGCAGCCACATTCCGTCTCTGCCCTCTTTACTCCCCTCACTGAGGTCATATGCACACTCATGTATACCTGACTTTTCATGTGGGTCCTGGGGATCTGAAGCCAGGTCCTAAGGGTTGCACAGCAGTTCCTCTAACACATTAAGCCATCTCTCTAGCCCCAGGATAATTAAAACAAATTATTTACTTGTTTTATCTTTTGTGTATGGGGGTTTTGCCTACATGGATGTCTGCACCAGGTATTTCTAGTGTCTGTGCGGGCCAGAAGAGGCGGAGTTACAGATGGTTGTGAGCTGCCATATGGGTGCTGGAAATTGAAACCAGGTCCTCTAGAAGAGTAGTTAGTGCTCTTAACAGCTGAGACACCTCCCCAACCTTAGAATTTTAAAAAGATAAATGTATCTGGAGGCTTGCTTTATTGAAAGATGTTATCCTTACTAGTTTTTAGGTGTAGAAGTGATTGTTTTCAATGAAATAATGGTTTAGGGTTGTTTTCAGGCTGGATGATTAAGGGCTAAGTTATGTGAGCTGTATTTGTCAAGAGTAAGGTTTGCCATTCTGAATATCAGAGTCTGTGCACACCTCATCCTTACAGTGGGGTTTCTGTTCTCCCACTGTCTAGTTGCCAGGGATCAGCAGCAGCATCGCTGGTCTAGCTTTGGCAGTTCTGGCTGAGGTTAGACCCTTCACATTGAAGGGAATCTTCAAGCACAGAGCAGACCAGTTCCTGTGAGGCAGAGTGCAGATAGGCCGGGGTAAGTCAGGTGGGCTCTGGGTCAACTGTTTGATGATTTCTGTGGCTAAAGCGGAAATACCCATGAGTTTGTGTTAGCGCCCTGAATTAATTGCATGGTAATTAAATGTTAACATGGTTGATCAGAGGAACTGCGTAATTGAAGCATAATAAAATATGGCATGCTTAGTAAGCAATTGAGTTGTCTTCCAAGGATGAAGCAGTACCAGGCAGGCGAGGCACAGATGTCTTTAACAAGCTGTTCCTGGCACAGCGATGCTCTTTTGTTTTCTAAGCAATTTATGGGGATGTGTTGCTCTAAAATGATGTGCCCAAAACTGCTTATCACACCTGAAAAGCATATTTGTAATTTAATTAAAAATACTTGAGATGCCTGATAGCTCAATCAGCAGAACATAGGATTCTTAATTTGAAATTTTCTATATTCTATAGCAATTTGAATACTTTATTTTTTCTTTTGAGGCAGGGTTGCACTGTATAACTTCCAGGCTGTCCTGGAATCCAGTAAGTAGACCAGGTTGGCCTCAAACTCACAGAGCTCTGCTTGTCTCTGCCTCCCAGGTGCTGGGATAAAAGCGTGTGCTACTTAAGCTTACCTGGCTTAATACTATATTTCTTAAAAATGATTTGTTATTTTATGTGCATATTTTGCATGCTTTTAGGTCTATATATCACATGCATGCAGTGTCATGGAGACCTGAAGAAGTTGTCAGATCCACTGGAACTGGAGTTACAGACAGCTGTGAGCTGCTGTGTGGATTCTGGGAACTGAACCTGGGTTCTCTGCAGGAGCAGTCTGTGCTCTTAACCTTTGAGTCATTTCTCTGGTTTCTGAATAAATTTTCTTTTTAACAGGCAGATTATTTTACATTTAGTTAATGGTAAAATGTCAACTTTTTTGCTATAAATGTTTGAATATATATAAATACACACACATATATACATATATATGTATTTGGATGAGATAATCTCTCAGAGGATTTCATATGAATACTTTATAGCAGGTCGTTGTAGATTTTCTTATTCATAATCTTTTTCACTCATGAAATATAGGTATATAAGAGATATACTGTCACAATTTATTTAAAAATATTTTTGTGATTCATACTGTTTAGTAAGTTGGGAGCAAATTTGCACAGTGAAATGGATGTTTTTATTTAGTTTTTAACATAAAGAATTGAATGATCTGTTGAATATTTTATGGGTCAGGACCGGGAATGTCTTTACCACTTTTTCAGAGATGTTTGCTATTTTGATTTTATAATCGTCTATACTGAGGATGCTTATTTCCATAAATACTAGGTGCAAAATGGCAGAAGTATGTTTAAAGTATTTTCAGAAATTGCTGGTAATTTTATCCTAATTCAAAACTGAAATTCATTTAGAACGTTTTATGGTGCTTAAGTCAGCTACTCAAACAGCAATCTTAAAAAACAAACATTCTATCACAAGCGAATTCAAAGTAGACTAATTTGACACATCTCAAGGAATGGCGCTCTCAGAGGATGAGGTCTTTATTTCCTGTATCTGTCTCTGTGGGCTCAGGAAGCTTTGCGTACAGTAGCCTAGTGAAGTTCACAACCCTGAATAGTCTCTCCTCCGAGCCAAGGAGCTCTTGGTAGTGCACGCTGGTGCTGGGTGGCATTGATGGCTTCCGCAGTGCAGAGTGGGTGCCGCGCTCAGGACCGACGCTGCTGTGAAGCTGTGAGGTGACTCAGGCAATTGCTGCCAGAGACATCTCATCTTCATTGTGTTTCATTTTGAATTAAGTTTTGGTCACTTTGAATCATCAACTTTATCTGTTGTGTGTGTGTGCATGTGTGTATATCTGTCTGTCTGAGCATATGTATGGGTACCACCTTTGAATGGGTGCCCAAGGAAGCCAGAAGAGGGGTTTAGATCCTTTGGAGCTGGAGTTACACATGACTGTGATCCACCTGATGTGGGTGATGGGAACAGAACTCTGATACTCTGCAAGAGCAACAAGTTCCCTTAACTGCTGACCCCCAACTCTAGTGCCATATACACCTTTCACTTTTGACAGTTTTTTTTAATGGGTTCTACAATGAGTACACAATCCCTTACCCCACAGGTTAAGAAGCTGTGCCCATGGTAACTCCCTGGGCTTAAGCAGTGTGTTTGCTAGAGATGAATGAATGCTCTAGTGGTGGTTTGAGTAAAAATGGCCCCAGAGGCTCCTCTATTCGAATGCTTAGTCACCAGGGAGTGGCCCTACTTGAGAGAATTAGAAAACTTAGGAAGTGCTGCCTTGTTAATGTAGGAAGTGTGTCCCTAGGGATGGGCTTTGAGATATCAAAAGTCCATGCTAGGCCAGTTCCCCCTCTCTGCCTATGACTCAAGATGTAACTGTCAGCTACTGCTCCAGAACCATGAGGACTACCGTGCTCCTACCATGATGTTAATGGACTAAACCTTGGAAACTGTAAGCCAGTCTCCAGTTAAATCCCTATGAGTTTCCTTGGTCATGAAATCTTTTCACAGTAATAGATAATTAGATATTCATATTTCCTTTTTGTAAGTATTTAAGCCCCTTACATGATTATTGAGCATAAGTTCAATTTTTAAAAGGAAGTGATATAAAGATTTAAAAAAGTTTATCAACTGAGGAAAAAATTTAGGGAAATGTTTTTTAAAAACAAATAGTTAACTCAACTTTGAGTAAACAGTAAATTAAAGTGAAAGTTTTATAACTTTGTTTGCTATTTTAAACTTTTCTTGACAATGCTAGTCCAGACTTGGAACATGGAGATTTTGCTAGGGAAGACGTTACATGGGGTGTGCTTTCCTCATAAGCTTTTGTTTTCTGCCCACTAGAGCAGTGATTCTGCTGCAGTACTGTATTCTAGCTCTTCTGGTCTACTTTTCTTTCTGTTGTGATAAAGCACTCCAACCAAAAGCAATTTAAAGAAGAAAGGATTTATTTGACTTCTACTTCCAGGTCCTGGTCCATTGCTGAGGGAAGCCAGGGCAGGAACTTGAAGCAAGAACCATGGAGGAAATATGTTTGCAGGGCCATTCACAGGCTCATGCCTAGCCAGCTTTTATACATCCTGAGTCCTACTGCCTAGGGAATGGTGCTGCCTACAGTGGGCTGAGCCTTCCTATATTAGTTAACAATGAATGCAGCCCACCACAGACATGCCCACAGCCAATCTGCTCTGGGCCATTTCTCCAGGGAGACTCCCATCTCAGGTGTCTCCGGCCTGTGTCAGGCTGACAGTCTAAGCTAACTAGGACACCTTCTTTCTGCGAAGACAACGAACATTCATTGCTTCTAGCCTTGTGCTTCACTGAGTGTGTCTTACATACACGTGGCATTATAGACCACACTTACAGGGAAACACTTATTGTATGTTGGCTTATAATGTTACACTTTTTAAATTACTACTTGTAGTAGGAGCTGCGGGCCTGCTTTTCGTCCTGCCCGGCTCCTGCACGGCTAGCTTTACACCAGAAATAACAACACACAAACTGTATTCTTTTAAACACTGCTTGGCCCATTAGCCCTAGCCCTTACTGGCTAATTCTCATATCCCAATCAACCCATCTCTAATAATCTGTGTAGCATCAGTCTTACCAGGAAAGATTCAGCATGTCTGACCTGGCGGCTTGCTTCATTGCGTCTGCCCGGGAGCACACCGGGATGGCATCTGCCCCAGAGAGGAAAGGAAATAGCGTCTGAGCTCACTTCCTCTTCCTCCCCGCGTTCTGTTTACTCCACCCACCTATGTTCTAACCTATGAGGGCGAAGCAGTTTCTTTATTATTTAACCAATGACCTTCCTCCATCAACTACTAGCCTTCTAACAGCCGTAGGAAGTAGGCTTATTATTACCTCGATTTTATAGTTAAATGAACAAAAGTACAGGAAGTCATATTTACCTTTTTAGAATCCTGTGTCTATGTAGTGGGGTGTTACTAAAATTCATTCCCCGGGGCCGATGTAGAAAAAAATGTCTACCCTATTGTACCTCCTAAGGGCCCCTGCATGCATGGCTGCATAAACAGAGCCCTTGCAGCCTCTGTGCTTTGAACTCTTCCTGGCACCACATGTAATTAGGGCAGGGTTACCTACACCTGGCTGGATATTGTGGCGTGACTCTCCCTGCCCCACCTTCTATGAAGGAATGTCAACACTCAAAAAACCCAACTGTGAAGATTTTTGTGTGTGTGTCAAATGGCACCACTGAACACACGAAGATGGCGTGTATCCTCCATCTTTGGCTTGAAGGATGGTCTTGTGGTTATAGTATCAAATGAGACTTACCCAGTTGACATATAAATCCTGATAGACTCAATGAACTTTCAATCCATCTTCTAGAATAGTGGTTCTCAACCTGTGGGTCATGACCCCGCAGGGGCCGTTGAACGACCTTTTCATAGGGGTCACCTAAGACCATTGGAAAACACAGATATTTATATTAAAATTCATAACAGTAGCAAAATTATAGTTATAAAGTAGCAACAAAAATAATTTTATGGTGGTGGTGGGGGTCACCACAGCATGAGGAACTGTATTACAGGGTCACTTTAGGAAGGTTGAGAACCACTATTATAGAAGAATCTAGATTCCCAAGACCTGCATTGTCTTGGGATTGTGTCTAACCACAGAAATGTGCTCCGCAGTGTTTCAGCTGTAGAAGGGGCAGCCCCTGCTGCTGCCAGCCTTGCCTCTGCTCAGTCCTCCCCACCCCTTAGCATCTCCCTGACTGCAGATCACAACTGACTACACACCTTCCTTATTACAGATTGAGGTGCCACACTGGTTGGCCAGCCTGGCTTCTGGCTCGCCCTGGCTTTCGCTGGCCTAGAGTCCCCTCCTTTGTTGTGATGCTTCCTGTTGTTGTGATGAGGGTGAATGAGGTGAATGGGGGCTCCTGACTAGTCCTTATCATCAGTAACATGGTTAAAAGAAAATTCGAGTCTCTGAGGAGTTTGGTTTTCATGTTGAGAAATGTTCTTAAGTTGAAGAGCTAGTGGGAAAATAAGAATTACTCTATGCTTTCCACGTAAACTGGGCTTGGTGAGATGGTCTGCAGTCCCAGCACTTGGGGGATGGAGGCAGAAGGGGCAGGAACTCAAGGTCATCTCAGCTAAACATTAACTTCAAGGCCAGTCTAGGATATAAGAGACACTGTCTCAAAAACAGAACAAACAAACAAACAAACAAAAACCAACTTCATAAATGTATGGCAGACTAGGGAGTGCTGAACAAATGTGGGGATCTGAGCTTGGATCCTCAGAACCATGTAAATCTGGGCATGATAGTGTACAACTGTAATCTCCTACAGGGAGCCTAGAGGCGGAGTCAGTAGCATCCCCTGAAGTATGAAGAGCAGCAAGTAGCAAGCAAAGGCTTTCTTCTAAACGAAGTCGAAGAGGAAGATTGTCCTTTGACCTCCATACATGTGCTCTGTGCATATCCACATTCATGCATAAACATGTGCACAGATACATATATCACACACACAAGCTAAAAATAACATAGATATAACTGCTTAAGGCCCTTTTCACAGTGTGCATTTTCATTGTTCTCTTTTGAGTATAGAGCAACTGTTGAAAATTCTTAAGTTCCCCGTGCGTTGCAGCAAGCCACTCAATTCTGGAGCATTTGATGTGATTGGTCTGCCGTATCTGTTTCTTGGAAGGAAAAACCATTCTGGGAAGATCCTCAGTGTTGCACTGCACCTTAGCTTATGTTTGGGGCCCGCTTCTCCTGTATGGATTGAGAAAATCTGTTTTTCCTCCCAAGTGAAGGCCCCACCTTCCAGCGACCATCCACAGTCACAGAGTCCTTGAGTCACTCCAGGCCTCCCCTTCTAAATCCCCATTTAAGGCTCTTAATTCCTCCTAGGTGGCTTTGGTTGGTGTCCCAGCCTCTAATTGCTCAACATCTGTTTTATACGTCCGGTAACCTGCAGCTGCAAGCTGTTTTTCCAGTTTTGGAGGCCTCTAAACCCCGTTCCTTCTGAACGGATGGGATACAAGTGCATGAGGTCATTCTGAACCCTTCCTACCTCGATGACCTAAGTTGTGCTCCCCTGGCCTCATCACTTACATGCCTTCCTGCCAAGATGCCCCGTGACCTGCCTTGTAGGCCCTGGGCCTTTGCCATGGTCCTTTTCTCTTTGTTTTACGGTGGACTTTCTGCTGGCTACCCACCATGGTGGCTTAAAAACCAGAATCTATCAGAGTTTTATTTTCTGTGAACCCTCTGCCTGTCTGCCAGGTGAGAGGATATGTCTGTACGTTTGGACTGAGATTTTCTGTGTGTTCCCGCAGCCACAGTGCTTCCGTCCTTCCTAACTGCTTGTGAACGCAGGATTTTTGTCACCCTGTACTCTGGGGGGCAGTGAAGGAGACCTAGGTGTTTTTCTTGCTTCTGCCGATGAGCTCTGTGTGCTTAGACAAGTCACGTAGCCTGTACTTACTCCCCCCTGCTATGACTGTCATTCCTCCTATCTTGGGCCAGTGCTAGAATACAGACTCCACGGGGTCTGGCAGGAGTATCTGGCACATGAGGAACCCTGAATAAATGCCAGTTCTGTCCCTAGTCTGCACTGCAGTCAAGGGACTGGAGGGGGGGCAGTTCAAGGTACAGATGGTGTTGAATAGGTACTGATGGTCCTGCCAGTATCACGCAGCCACAGGCAATGTAGGGGTGAGGACCCAGAGCCCTGTCTGTCAGAGTTACAACCCAGGCTCCATTTCACTGATTTTGATCTTTACTAGGGACAGAGAATGTTCCAGAACTTTTTCATACTGACCCCTCTTCTCTCCACTCAGCAAAGCAAGGAAGAGAGACAGTATGTTAGAGCTCAGGCAGAAACCCCAGTGTTCCCTTTGCTGTTACTGATCTTGTCTCTGTACTCTATTGTGTGAGAGCACACATAATTATCTTGTGACTATCTGCCCTCTCTGTGTATGTGTGCATGTGTTTGCATGCGTGCCAAGGCCAGAGTTTGGCATTGTCTTTTGTGATTGGTTTCTTCATTATTTTATTTTATGAGTTACTTTTAGTGAGTGTGTATGTGTTTGCATGTGTGCATGTACATGTGTGTGTACCTGAGTATAGGTGTGAGATTAGGTCTTCTGGGAGTGGAGTTTCAGGTGGTTATGAGCTTTCTGGTGTGGATGCTGTGAACCCAATTCTTGGTCCTCTGGAAGAGCAGCATGGACTTTTAACTGGGGAGCCGTCTCTGCAGCCCCCACCTATCACTTAAACCTAAAGCTTACCCACTTGGCCTGTCTCAGTAGCCACCTTTCCCCAGGGATCCCCTGTTTCTGCCTCTGAAGTACTGGGGTTACAGGCAGGCATATACACATGGGTAACAAACTCAGGTCATTGTGCCTCTGTGGCCAGTCTTTCCCAGCAGAACCCTTCATTTCCCAGCCCTCAGTGTCTCTCAAGGGGGACTGGCCTTGTCCACACACATCTTCCTTGCTTTCCTGTCGGAATGGATTTTCTGGATTTGTTCCTCCTCGAGAACAAAACTTTTGATTAGACTAATCTTGCCTGTTTTCAGCATGCCCTGGCGTTATGAAATAGAAATCTCCACAAAACGTTTTCTGCTCTGGAAATGAGGTGTCATTCTCCTCAGACGTCCAAATGTATAGTGTTTTCAATGAAACAAAGTCCCTTGAAAAGTATATTTGGTGTGTTTGGAAGAAGGCATTGAATTGGCTTTTTATTCCGACAGATCCTATACCTTGTGTTAAATGGATGAGCTTGTTTAACTAAGTCAGTGTGTTCATCAGTGTGTACCCGTGATCTGACCTTCAGCCATGGAGGAGATTGTGTACTTCCGGAGCTCTGACTTTTGATGGTGAAGGAGAGTCAAATCCTGGGTTTGATATGCACCGTATTACATGGAAATGCTCTTTGTGCTGGGATTGTAATCGAAGCATTAGAGACCTGGCAAGTTGTGAGTTGCGTCTGATCCCTCTGCAATCCTGACGTGCAGGTTCTACCTAGCTGGCTCCTCCAGTGAGAAGAGTTCTATCTCTATACTGCTGGGATGTGGAATGAACAGACCTGGGAATGAGACTTTCCCAGAAGAAAGTGAATATGTTACTGAAGTTGGGGGCCACAGTCTTCATGTATTCCAAGAAGATGGGTTCAGCCACCGATCTCTGAGAAGCCGATTAAAGTGGCCAAATATATAGTAAAAGAGAGAGAAAGGAGGTTTTTTTCAATTTAGGCACATTGGGAAGAGAGACAAAGAGACCTAGTGATCCCCTATCCCTAAAGTCCATTTTTAGGGTCATGGAGTAAAATTATTCTTACTATGTTAAAATATGCCTATGTGTGCATCTGTGTGGTATGTGCACTTGAATACAGGTGCTTTTGATAGTCAGAGGCCTTGGATCCCTCTGACGCTGGAGTTACTGGTGGTTTTGAGTCACCTGATATGGGTTCTAGGACTAGAACTCGGGTCCTCTGAAAGAGCAGTACATGCTCATAACAGCTGACTCGTTGTTCCATCCTAAGACTAAAGTTTAAGTAGAGTTCAGTGTAGCAAGCTTTCTTGTAAGACTATCTTTGGATCACCAGCCCTCAAATATTAACATGGAGACTTCTTATTAATTATGAAAGCTCGGCCTATTACCTTATGCTTGTTCCTAACTAGGTCTTAAGACTTAAATTAACCCATTTCTATTCATCTATACCCTGCCACATGGCTCATGGCTATTACCTCTCCTCCTGCTTGTCTTGCTTCTTCGCCTCTGAGTGGCAACCCTGCCTTTCTTAAGCCTCCCAGTGTTCCTCTCTACCCGGAAGTTCTGCCTGTACCTAGTGCCTAGCAATTGGTCATTCAGCTTTTTATTACACCAAACACAGCAAATACATCTTCACAGGCATACGGATGTCCCACAACAGGTCAGGGCTTTGCACGTCTGAGCAGCTGTGGTCAACATAGGGTCCTGTCTACTGTAGATTATTGTCTGGGCTTCAGTCTCAGCTTGCAAGGGGTTCTGATAAGTTGTGAGAACCGCGTCACATCTCTTTCCTGGAGGCCAGTCCCCCGTCTGGCTTTTCTTTCCCAGTGTGAGATTCCTGTGGAAGTTCTCGTCTCTTGGGGTCCATTGTTCAACAGTTTAGTAGATGATGGTACACCAGAGCCTCTTTAGGATATCTTCATGTCTGCCGGGCCAGTTAGAAATATGCAGTATGCTGTTTTTATCACATAGTGGACAACAGTGAAAAGGGAAATGTTAGTTTAGAATCTCTGGGGAGGGAGACGAAGGGACAGATCTGTGTGTAAGAGGAATATGTGTGGGTTTGACTATTCTCAAGCTCCATTCCTAATCCATCAAATGAAAACTACTAAACAATGGAAGATTTAAGGCAATTTTAATCCTAAGAGTTTATTTATAGTTCTGATATTTGGGAGGTTCTAGTATGTAAATCTATGCAGTGGATACCTGGTCCAAGTTATTTCCATATATATTATATAACATATAGATAATATATAATATATATTATATATATATAATTTTATTGTGTGGTATGTTGCTTTCATATATGTCTGCACATCATGTGCTTTCCTAGTTCCCTTAGAGGTAAGAAGAGGGCATTGGACCCCTAGAACTAGAGTGATGATGGTTGTAAGTTGCTGGGAACTGCACCTGGGGCCTCTGCAAGAGCAGCTAGTACTCTTAATCACTGATCCATCTCTCTGGCTCCTCCCAGTATAATTTTAATCTCCTTTAAGGTAATTTTAGTTTAGCTGTTGCTAGCCATCAGCTCAGTGTTAGGAAGTTCTAACTTTATTGTTTGTAATGCTAGTTTATTTTCACGTTGTCATAGCAATCCACTGTGTGTACATTACCATTTCTCCAACATTACACTCAGAACAAATGGATGTATTGTGTATACAAATGTATTTATTATGACACTAGTGTGTAAAAACCATCATAAAACTTCCTCCATTGCAGCAGTGAAATACAATTCTGTTTGGAAGTCTGAATGTCTAGTTGACTCTCGAATTAAGGACTGTGTCTTGCTTTATGGCTCACCTAGGCAGGAATCAAAGCACACAGCTTTGTTTTGTAATCTGTGTGATGTATATAGTCCTATGAGGTGTGCATGCTAGAAAGGTTGGTGCAATGCTATTTATATAGGAAGAGTTATCCATAATGTTGGTGCTTCCTTTAGTGGACAGTACAGCAGAGGAAACCAGCATGCTACATCTGGGATTGTCATTTAGTTTTGTTTTAATTGCTTTGTGTACATGGTTGAATTTTTATTTATTGTTTATTTTTGTTCTTAATGTATTTTTGTGTCAGAGTCATGTGAATAAGAATTTGCAGTGGATAGTCTGCCGAGTCTAAAATAATCTCACAGAATGTTTGGCATTGCCTTGTTAGGCATCCCTGACCTTTCCTGTGTGTGTGTGTGTGTGTGTGTGTGTGTGTGTAGCTAGTCGCATACCAGTCATGTTGGATGTCATGCCCCTTCCGTACATGCCTCATTACAACCCAGCCCTCACACTCCTTTTCAACCAAGATCTGTATGGAAGGGCCAAGAAGATAGCTTGATTGGTAAAGTGCTTGCCATTGAAGTATGAGGACCTGAGTTTGATCCCCAGAATCTAGATTAAAAAGCTGGGTGTCATGACATGTGCTTGTAATCCTACCTCTAGGGAGGTAGAGACAGACAGCCCCTGAGATAGACCACAGTTTTCCACACGCCCGTGCCCATACACATTCTGGGAAAGAGAGGGATGGCACCAGGGTTATGTGGTCCTGATGCTAAGGAATTGTCAGTCAGGCATGAAGAGAAATCCTCAAATCCAGCTTGTCTGACGGATGCCTCACAGATAACTAGATGTAGCCATTTCTTCCTAAAGATGGAGATGTGAATTTCAGGCTGACAGAGCCTTGTCAGGGTGGAATCTCTTCCTGCCTTTGTGTTACATCTTGTCTGAAATTCTTTATTGGTTGGGGACTGGGCAATATCAAAAGAATGCTGGAAATTTATTGGCAGGACTAACGCCACTAGAGTGGCTTCGGTGCCCTGTGAATTTCTACTCTCTCCTGTGCAGAAGACACATGGTGTCCTTCCCTTCTGAGTTTATGTCTGTGTTTTATGGGGGCTGCTGGGTTATTTTGGTACAAACTTCATTACGCTGACATCTAGTTTGGAGTTTTGCTGTTCTGCCTGAAGAATTCTGAACTTCACTGGGGTTTTGTTTCGACTACAAATAAGACAAGATTTACCTGGCAGGCAAGAGATGTGGTTCACTATATGTCTTGGTTGTCCCCTCATTGTCTTAGGTCCTTTGATTTCATCTTTGGGTGCACACTTGCTTCTAGACAGCTGCCACAGCCACAAAGGTCTTTTCATGGCTTTTCATTCATGACTGAAGCCCCATTGTGTCTCTGCTTTAGATATTGCCAGCTTCAGCCCATGCAGCTTAATGAGACAGCAGTTCCGGGAGGCAGGTGATAGGTCAAAGTCTTACCCATGTGCTGGATGCTGTGCAGTCTCTGCAGCAGCTTGCCAGAGCTGCTACACATCCCATTTTGATGGCAAGAAGATTTTGTTTCGAGCAGTTTTCTTTAAGAGTTCATGTAGATTTTCATGCAAGTCATGATGGAGACTTGTGTTTTCATAAACTTGGTCCCAAGCTTTATTGCAGAGTTGGAGGTTGAGGTTGAAGGGGAAGGGGTGTGGGGTGGTGGTCTGTACTGGGGTATGCCTGGAGTGTGATGTTAGTATGAGGTTGTAGAGAGCCCCCTGTTCCTTCCTGGTGTGGACACCTCCTCATTTTCTTTGTTGGAGATGGGTGAATGCAATTAATGATCTCATGGGTTTCTTTTTATTTTTAAGGTACATTTTGTGTTTGTTTGTGTGTGCACACATGCACATACACTCATGTGCATCCATGTATTTGTTTTCAAATCATACATGGAGAGGTGTTTATCAAGTCCCTGTGAAATGACACATTCTTTCTTGGAGGGAAAAAATTACAAAGATTCAGAAAGTTCTAGTGAAAGGTGTAACTGGAAACTGCTTTTTCGTTTCCCATCCACCCAGACCCAAATAATCATACAAAAACTAATTAATTACAACACTACTTGGCTGATGGCTCAGGTGTATTTCTAGCTAGCTCTTTTATCTTAAATTAACCCATTTTTATTCATCTGTGTATCTCCACGAGTCTGTGGCTTACCAGTAAGGTTCCAGCGTCTTTCTCCTTCGGCAGCTACATGGCATCTGCCTGACTCTGCTGTCTTTCTCCCTGCATTCAGTTTAGTTTTCCCACCTACCTATATTCTGCCCTGCAGCTTCTTTATTAACCAATGGTAATAAAACATATTCATAGCATACAGAGGGGAATCCCTTATCAGAAAGGCTCCTTAAGACTCAGAAAGTAGCTGAGTGCAGTGACACATGCATATTTTTAATTCTAGCCCATGGGATGCAGAAGCAGCATGGTATCTGTGAGTTTCAGGTCAGCTTGGTTTACGTAGTGAGTTATAGGGCTATATAGCCAGGGCCGTGGATTGAACGCCTTTCTCTAAAGCAAACTCTATGAACAATTTACAAATCTCAGGAAGTCCCTGAAACTCACAAGACCTTTTCTTCTCTAAGGTTATATAAGCAGTAAGTCAGGGCTGCTGAGGAGAGGGAACTCTGGCCTTTTGAGCTGTTTACAAGTCATGCCAAGAGCTCCAGGTTCCACATTTCATGAGTCCTCACCCATACTGGGGTGGGCTTTTGCTGATGTAACTCCCTTTGTGTTGTCCTTGGTCTCTGTTCATACTCTTGATGGTACAGTTGGGGCAGGTTAGAAGGTACAGCCTTGCTGAAGAAAGTTAGTTCTTTCTTCCAGACACTGTGGTTCAAGATCTGAGCTCTCAGCTTCCTGCTCTTGCTATCAACACCTGTCTGCTTTCATACTCTCCCATCACGGTGAACCTCTGGAACCCTAAGTCAAACCAAACTCATCCTTCTGTAAGATGCTTTTTGTCATGGTGTTTTCTCACAGCAATGGAAAAATATTACAATATTACCAACCAAACCTAAGGCCTTGGACATCCACTGAAGCTTTCTACCATGGACAACTTTTTATTTTAAATTAGTGTCGCCTTTGTTGTCTGCACTGGCCTTGAAATCACTCTGTAGCCCAGGCAGGCCTCTCTTTGTACTTCTTCTGCCCTGTCCCCCCATGTTGCTGGGATTGTAGGACTGTTCCACTAGACCCAGCTTGCTGGTATTTGTTGCTGCTGCTGCTGCTATTTTCAATAGGGTTTCTCTGTGTAGCCCTGGCTGTCCTAAACTCATTCTGTAGGCCATGCTGGCCTTGAACTCAGAGAACCTCCTGCCTCTGCCTCCAAAGTATTGGGATTAAAGGCATACACCACCACTGCCACTGCCTGAATTTGTCTTCATTTCTTTAAATGACAGCCATGTGGCCAGTATTGCAGGAGTATTGCGGTTTATTGGCCTAGTACCCCACTGGTACAGAAATCAAATAGCCCTACCACCCCTACATAGGTTTCCTCAGTCCTTTAGGAAAATCTGTTTATTCTTAAATGAAACCAGAATGGGATTTTTATCCTTCACCACTACCCCTGACTCGCTAATCTTTGGTATATTGTTTCAGCCACTTAAGCCTCAGTTTTCTTATATGAAAGTAGGAGTAATGTCATCTACCCATAGGGTTGTCCTGTGGAGTGAGAGGGTATAGAAAGTGTTTATGTCAGACCCAGGGCTTAGTACATCCTCAGGAAGTGTGCCTAGCTGCAGTCCTTTGCTGTTGCACTTCTCTGAAGCAGAGGGAGCAGAGCACTGGCCTTGCTGGTGAGCTTTTAAACTGCTCAGAGCTTTGCATTTTCAACCAAGGAAAATCAAATCCTTTTCTGCTTTGTCAGAGCAGTGTGAGGATTTCATGGAGTGACATACACAAAGAGGAGTGCAGAGGAGAGCTAGGAACTGAGTGATGCCTTTCCAGGATAAGACAGCAGTAGTTCGGTGGAAGAATAGATAGTGAGCAGCTGGACAGGTTTCTCAGTTGGTACCATGCTTGCTGCACAAGCCTGAGGACCTGGGTTCAGATCCCCGTAGCTTTTCTGATAAAAGCCAGGCATGGTAGATGTGCTTGTAATCCCAGCTTCAGGGAAGTGGGCACAGGTGATGCCTGGCACCTGATGGCTAGCCGGCTAGCCCGGTAATAGAGCTCAGGCCAGTGAGAGATCATGTCAGCAAGCAGCGGTGGCAGCGGCATCTACATGTATGCACCTGTGAATGCACACGTGCGTGCACACACACCTACACAACAGATGCACATAGATGCAGAATGTATAGTGTTAATTAAGATCTTCGAAACAGTTAAAGAGCCACATGGAATTCCAAGTGCGACTGAACATAAAAATAACTTGTTAAAGTTCTGTGACAGTCCTAAGAAGTGATTGTCCCTGTTATTCTCGTTTCCCCGGATGGAGAAACCGAGATTCTATGTGGTTACACATCATGGCCAAGGTCACGTATCTGCAAGTTCCAGATCTGAATAAACATAGTCTTTTGGATCTGGAACCCACAGTATAATACAGAACTTGTACTTTTGAATCAAGTGTTCCCTTTCCTCCTGTCCTTGTGAATTAGTCTGCTTTGTGGCTTCTGTGAGCAGATACCTGAAAGAAACAACCTAAAAGAAGTATTTGTTTTAACTTAGTGTTTTGGAGGGTTCGGTCATGGTGCCTTGCGTTGGTCCTGTGTGCTTCAGCAAAGCATCATGCCTGGGCAGTGTGCTTTGGAGGAGAACACTTCTCCATGGTTGACCTGGAAGCTGGGGGCTAAAAGGGGACTCCAGTATAATATTCCTTCTAGGCTCCACATCTAGCACTTTGGCTAGAGTTGTTAACTATTCCTTAACATACATTAATAAACATTTCCTTAATATTAATGACTCCAAGTCAGAGATGATTTGGCTCAAGCTATGTTGAATTTTTGTTGATGTTATTATTTCTCACACTCTTATTTTAACCCACATCCTTCATAGCTCATAAAGAAACACCCAGGGAATTCACTTTCTGTGCCTTTTCAATTTAGATCGTTAGCATGAGATGATGAGGGCACATTAAATAAGCCCAACCTTGACGGTCTGCCTCTCCGCCGAGTGCAGAGCAGTGAATTGATGACTCTGGTTGTCTCTCCTCTATTTGGTGATGAATGTGGGTGGTGCCAGGCACTGGAGCTGGCCAGACAGCAGCCAGACAGAGAAAGGGATCCAAGAAGCAGCATAGCAAAGATTGTCAACTTGTGGCAAGCTGATTTCTAGGCACCTTTGTCCATGTGTCTGTCTGCTTGTCTCTGCGGAAGCCAGAGATCGATGTTAAATGTCTTCAATTGCTGTCTACCTTTTAAAAATTAATTTTGAAATTATTTTTAGTTATCTGTATGTGTGGGCTCAGACATGTGAGTGCAGGCTCCATCTGAGTCCAGAGGTGTGAGCTACCCAGGAGTTGGAGTTACTGGCAGATGTGAGTCTCCTGATGTGGCTACTAGAAACCACACTTAGGTCTGGTGACTGAAGTCAGATCCTTGGGCTTGTGCAGCAAGCACTTTATTGACTGAGTTGTCTCTCCACATGCTCCGTGGCAACTCATTTCTGTTTGGTCGTTGACAACTCTTAAAGGCTGACCATATCTACAATTGTCAGCAAAGCCCAGACTCCAGAAGAGAGTGTCATATCTCTCTGGAACTGGGAGTCCATTTCTAGGAAAATATTTGTGAAGTTTTCCCTATTAGTGTAAGTAGGATCCAAAGGAAATTGGGCCAAGACCTGAGGGATATACACTTTCTTGGTCATCTGAATTTTATTTTATTTTTAAACTTTGACATGGGGTCACACTGTGTGATCCTAGTTATCTTGGAACTAGGTACCAGGCTGGCCTCAGTCTCACAGAGATTCAGCTGCCTCTGCTTCCTTAGTGCTGGCATTAAAGGTGTGTAACCCCCTCCCCCATACACCCAATGGTATTTGGACTCTTTACTGTTGTAGATTTCTGTGTTCTCTGAAGTTATGTTCCTAAATTGCCCCTAGTTTAGGGCAACACAATCTGTATATTCATTTCCCTGCTTTTTGAAAAGTCTGGAATTTACCCCCCTGAAGTTTATTAAAGTCCTAAGAAGTGAATGGATGCTTGGGTACATGTACGTGTGCATGTGAGTGTGTACAGGTACACAAACCTCTTAGAAGCAGATGGAAAGGGTAGCTTCCTGGCCAACATCATCAATGTTTTGGAAATACAAATTGTGAGTAGGTCTTATTTCTACTCCTTTACTGGCAGAAGATCAATAAGTCAACCTTCTCTTCTTTTCTTGAAGTAGGAGCTCATAGCCACAGCCAAGAGACTGTGGGAGGTGAATGGGAACATGGTACTTTGTGCTGTTAACTAGAGCAGAAGCTCCAGGCTGCACATCTAGGAGGTTCAATATTATTTAATCAAGTATGTATCTACCTCCTTGGAAGTTCTGCTGCTAGGCATACACTAATGGCAAAACACTGTCTCTGATGTTTTAATTTGTATGCACTTGATGTATTTTGAAAATGCGTGTGCACACATACGTGTGTGTTCACATTCATGTAAGTGTGAACATATACATCTCTTGTAGGTTGAGAACTTGAAGTGATGACATTGAACTAATGCTCTACCCTGCTGCCTGTGTTTTGGGCTGCAGTGGAAGAGCAAGCCTCCAGTGTCTCTTGCCTTTTAGGGTATTGTTTCTTTGGCTCTCTCATGCAGAGGGTGAACATGTCCAGTGCTTTGAGTTCTAGGCTGAATGTCCTTCAACTATGACTCTGAAGCTCAAAGGCTGAGAAGGGCTGTTTCTGCGACTGACATGCTGCAGCACACCCTGCTCTTTCCCTTGGATAAACTTTTGACATGGTGCTTGAGGAAATGAGAACGTGCCCACAATGTCCGCGGCAGACTCTAGTAGAGCTAGCGTGGCTGCGGACAGATGATCTCTGACAAAATGGTGCCTGACTGTAAAGGATAAGAGAGCAGGGCTCATTGGTAGCGGTCCTTGTCTCCCTTTTGCTTTATTTTATTGTTTGTTAAATTATTGCCTATCTGTAAGACAGGGCTTTACAGTGTATGTCCAGCTGACCTGGATTTTGTTCTGGATCCAAACTCACCATCCTCCCGTCTTCAGCTGCTGAGATTGCAAATGCGTGCAAGCATGCCCAGCTCCCTTTATATTGTCCAGGAGAGATGCATTTCTAAGTCTTGTTATTACAACGACAGAATACCTGACGGGAGGCAACTTAGAGGGGGGAAGGGGCTCTATACTGGCTCACAGTTTAAGGGGTGTGGTCAATCATGGTGGTGAAGGCATGGCTACAGGTGAGTCTGTGGCAGTGGGAAGATGAATGAGGATGGATGTGTCTTGCTCACATCTCAGTGAATCAGAAAGCAGAGGGATTCACTTCTTTTAGTCCAGCCCCACATTCTCAAGGTTCCACCATCTCTCCAAATAGCACCAGCCTTCAGGGACCACATATTCAGACCTAGGCAGGACATTTCCCATTCAAAGCATGAAAGGAAGGTGACAGGAAATAGGGAGTTGCTATGAGGATCTCCTGTTAAAAATGCTTAGTAAACTATACAATTGGTTCTTCCAGAGGTTGTCAATCAAATTCTCATAGCTTAGCAGGATACTGGCTGACCGAGCTCGTCTGAACTAGGCACTGTGTACAGCCCCCACCCCTCCTCACACACACATTCATACACACACACATATGCTATGGGCTTCCTACAGTCGTCCGATACAGATAAACTTGGAGCTGTAAACTCTGGCTCAAGAACCAGTTTTTTGAGGTGTATTTCCCTGGGGTACTGCTGTTGTTTTGTTTTTCTAAGAAAAAAGAGAAAGTGAGTTCTTGACTGGCTAACCCTTGAGGTTTTCTAAGGATGTTTCTTCAGCGTGGCAGCTTCTCTGGCTGGCTTATTCTGCCTTTGGGGTTATATTTTTTTTTTCCTCTTCAGCTGTCATTTTGAGGACAGAACAACTCTCAAGTGTCAATTTCAGAGTTCAAAAGCCAGAGAAGAAATCCGCGTCTTTTCCCCTGGGATTGCAGTTAGCTCACCCCACTGAGATATGGGGGAATGTCATGGTCGAGTGCTCGGAAGCTGCTGATAAGATTAATGGTCTGTCCTGAGCTGTGCTCTGCATCCCCTCTCCCTCTGTACATGTGCATGTATGCATTCACATGCATGCACGCACACATGCGCGTGAGTGTACGTACACACACACACACACGCACGCACACACGGTAAGCTTTTAGAAGTTGTTTGTGGTGGGGATGTCATTCTTGCTTACGTTAAATATGCCCAAGCTTATGCCCTGTGTTTTGGGCAGCTGTTTCAACAGCATCTTCAGCGAATAGCAATGGGAAATAAATTCCAACAGAGCAAACTCACTGGGTAATTAAATAGGAGGAGACGAAATTATCAGTTGACATAGGATCATAACCCTAAGCCCTCAAATAAACTTTCTGCAAACCCTCCCCTGCTCCACCCCATCCTGCTACCAGATTGACACTGAGTGCCGTCAGTGGGTTTCCATCCTAGGTAATAGCTGCGGGGTACAGGCCATTTTTTTTTTTTTTTTTTTAAATCAGCAACAGCATCTTTAGACCTGGCCACTTGGCTACGTGTATTAAATTCCCCCTTCCTGTGTAATCCCCTTGAGCTCTAGAAAGTTGTAAATTTCTCTCTTTTTAATGAATTTGAATGGAAGACTTGTACCTTTAGAATAGGTTATAGGACAAGGGAGATGACTTAGGTAAATGTGTTTGCTGTGCAAGCATGAGGACCTAGGTTCAAATCCCCAGTATCTATGTCAAAAAGCCAGGCGTGGTTAGACACCTGGAACCCAGTACTGTAAGCAGGCAGAGAATCTCAGAAACTTTCTGACTGTCAACTTAGCTCAGTGCTAAAACCTACCTTGAAGGACCTGAACACATACCCCACAATCATCACACACATATAATCCCAAACTAATTAATTAAAATTTTAGAGTAAGTTGGGAATCTCACCTAAGCTGCTGATGAAATGAAAGGACTCCCAAAGGTTCCATTGAACATCTGCAATGTGTAGTAATTCTGAACTTGTGTGCTCTTAATATAACTTTGTATGACTACACACACACACACACACACACACTAGGGGGTGGTTAAGGGAGAAGATGACAGATTCAAGTCACCAGTGCATCAAACAACAAATACTAGCCTGACCTAGTGGGCATGTGCTTGGCTCAGAGCTTACTCAGTCTTAGGCATACATAGCGTATTTATGAAGAATGGTGTGTGCACACATCGGTACCATTTAGGAGTGCACATCAAGGGTCCCACTTCAAAAAAAAAAAAAAAAGACAATCAGTTTGGTTGGGAACTGAAGAGACAAAGCAAATCTTTTCCAGTGCTCTGTGAACTGGGGTTGTGCTCAGCCTCTTCTCATGCTGAACTTCCCACTGGGCTCCCACTGAGTAGAGCTCACAGCTGTGGATTCTGACCCAGGAGCAGAGTAAGCTATGAACCTCCGGGTCACACTGGATTCTGAGCTGCTCCTGTTTTGCCTGGAGGGGTCAGGATGGAGGGCGATCTGAAGGGGGAACCACTGTGCTTCCAAGATAGGCATTTTCTGGACATAAATTCGACCTTCTCTACTTCATAGGAGGAACAATCCCCAAAACCACTTGATGCTGGAGATTCTGGGCAATTCCAGCCTTCTAATAACATAGCCTTTTCAGTTCTGAAACTTTTAAAAGTCTTATTGATATAAATTTAAATCATGGGCTTTCACCAAACTGTGAAGAGGACCTTTGTAAATGGAGGGGTTCATTCTCCAAGTTGTTCTGTTAATGGAATAATTCTGGTACTCAGAAGGGCACACATGGTGTGTGAGTGTGCGTGTGTGTGTGTAAGCATGAAGCTCCACCTTGTTTATTCTCGGTACAACATATCAGTGCTTTCTCTTCTTTGAGATTTGGATGAGACTTCAGACTCTGACCTTGAAGCAGGTACTGAAAGAATAGAAGAAAAATCATGTTGTTTATAACAGCTGTCTGGGCTACAGGATTGGTAAACAGTATCCGTTAACTCAGTCCTATAGCTTTAGAATTCAGAATTGGTTTGGCTGTGCTCATGCCTGTACTGTATGCATGATTCTATTTATTCATGCTTACGGATATTTGAGAAACCTTGGGAGGGTCTAGAAGTTCAAGCTGGTGCCTGTTCTTCATGAGACAGGATTTCCAAGCAAATGAGTAGAGAGGACCTTTTGATCTTTACTCAAAAACATTTCAAAATTTGAATGCCTTTTTCTTTCATACTGCACTCGAGGGACTGTAAAACTGATTATCTTGAGTTAGAAAGTTAGCTGGACAGAGGGGCCTATGGATGTTGGTCAGTTGGTAGAGAACTTGCCTAGTGTGAGGAAGGCTTGGTTTGATCCCCAGCACGGCACAAAGCAGGTGTGGTGATACACTTTAGAGGCCAGCCTGGGATGCAGAAGATCTTGTCTCAGAAAGTTAGCTCGATCGTACAGGGGCGATGCTGTGTTTTTTATAACTTCTCTGTGTGCATGTGTTCATTTCACACTGATTACAGCCCAGTTCTTTGTGCAAGAAAACAGAGGCCGCAGTGAATATATGGAGCGTGCCCAAGGCCATGAGCGTCATGTGACTCTCATTCTGTTCTGTGTAGCTGTAGATCATACCCTCCTGTTCCAAGACTTTCACACATGGTCTTCAGAGTGTTCAATTTGCTTGTTCCTATGAGCTTGCTAAAGCCATTCATGCATCTCTGGGCAAAGTGAAGGCAATATGTAAAATGTTCTCAGCCCTCCCTGAAACATTTGCCAATCTCTGGTAGATGATTTAAAACCAGCGTGGATTGACTGGTGCACACAGATTTATGTAACTTGCTTCTACTGGAATTCATTGAGATGTCCTTGTAGTCTCTTCAGAAATGGGGTCATTCACAGGCCCCTGGGTACCTCCTCACCCCTCTTCCTCTGGTCATATTTTCTCAGGCCCTGGCCAGAACCAGACTTGAGGTTAGTTCAATGCCTGTTCTGTGATAAGGCTAGGATTGAGTGTGGTCTTTTCGTTGGTGTCATAAATTGGTGGACACTTGGGTGCTGTCGCCCTTTTCTTACCCATTTTGGTTTTCCCACTGTGTCCTTATCTTATCTCTTCAGTTGCTGAGTGCGGAGTGCTTTGCAGATGGCATTTGCTAGACCCGAGGCCGTTCTGTCTGGAAGGGCTCCGAAGGCAGTTTAAGAGGTCTGGAGACTAAGTCCTAGCAGACAGGGTAGCCTCACGGTGTGCTGTTGTATAGCAACAGAAGCTGCTAGGCTCTGCTCATCTCTCACCCTGTACCCCACAGCTGGGTTCAGGTCTGTCAGTAGATCTCTCATGCACACTGCTGAGGAATTCTGGTCCTCTCTGTCAAAGCTCTTCAGCGACGTGGTGTTGGATCCTTGACTCTGCTGCGAGTGAAAGCTGATGAAGGAAGGCCTAGAACTAAACAGAAAGCTGAGTCTTATGTTCATGGTGGAAGTGGCCCGAGCGGTGGGTAGGAGAGGACAGTGAGGCAGCTGGTCATGTAGAGTGTGTATTTACTCTTTCTTTCATGTAAACAATATACTCAGATATTTCAGGGGAAGTTGATGTTAACCCTTTCACTAATAACCGTGGAAACACTGGTGCATTTCCCATGGATAAATCACATTTCATATGTATGTTAGTGGTACACATAGATACTGGGCTTCACTGATGAGAGCTCCTGTGGCCCAGTGAAGTCAATACCAGTTCACCTAGGCTTCTGGTACGGAGTGGCCTAGCCAGATACTGGCAAGGGTTCACTTCATGGGTCTAGAGGCATCCTCCTCTACTGAGCTGCTCCTTTGGAGAACTTAAAGGTATTTTATTTCCAAACTGAGGTAAGCTATTTTAAACCTGTATTGTCTCTATTAGCTTAAGTTGCTGGCTCAAACGAATCTTCTCCCAGCCTATGTTCTCAGAGATTTTTATTTCTGGTGGGGAGTCGGGAAGTGTTCTCTGTGGGCAAGAGGTCCTGTGGGGTTAGATGCCAGCCCTGTCTCAGGGGAGTTGTCTAGTGTTTGCATAGATAAGCTGTGAATTGCGGGGAGGTGAGGCTGGAGGGAACTGGACTTGGGTAAGTTTGGGGTAGTGTGGTGTGCCTGTTATCTACATAGCAAGCCATAGTTTAGAATCTAGTATACATTGTCATCATGGTATGCATGCGTATGGTGTGTACATGATAGTACAGAGGCTCAGAGTTCTGAAGATCCGTGAGCCTGATAATGTTCATGTAACTGAACTTGAGCCACGTAGCAGTTGGCCTCAAAACTTTCTATCATGACTTTGTCAAATGGGAGTTCAGTATATGAATGTTGGTCTCAGGAATTTTTTTTTTTTAACTTTCTTATTTATTTATTTGTGTGTGTGTGTGTTTTAAGAGGTCCTGCTGGGTGGTGGTAGTGCACATTTTTAATCCCAAACTCTCTGAGTTTGAGGCCATCATGGTGTACCGAGTGAGTTCCAACACAGTCAGAGCTTCACAGAGAAACTGCATCTCAAGAAGAAAAAAAGAGAAAAAAGGGGGGTGCCTTTTAAATGATTCTCAGGCAGGTTGCTTGTGATCTACATTTTGAGAAACTTGAGTTAGACTCAGGAAAGTTGGTGGTGTGGTTGCATTCCTTTATGGCCTTCTTCCATCTGTTTACCCTTTACCCAAAGTGATCGGCTTGGACTCAGCTTTAGTAGGAAGGACCCTAATGCAAGCATTTAAACTCTAAAGCCCATATAGATATGGATAGCTGAAGGTGGCTGTATGAGAGATAGATCAACAGATACATAAATGATAAGTTGTTTTTGATCTGGGTACAGTGGTGTTCCTCATTTATTCCTCATCAGTTACTGAGAGGTTTCCTCCTGTGTTTATATAATAATAATAACAACAAGAACAACAATACCAGGAGGATGCATGAATCACAGTGGTGTTTAGATGTCTCATGCATGTTCATAGAGATTGGTGCCTATACCATAGGCTGTCTTGGAACTTTTCCCTGGGACAGGTTTTAGTATTTTTGTTCAGCAGCCTGTGGGTAGTTGATGAGAAGGCCCCTGCAGCAAGCCCTGTGGATGACTCTGATTTGGTGATGGAACAAAACCTCAACCCGGAGGCCGCAGAGCTCAGGCAATCCACCAGTGTTTGCTTCTGGTGTTAACAGCAGCTTTTTGCCAGCTGTCTTAATCAATGAGAGGCGGATGCTGGGTACTCAGATGGCATTTCCTCCAATGTGTCCCAAATGTCACTGTGGACAGTAGTCACCAGGGCTTCACTCCTGGCTCTGACTCTGCAGGCTGAGACTGGAACCCGATGTCTGCATCTCCCAGGTGGGAATCTGTGCCCAGTCAGGCAGGCGAGCCTAGATGACCAGCTTGGCTCTGCCACTTCAAGCTGTGCTGCCTCATGTGACTTTCATGCTTAGGCTATTTTCTTCTTTCTGTGACAGGACAATGTGACTGAATTGGATGACCCATAAAAAGCGCACATCTAGATAAACGTTACCACTCCTTCAACTGGATAGAAATTGGGTCATGGTCAAAATGTGTTGTAGCAGTCTGTCCTGAACAGATCAATAGAAGAACCCACCGAATGCACTTTCCAAAGCATGGGAGGACCGATTTCAATATGAGATGAAACCCGAAGTTAGTGTGCTCCCCGTCACAGTTTATCCATTCCATTCGAGCCTCGCAACAAATACTTCCATACACACGTGGACTCTGTTGGCTGATACCATCTAACCATGCTGGTGTGGTTTAAGTTGGTGAGGACTGAGTTTTGTGTTGTCAAGTTTTCCAACTTGATATGAAGAAATTGCTCATTTATTTTTTTTTAATTATTAATTAGATTTTATTTTTGCTTGTTTGCATGTGTGCATTTGCATGTTTGTTTGGGTGTGGGGAGGAAGGTGGGTGTGGGTGTGCTCATGGTAGCAGAGGACAACATGCAGGGATCAGCTTTTCCCTTCCACCATGTAGGTCGTGGTTATCAAACTCTGGTCAGCCATCTTGGTGCTAGATACATTTATACACTGAACTATCTCACTGAACCTCCTTGCTTATTTTTGTTAATTTTTTTAAAAAATTATTTTAAATTATGTATGCTGTATGTGGATACGTGGAGCTGAGTGCAGGTGTTCTGTGGAGACCAGAGGCATCGGATCTCTGGAGCTGGAGTTATAGGTGGTTGTGAATTGCTTGACATGGGTACTGGGAATATATTGAACACAGGTCCTCTGGAAGAGTAGTATGCGCTCTTAATCTTTGAGCCATCTCTGGTTCCTCCTTGTTTTGTTTTTAGTGACCTCTTTTTGGGGGTGTCTTGTTTTTCTTCTACTGGATTCTCATAATACCCAGTTCAGAAGACTTCTGGAACCTTTGAGATTTCTTCCCAGCAATGCACGAGCCATTCTGTAGATAAATATCATCCAGTTTAATCCTGTGTGTGTGAGGTCTACCTGGACACAGTGTCAGATCCCATCTGTTCAGGACTCCGTCTCACAAGACTGCCTCTGGCCCAGGTTCCAGGCCAGCAGGTCATAGATTGGAACTGCCATGACACACTCCATGGGTTCATAATTTGAGGCAGCATCTCATGGAACTCAGGGAACACACACCAAAAAGATAAATCGGCCAAGATGTGGGACATGGGTCTTGGAGCTTCTGAGTCTTTTCTGGGCACCACACCCCCTTCAGGGAGCTCCCCAGGGCACCACGCCCCCTTCAGGGAGCTCCCCAGGGCACCACGCCCCCTTCAGGGAGCTCCCCAGGTCTATTCACCGGGAGTTCACTGAGCCAGTGTTTGTGCTGCTTCCTTGCTCAGGCATGACTGACTAAATCACTGGCAATCGGGAGTCAGTCTTGAGCCCCTCTCCCTCCCAGAGTGTGGGGAATGGGACCAAGTGTCCCAATCATGACTTTGGGTCTGGATGATTCAGGGGGTCAACTCTAGCTATGTTGAGGTTCCTGCCGTCAGCTCCTTCATTAGTATGCCAGAGACATTCTTACCATTCTGCAGAAGCTTAGGGTTTGTGGAACCATGTGCTGGGAAACCAGGAGGAACAGGTATGTGTTTGTGATATCCATGCAGTAGTCTGTATTCTATTACCCTACAAGAAATTAGGAGCATGGGGTCTAAGTCTGTCCTGGCTACTGACTGACTCTGTGAGAATGGGCAGGTGCCACAGCTGTGGGCTTTTGCTCTGTCTCATCTCTGAGAGGGTGGAAATCCTGTCTATCCTCTTTGATGTTCATCGAGATGAACAGATTCTGTATTTAGTATGTGCTCAGTAACCATGTGCTACACCAGCGAGGTAACGGTTGAGGCCCAGGCTTCTTCAATGGTGATGTACAATTGTATCACATAGAGATCCTGGAAGAGAAATTCTTCCAGTAGGTTTGAGGTGGGCCTGAGATTCCAGGTGTGAACCCCTGCCTTTTGCAGCCTGTACATTGAATATTTCTAGATGAGATAAGCTGTTCTATAACTGACAGAAACTTTTATGCTTCTTCCTTGTCTTAGTTTATCTTTGTGATGATGTGTGTGGTATGCATGCAAGTGTGTCATTATGGGTGTGGACTCAGAGTATGGTATAGGGTGTCTTCGGTCATTTTCCACCTTAGTTTTTGAGACACAGTCTCTCATTGAACATGGAGCTCACCAGTTCAGCTGGGCTGGCTTCAGTGAGCTCCCCAGCACTGAGGGTACAGTTGCACTGCCATCCCTGGTTTTTATGTGGGTTCTGGGATCAGCATTCAGTTTCTCATACATGCATGGCAAATGCTTCACCAACTGAGCCATCTCCCAAGGCCCTCCCGCCCAGATTAGTTTGTGAATATCAGCTTGTCATTGAGACTGACCAATAGACTGCTTCTAATTTAGCTCACCCTCCAGTAAAATGTCTCCCTTCCAAGCAGCAGCAGCAGCAGCATCAGAGAAACTGTCAGAAGTGCAGATTTGGGGTCCAGCACGCCCTCTGGGATTCCTGTGTTTGAGAACCACTTCTCTGCTGAAAAGTTGTTGGCAGGTGTTGAGGAAGTTCACTGTGTTGCTGGTGCGTAGCAGGGGGTTTTCATGTTTGGATTATGGGTCATGCCAATGTCTTGAAGCCAGGTGCAAGTTGGAGAAAAATAAGACATTCAGAAACCTGCATGGATTTTAGTGAAGGTCCATGACTGAGTGGGAGGTAGGATTAGATGTGACTCTAGTGTAGATGAAGTCATATGACTGGCATGCTGCCCACTGCCCTGCAAGGAGAGTCACATGGTCACCATTGGAATCAACGGGGGCACGTTAAAAGCTATAGAAGCTTCGACCTGCCCTCCCCAGTCTGATGTAATAAACCAGCAGCCTGGGCATCAGGATTTTTAAACACTCCCTGGGAGATTCTAGTACTCAGCTAAGATGGAGAGTTGCTTGCCTTCTTGAATCATCTTGGGACTCTTTTTTCCCCCTTGTATGTTGCTAGTTTAAGCTCCCATCTGGTCACTCTTGTTTTGCATATGTATCAGCAGTTCTGTCAGCGGCTACAACTGTAAAGAGCCTTGCAGCTACTGCTTCATTTATCATAACAAGCATTCAGTTGTCACAAGTGCATTTTTGGAGTCTTGCTTTTTAAGATGAAAAACAAAAACATAACTGTTCTTTGATATTGTCCGTCAGTGTCAGTGATTTTTTTTTCTTTTTCCTCAAAGTATTTTTATTTTATGTGTCTAGGTATTTTCATGTATATGTATGTGTGTGTGATCACATATATATGATCTACATATCATATATTGCACATATGTGTATGCATGTGTACACACACATACACACACACACAAACACACACATATATACAACGTGTACCACATTCATGCAGAGTCCTGAAGAGGGCATTAAGATATCTTGTAGCTGAAACCACATGGGTGCTGGGAATCAAGCCAGATCCCAGCACCTATAGCAGTTGTCTAAACTGTTAACCATCTCTGCAGACCTTATTTTCATTTTTAATTTTGTGTGTGTGTCCCCATCTGTGTGTCTGTCCATCCCTGTGGGATTATGCATATGGAGGCCAAAAGAGGGCATCAGAGCTCCTGGAGCTGGTATTCTAGGCAATGGACTGCAAACTCAAGTCCTTTGAAAGATTAGTACGTGTTCTTTACTCCTGAGCCATTCTCCTACTCCAGTTTGGATGTTTTAAAGGAGAACTAATCAAAAAGACTGACTCATGCATACTAATCTTTGACATTGTCTTCTGATTGGTGGAATTCTGCCAGTTGCCACAATACATCTCTTTTGTCTTTCATCTGTTTCACGTACCATCTTCAGCAGCACGGTGCTATAGCAGATCACAGTTGGATTATCTGAGGACTGTCACATGGCACAGTCCCAGTGACATTCTAACTTAATCCAGAACCAGTTTGCCAAGAGGTGCTCCACCCAAGAAAGATTGGTGTCATTCATTGCATCAGTCAGCTTGATATTACTATAACAAAGTGTCCCAGGCAGGCTAACATTATTATTGAAATAAAATAAGTTTTCGGGGCTGGAGAGATGGCTCAGTGGTTAAGAGCACTGACTGCTCTTCCAGAGATTGTGAGTTCAGTTCCCAGCAACCACATGTTGGCTCATAACCATCTGTAATGAGATTTGGTGCCCTCTTCTGGTGTGCGGGGGTATACATGGAAGCAGAATGCTTAATAAATAAATAAATAAATAAATAAATAAATAAATAAATAAATATTTTTTTAAAAAGTAAGTTTTCTTGGTACCTGTTTTGGGATTCTCAAAGTCTCCAGTTTCGATGGTATCCCAGTGTGTTTTCTCATTGCTGTGTTAAACACTCTGACCAAAAGTAATTCCGGAAAAGGAAGGGTTAGTTTCAGCATACCCTTTCAGAAACCTAAGAAACAGAATAGGGATGCAAACAGGAGCAAGGGCAGGAACATGGAGGGAAGTTACTCAGCTACTCTTCTTACGTCTTTCAGGACTCAGGCATTGAGACAGTGGTCTGGGCCTCCCACATCAGTTAGCAACCAAGAAAATGCTTCTCAGATATTCCCACAGGGTGATCTGAGTGTGGCAGTCCCGTGTCCCCCGCCCCGCCCCTCCCCGCCCCTGTTGAAATTATCTCAGGTTACTCTAGGCTGTTTCTGGTTGCTAGCTGAAGCTGCCCAGGAAAGGCATCTTTTTAGTTCACCCTTATCACATCCTCAACATCATGGAAGCTTGGGGGAGAAGGCGCGTCTCAAAACAAGAAGCTAGAGACCAACTTGTCAGGCTTAGCTTCTGTAGTAACTCACTTCCGGAGACCAGTATTCTTACAGGAAGGAGCCTGTTCCCATTCCCCAGTGTCCTCTCACTATAGACCCCACAGACGTTCCATCTGCTCCCACATTGCCTCATTGGGGAATAAACTTCTAACTCACGAACTTTGAGGAATATTTAGTTTATATCCAAACGGTCTATCTCTATAAAATGTCTAAAGTACTATACAGACAACCTTCATTGGTGCTTAGGACAAACCCATTTTGTGGATAAGACACCAACTTGCCCAGTCACTTAGCTGATTCTTTTGGTCCAAAGCCTTGGATTTTTTACTTGATAGTTTGGGTTCATCCAGGAGGCCAGATGAAAGATGAGAAGATGAAAGAATAAGCTTAAAAATGGTAGTTTATTAAATTCCAAACTGATGGTTATCTGGCTCCTCCTTTTTTCAAGGAAATTTTCTGTTCAAAGGATCTAGTTCAGGCAAGTAGTTAGGCACTGTTTCCGTTCCCTACACACAGTGCTTAAGAGGTAAGTCCCCAAAGGGCTTTTCCTCCTTGTTATGCCCAACCCTTGCCTCCTCCTTGGCTGTCTTGAGAGTGCCAGTTGTACCTCAGTTCTTGCCACTTTGTTTTCTCTACTGTTCGATCCTTCTAAGTTGAAGAATCCTGTGGTGACAGCCATTGGGTATTTTTATACCCCCATTAGCCCCCTGCTCCTGCTTTAATTCCTACTGTGCAGCTGCAAAGTGCTGCTGCCAGTGACTTGTAGTAGAGGTAACACAACTCACCAAAGTCCCAGAGCTCAGACTCTAGCTTAACTGGGAAGAGGAATAAATTACTTCTCAACTGTTTAGTGGAAAGGTGAATTCCAGGGCATGCATTTGTTAAATAAGCACATTGTGTCCCGAGAGGTCGTTCGGAGGGCCCCTTTAGAGCATGCCTCCTCCTGAGTTTTGGCTTTGGAGTTTGAGGTACATGAATCCATGGGTTTCAGTGTGTGCTTTCTGAGAGGCGGGGAGTGGTTAGTTCTGCCTATAAGCCAGAATGTGAAATCTTTGCCTTTGACTGCCTTCTATGTGGGAGGTGCGCGCCCACGCCCACAGATGCGGGCCGCTTGCGAGGCACTACGCAAATTATCATTCTGAAAAATGTTCCAACTCCTGAGAACAAATAGAATGCTTGAAAAAATAGATAGTAGAAAAAATATCCGATTTGATTGCCAGTGGAAAGAGAGTAAGGCTTTATGATCTGTGGATTACTATAATAAAACATCCGTGTCCTTCAGAGGAACATGAAGTCACAGTGTCTGGAACAGTATTCTTTCTGTTGCTTGTCCCTGGTAGGGGACCAGGCTGAATGTCGTTAGCCAAAGGAGGACACCAGTGGACATTTCCAAGGGCCAACTGTGAAGGCGAAAGCTTAGTTTTTGCAGGGATGATTTGGTAACATCCCCTTCCTGCCCACCCTCTGTTGGTATTTAAGTTATGAGTATGTACTTTAGGCGGGCACTAACTGGCATCCTAAGGTACTGTGGTAGGATGGGACCAGCCTTCATGGAAGCATCTGTGTTTTTGCATGAGCACAGTGTTGAAGGTAGCAGAGAACTGTCCTGGTAAATGGTCTGTGTGCCGAGATTGGGTAGTAGATGGGACTGGTATCTCTGTACACAGGCTTTGGGTGGTCTTGATAGTGGTATTTCTTCCACTTTTTAAAAAAAAGATTTATTTATTTGTGACTGCTAGATTCTGATCGACTGTGGGAATACCAGCACTTTTAACTGCTAAACCATCTCTCTAGCCCCATTCATGGTGACATTTCTTGTAACTTCATGACTGAGAGGGCATAGGTTCGTAGTAGGACAGCAAACAAAAGTTGCAGGACAGTGTACCTGAGTAGCATCTGGGTTTGAGTCTGTAGTCAGTTCAGAGAGTGGCGGACAGAAGTTGTGATTAGTGTCACCATCACTGTGAAGTGTATGAGCCAGGGCAGTTGCTTGTCTATCAAATACCTGAACACTGAAATTAGTGTGACATCTTTGAAGCTGAAGGGAGGCTGGTCCAGCACATGAGGGCAATGTACACAGGGACCTCTTTACATCTGGAGCTTTTGCCAGGTGAGAAGTGTGCCCTGGTGGAGACTTGAAAGCTTCCCTGTGTGCTCCCTGTTAACCAACTGGCACTGCCTTTGCTCTTTTTATTCAGTTAACATTACCCGTTAGTTCCTTCAGTGATGGGCTGTGATGTGGAACTGTCAACTGGAATAAACGCTTTCAGCCCTAGGTTGCTTTTGGCCCTGGTGTTTTATCACAGCAACAGAAACCCTTAGACAGACCCCATTGGAGAACTGTAAAAAGCAAAGATTATTTATTTAAAATTGTGACGTCTAGACATTTTTCTGTTATTCATCAATAGGTAAGACATTCCCTTAAAATAAATGATACCTCCAATTAAATTGTTTAAGCTGTGTGGTGGTGGCACATGCTTCTAATCCCAGCAGTTGGGAGGCAGAGGCTGGTGAATCTCAAAGAGTTTGAGGCCAGCCTGATCTACAAAGCAAGTTCCAGGACAGCCAGGACTTCACAGAGAAACCCAGTCTCGAAAAAACAAAAATTAAAAATCAAACAAAAAACAAAAGCAAAAAAATTTAAAAATTCCCCAAATTCCCAGACTTAGTATAGAATCTAGTACCTAACCCTGGGGATGGTGGCACTCACCATCAGCTGCTTCTTCTCATATCCACAAACATAATTGAGCCAGTCACCCACAGTCATGCCCACAGACAGCCTGTTGTAGATCATCTTTCCCGGAACCTCATTTCCGGGTGATGCTAGGTGGTGTCAAATTGCCGAGGAAAGCTAAACATCACAAGGAGCTTTCTTCCCACCCTCAAGAAATTGCTTGTTGCCATGGAAATTGTTTGTCAAGTTATGGGAAAGAAAAAATCTACATTTTTTTTCTGTGAAAGAAGAAAGATTAGAAAGTGGAGAGGGGAAAAGTGGGTCAACGGGAAACGGAACATTTCCTCCCAGGACAGGCCACATCTTTTAACCTTTCATTTGCATGGCGTCTCTCCCCCCCCTCACTCTCTGTGTGTGTGATCCTGTTCTTCCAGAGTTTTCTGGATGGGTTCCAGGCCTAGCAGAGCTACAAATCTTTCACAAATTTGCATATCCCTTTTATGCTCAACCCAGTCAATAATGAGCCATTGTTGCCTGTTCTTGGACAGTGGCCTGAACTGTATATCTCCCCCTATGCATTGAGCAATTTCATCATCCCAGCCCTCTCATGGGAACCTCACCTGGCTGACTTGCAGACAAAGCAATGTTCTGGTGGAACACTCAGTCAATACTTGTAAAATGGGAACCCAGGATACCCACCCACATGAGGGCTTATGTATCCTAGACTGGTTCTGTCAATGCTGTAAATGTGACTTGGAAAACAGCCTGGGGAGCCATGTCCAACCAACTCCGTGCCTTGAATATCACGTCCTTCCTGTACTCGGTAGGATCTATGAAGCAGTACAACCAGATGAGCAGGATGTTTGGAAGAATTGAACATTCTGGAAAAGGGAAAACTTTGTGCGGGAGGAGTAACTGTTTTTGTTGCTTGAGGGGAGACCAAGGCATAGGCAGTGACTTGGTGTGGCAGGCCCTGTGGAAGTGGGGGGTATGGATGTCACCCCTTCTGCTTCTATAGAAGGAGCTCTTTGTGGGTTTGTTAGTGACAGGAGAAAATGTGGCCCACCATGTGGCTTTATGAGAATCGGTTCTTGCTGAGGATTTGCATAAGAAGCAGCCGGACAGGTGCACCAGGGCATGGCGGATTTGCTGGGTCTGGATTCCTGAATGAACAGAAGAATGTGATTGGAGACTTTGGTGGTTGGTGCTCAGACGGTTTGCAGCTGCTGAGTTCAATCTGCTCTTTTTGCCACATTAATTTCATTTCTTGTCCCTTGGTTTGTGAACTGCCAAGGGATTTGTGAGAAAGAGGAAGGAAGGAAGGAAGGAAGGAAGGAAGGAAGGAAGGAAGGAAGGAAGGAAGGAAGGAAGGAAGGAAAAGAGAGGAAAGAGAAGGAGGGAGGGGGACCTGGAGAAGAAAGTCTCATCAAGACTCAATCCCTGTCTACCGACCATTTCTGCTATGGCCACGTTTTGTGTCCCTCACTTACGTCTCGCAGGAATGTGTTCTGCAAACCCCTTTCACCCTCTAGACTTGGAAGAAACTGAAACTCTGTTTAGGAAAGGGGATGAAAAAACCACCTCGGAAGTGTTGCCTGCTGTACTGTGGATGCCCTGGGCGGTTTTCTCTGGGATGATTCTGTGCAGATGTTGGAAAACTGTGGGTCTTTGGTTGTAGATCACACCAAGTTATTCTGCCTCTTCATTGGAAGGACTTCAGCAATCTGCATATGGGAAAGTAGCCTGAACAATGTCTGCTCCTCAGCTAGTTCTTACTGCCAGTCCAGTTGTGAAATGTGGCAAGGCCATAGCCAGAAGTGTGATGTTGAAATTCGCTACATCTAAAAATGATTCTTCATCTTCTGTGTTGATAGTCAAAGGAAGATGGAATGACTGGCAGGGATCAGGGGCCTCGAAGCCACAGTTTGAATTTGTCTAAACAGGATTTATGGTTTTTCTGCTAATTGCAAGACATTACTCCAGTGATCATTTGCATGTGGGTTACAGAATTCCAGTTTGGGACTGGACTCAACCCCAGGATGATTGAGAGATGGCAGCTAGTGCTGAGGATGTTCTTTAGGTCAGACCTCAGAGAGGACCAGAAGACCACAGTCCTGGATGCCTGCCCTCAGAGAATTAGGACTCCAGCCCAGGCAGGATTTGGATGATGGAAAGGCTAAGGGAAAAAAAGACTATGTCAGGCCGCATTAGACATACTGTTGTGGAGCTGGGAACAGATGGGGGATGTCTGGGAACAGCATACAAACTCTTGGAACATGAACATTACATAGGTTCTGAGAGAATAGGGAAAGCACATACCAGAAAGGATATGTGTATAATCTACAACAAGAGGTTTGATTCAATGGTTAAGAGTACTTGCTGTGCAAGCATAAGGACCTAAATTCAAATCCCCAGCATCTATGCAAAAGAACATGGCTGCCCCCTCCCCACAAGCCAGAGTTGGTGCGGGAAACAGTCAGACTGTGAATGCTTGCTGACTTGCCAACCTAGCTGAAGTTGCCAGTTTCTGGTTAAGCCATAGATCCTGTAGGAAAGCAATAAGGTGGAGAGGGAGAGAGGATCCCAGTGCCCTCCTCTGGTCTCTGCATGTGCGTGCATGGACACACACACCTCTACATGCTCATTTACACACATACACTCTTTACAACACACACAACACAACACACATACACATTCATGCTTGCATATACACCACACACACACACACACACACACACACACACACACACACACTGGAATAGGCAGGCATCCCAAACTGACTTAATCAGTAAGCAATGCATTGGCCCAATAATTGAAAAAAGGTCAGTTTCTCAAGTTGTAGACATGTATTGTAGTCAGTGTGCTATTGCTGTGAAGAGATAGCATGACCACAGCAACTCTTGTTAAAAAAAAAAAAAAAGAAAAAGAAAAAGAAAGCATTTAACAGGGGCTGGCTTACAATTTCAGAGGTTTATTGTTATCATGGGTGGAGCAAGGCGATACACAGGCAGACATGATACTGGAGAGTAGCTGAGAGTTCTTCATCTGGATGGACAGGAAGCAGGCAGAGAGGCACTGGGACTAGCTTGGGCTTTTTCCTTTTTTTAACCCTTTAAAGTCCAGGTCTTTTATTTCGTAGGGGATGTGCTCCAGCAGCTTAGGCTCCTTCCCGTTAGTCCTCACAAAGTGTGCTTCAGCTGAACCCAGGTGCCCTTCTCTTTGTTCTCCTTCACCCGCTTCAGGAAGCTGTCTCTGCTCTTCGAGTGCTTGATGTGTTCAATCCGCACATTAATTCTCTAGGCAACAACCTTGCCCTTAACTTGGTTGTTTACAGTGATGCCCACAGCATGCTGGGTGACACTGTAGACTCTTCTGGTTTTGCCATGGTAACATTTATGGGGCATTTTTTTTTTTGAACATTCCCTTGATGTCTGCAATATCGCCCTTCTTGTAGATTCACATATATGTGGCCAAAGGAACAGCTCCATGTTTCCTAAGGGCCTGGAGAACATAGAGTGAGTGCCCCTCCTCTTTCCCTTTGTGTTGTCATTTGGGAGAGTTACTGAAAGATGGCTGCCTTAGCTTGGGCTTTTTAAACCCTAAAGTCCACCCCCAGTGGTACACTTTCCCCCAACAAGGCCACACCTACTCCTTCAATAAGGCCACACCTCCTAATGCTGAATGCCACCCCCTGATGACCAAACATTCAAATATATGAGCCTAAGGGGACCATTCTTACTCAACTACAACATTTCCTTACTCTTTAGGTTTCTGTGTTAGTTACTTGAGACAAAACACCTTACAGCTTACAGGAAGAAGGGATTATCTTGGCTCACAGTTCAAGGGTACAGACTGTCATGGTGGGCAAGTCATGGTGACAGGCGTGTGAACAGCTAGTCACAGCTTGTCAGCCAGGAAGCGGGAGCTATGAAGATTGCCAGTACCCAGCCCACTTTTCTCTTTTTACTCAGTTCAGGAACCTGGCCATGGAACTGTGTGACCTTTCTTAGGCTGGGCCTCCCCCCTCAATTAACCTACTGTAGAAACTCCCTTACAGTAGGTGCAGAGGTTTGTTTCCATGGTGATGTTAAATCTGGTTACCTCGACAATCTTCCCTTATGCTCACAAAGTGGTGGTTAGTGTTTGTCGGGGCTCCAGTGCTGCTCGGTCACATCTACAGTCATCCAGCGAAAGACCTGAGCTTTGTTCTGGAAGGCACACCATAGTGGCCATGGGGATGACACGTGTTTAGAACTGTGCTGAAGTTCTGACTTGTTCATCTTGCAAGTGGCCAGAAGAAAAGGGCTTGTGGCAATGATGATGATTTACCTCTGTATCTCACTGTTGCAGCTTCATTTCTGTTGCTGTAACCAAACACCCTTAACTAATAGCAGCTTATTGGAGACAGGGTTTATTTTGGCTCATGAGTGTGGGGTCCTGTAGTGGGAGCTGCCGGCTGCGTTTCTGCCGCCCCAGCTCCTGGTCCGCCTGGCTAGCTTATGCCCCAAAATAACAACACACAAACTGTATTCTTTTAAACACTGCTTGGCCCATTAGCTCTAGCCCTTACTGGCTAATTCTCATATCCCGATCAACCCATCTCTAATAATCTGTGTAGCACCAGTCTTACCAGGAAAGATTCAGCATGTCTGACCTGGCGGCTTGCTTCATCGTGTCTGCCTCTGAGAGGAGCTGCCCTGCATCTGCCCAGGAGAGGGGAGCATGGCGTCTATCTGAGCTCACTTCCTCTTCCTCCCAGCATTCTGTTCTGTTTACTCCACTCACCTATGTTCTAACCTATGAGGACCAAGCAGTTTCTTTATTATTTAACCAATGACCTTCCTCCATCAGGGTCCAGTGGCAGGAGCGTCAGACAGTTGGTCATTCCTACCCACGGTCAAGAGCAGAAGGAAATGAATGTGAGCATGCTCGCTTGTGCTCCTCTGCGTTTCTCAACCTTTATACAGTTCAGGACCCTCTGTCTATGGAATGGTGCTGCCCACAGTGAGCTGAGTATTCCCACATCAGTTGACTGTATTAAGGCAGTACACCACAAATGTGCCTACAGGCCAGCCCATGTAGACAGTCCCTCATCAAGAATCTCTTCCCAGTGATTCTAGGTCATGCTGGTAATCTCATCATCATATTCGGTTTGGAACCAATAGCACATACGGTCTCGAAGCTGCTACGTGTATATGACTTTCCCAAAGAAAGTCTAGAACAACAGAAAGGAATGGAAGAGAGGATAGCATACCAATGAAAAATGTCCACTCAACAGCCAAATTGTGAGTGAATTTTAACCCTAGGATCAGTGACTTTGGTAAGTAGAGAGGTCATTCTGTGGACAGCCAGCTCACCCTATTATAGTGTTGTTTAAGGCCTTGAGAATAAGAATGGAAAGTCATTAACCGTGTCTGTGTACACCTGGAAGAACGCTTTGGTAACTAGTTTTTCTCTTTTGTCTTCATTACCTCTTTCATATCCCTGTTGGTGCTGTGCAGGCTTATTCAGAGCTGGATTTCTTTCCTGAGACCTATAGAGAATCTTTCACTGATTGACAATAACAACAAATAGTGTCTAATTGCTTAACTTTCCTAAAAGCTGTTCATTCATGTACCCACCCACCTTCTTACCAGTAACCCGCTGTTACTGAGTCAGAAACTATACTGACCTCTGCAGGTAAGTCCACCTGTGGCGTGTGAGCCCTAAGCGCAAATGCCCAGCCTGGCTGCCGGCTCTGACAATGCTTCAGTAGTATTGTTTGCTTGTTTGTGAGACGGTTACAAGTAGCCCAGGCTTGTAGCAGTCAGTGACTCTGAACATGTGATTCTACTCCTCCTCCTCCTGGTGCTGGGATTGTATGTGTGCACTATCAGACTTGCTTTTATGCAATGGTTTCCTGTGTGCTTGGCAGACACTACCAACTGAACTGTATCCCCAAGGCTCTAAACTTATGACTAGGTGAAATATGTGGTATGTCACATGTTTCATGCTGTAGAAGTTCTGAGAAGAGGCGTTTTTCTGACTAGGAGATGCTAGTGGGTAGCATTTCCTAGTTTAGGTGATGTTTAAAATGGGTAGAAAAGGGGGGTGGGGTGGGACACTAGACAGACCTGTAAAACAGAGGTCAGATGATAGTGATGTAAGAATCCCAAGAGTCAGTTCTAGGAAGGCCCGGCTGTTATTCCGAGCTAAGACTACAGTTATTAGAAAGCAGGGAGGTGCAGTTTCTCCAACCATCCCCCTGTGCTCCTGATTAGTATGCTGGGAATACAGTGTGTGAATTATTTTGCTCTCAACTGCATAGCTCAGGCTGATGATGCTCTCATAGGTTTGAGGTCTTTAGTGCTGTACTCAGGTATGGTCCTAGGAGGGATGAGGGACGAGGCTGAAAATGTACACTGCCCAGAGAAACTCAGGGGCTGGAGAAAACGGCCAAAGCAGCAGGATAGAGGAGGACAGGTCACGTGTGGCCGATAGAACCTAGCGGAAACTGAAGACATGAGCTCAGAGCGCCTAATTTCTAGCAGAACATACTTAAAGCAGAGAGTAATCTCATATGGATATTTTTATTGTTGAACTAAGATATCTTTTAAGGAAAAAAATGGCTCTGAACATAATGACTTGGCTCATCTCATATAGCCAAGAATTCAGGTTCAAGCCTCAAGTGTAGCTCCTCGCCAGTCTGCCTTCCAGTGGGGATGATTTACCCTGATTAGCTTAGCTCGGGGAGTTTGGGATTCTCTTGAGGAAGCTTGGAAGCTACGCTACAAATTGCTTGACTCGATATTTTGAAAATATGATAGATTCAGTCGTGCATAAGTGTGACATCCTGGATCTGCACAGGGGAGCAATGGTGGGGATGGTGAGCATGTTTGCAATTAAGAAATGAGGGAGGGACTTAAATTGTACCTCTGCACAGACTTAGCAAGACATTTTTAGTTTCCCACTTCAGGAAGTGTAGCCTTGGAGCTCTTTAACTGTTTTTGACTTACTTTCAAACTTTCTTAGGAATGAGCTGGGTTTTCTAGCTTGGAGACAGTATACAGTAGAAAACATTGTGTATTTTCTATTCCGTGGTAATTTTTATTTACTTGATAGTAAAAGAAAGAACTAAATTTAGACTGATTCATTATATCATGGTTGGAATTACTCAGTCTCCATTATCTCTGAAAGTGACTGAGTTATAATGAATATATAATATAATGAATAATGAAGTCTCTCTCTTACCCCTCCCTTCTCCTGCCCTTCTCTCTCTCCCCCTCTTTTCCCACTTCCTCTCCAGAGTCTCTTGTATTCCAGGCTTGCCTCGAACTTGCTTTGTAGATGATAATGCCCTTGAGCTGCTGATCCTACTTTCTCTACCTTCGAAGCGCTGGGGTTACAGGCCTGTACCATCATATCTGATTGTCTAAGCTTAGTGCATGATAGGCCCATGCTCTACTAACTCAGCTGCATCCCCAGCCCCACATGCTTGCATATATCTTTAAAAAGATTTTATTTTAAATTATATATATATATCATGTAATATAATAGAACACATTATATATTTATTTTAAGTTATATATAATATGATATATATAATATGTGAGTGTATAGATAGAGGGGGGTTATGTGCATGTGAGAGCAGGTACCTTCGGAGGTCAGATCCTCCTCCCATCCCCAGATGGGGCTAGAGTTACAGCCAATTGTGAGCTGCCCAGTTTGGGTACTGGGTACTGAACCAGGGTCTTCTGCAAGAGCAGTGCAGACTCTTAACCACTGAACCATCTGTCCAGTCCCTTCAGTGTAGTTTATAACTGTTTTGTGTCTTTGATGCATCTGCTAATTTCATTAATGTAACATGAAGGTACATGGTCACCAAGCAATGACATGACTCATTAATGGTTATTTTAGGAAGCACAGTGTAGGTTGATAGAAAATACCAAAATATGCACTTTTAAAAAAGATTTTTTTTATGTATGTATATGTGTGTGCCTGCATGAATTTATGTACACTTTGTGCATGCAGGTTCCACAGAGGCTCGAGGGCATCAGATCCCTGGAAATGGAGTTACAGTTGATTGTGAGCTACTATGTGGGCACTACTGGGAACTGAACCTGGGTCCTCTGCAAGGGTAGTAAATGCTCTTAGCTGTTGAGCCATCTCTCCAATCCCCAAAGCTACGCTTTTTAAAAATTGAGATTAGTGGGACAGTTATTACAGTGGCTCCCAATCTCTTACTGGTGACATTTTCAGCTAGATAATTCTTTGTTGTTGAGTGCACTGTAGCACCTCAACTCCATGTACCAGACCCAGCTTCGACAGTAAACAAATGTCACCAGGGGTTGCCAAAGGTCCCCTGGGGAGTGAAATAACTTGTGGTTAAGAACTGCTTATTTAGCAGAGACAAACATTTTTATGGCCTGTGGTTTTATGCTGTCTTTGGCCTATCATTTGAGGATTATGGTCAATAAATTTAACACAGAGTTAATTCTCACTCACAGACTCTGTGTTTGAGAATTTACCCATCACTAGCTGTGGCATACCTGTGAGCCTCTGAGGACCTGTGCAGCTCTGACAAGTCCAGTTGACCCGTGCTAAGTAAGGTTCAGCAATGATTCTGTGCTGGCTCTTTTTAACCGTCAGAGTGGCACAACCTAGAAATACCTGGAAGGCCACCTCAGTTGGGGAATTATCTAAATCATCTGGGCCTGGAGGCATGTCTGTAGGAGACTGTCCTGATGTAGTTAGAACCTGCCCACTGTGAGTTTACCATTTGGTGGGCTGGCCCTGGTCTATGCAGGACTGGAGACAGCTAGCTGGCGGCAGCAAGCAAGGACTTAAGGATTCACGGTCTCTTTGCTCTTGACTGTGGGTGTCATGTGACTTGCCACTTGAGTTCCTGCTTTGGTTTCCTCTCAGTGATGAATTGTCACCAGGAATTGTGAATCAAATGCCCTCCCCACATACTGCTTTTTTAGATGTCTATGGATACATTGCCTCTGTGTGTGTTTCTGCTGGGCTGATGCTCTAAGAGACCAAGCAAGGGTGTTGGAGCCCCTGAGCCTAGAGTGAGCTACATGTGGGAATCAAGCCCTGGTCTTCTGAGAAAGCTTTCCAGCCCTGTGTAGTAGATATGTTTTGGTCTGATTTTTTGTTTTTATTTTTATTTTTGCTACAGCATATCCTTAGTTTTTTTCCTCCTCTCTAGACTTGACATGGGATGGTAAGAATTCACTGTTTGAGTAGAAAAGTAGTGGAATGGATGGGTCCAATGAGTAAACACGATCTGGGGGCATGCTTGATCTCAATCAGTGCGCTGTTGCTCGAGAGAAGAGGTCACTGGGCTGCTCTCTCGTGTGTGTCTGACAACCCTGGAACTGGTGTAAACTTGGTGAGAATTCCTGCTTTTGAGATATCCATAGTCTGGGCGTGAGGAAATGAGGTCTTGCACCAGCTGTCAACACTACATGCAAAATGTTAATTGAGTCTTAAGCCCTACTTAGAGATCAGACTTACCATTTTAATGGGGTAACTCAGAGATAGATAATAACAGTGCCCCGGGACAGAGCTGAAAATACTACTAGGTGTGATCCACAATAAACTCGGGAGAGCCGAAGCCCTTGACACCAATGAGAGGGTTGGTTGTTCTAGCCTGGTAGGATGAGAAGTTAGAACAAGCTTGGGTTATCTATTCACCATTTAGAGGCAAGCCAAGAAGGAATCACCGAGAAATGACAAGAAAATTGTGTTGAGTCTTTGACTGAGCTAAGGAGATTATTTGCTGAGCAGCCTTCTCAGCAAGAAGAAACCTCATTGGTTTTTTTTTCTCTGATGAGACAGGCCTGGAAGGCTAAGGTCCGCTTGGGGGTATCTTGGACTTGATAACCTGGTACGCTGATCCTTCGTTTAACATCCTAGCATGGGTCCAGCAGTTTTTTACATGGTATTGAGGATGCTGAAGGGTCCAGTAGAGGGGTAGTTTGAAAAAAAAAAATCTCTTTTCTTTCTCTCTCGTGTATGTGTAGTGTGCATTCATGTGTGATGTGTATGTTTGCCGGCATGCATGTGAAGGCCCCAGGTTGATGTCATGAGTCTTCATTGATCACTCTGCACCTTATTAGTCAAATCAGGATCTCTCAATTGAACCTGGAGCTAGCCATTTCTGTTAGTCTCCTAGTCACCTTGCTCTGGGGACCCACTCTCTTTAGGAACTACAAGAGGACTTCAGGCCCTCTAGGGCATTTATGTGTGTTCTGGAGGCTGGGGCATTGGTCCTCATGCTTGCATGAATGCACCCTAATCAATGAACCATCTCCCTGATTCTGAAAAGTTTTCCATGTTGCATTTGCTAAATGTAAGTGCATTTGAGTTGGTAAGTTCTGACTAAGAAAAATCAGACCATTCCCTTAGGTTAGGAATGAAGTCATCTCTTTCCCATGAGATTCTGAGTTTGCTTCTGGCATGGAGTTTGCATGTATGTTCATATGAATGCAGATTTCTGTGGTTACCAGCATATCATATGCTCTAGAGCAGGAGTTACAGAAGGATGTTAGCCATGTAACATGAGTGCCGAGAACCAGACTTAGGTCCTCCGCAGTAACAATCAATATATACTCTTAACTATTGAACCATCATTTCTTTAGCCTCAAAAATAAACAGTTTATTTTATGCTCTTCAATAAACTTTAAAATAATGCTGGTTTGGTGTATTTATATGTAACTTTATTTTAGGCATCCTTTTGTCTTCACAAAAATAAAAAATCAGAACGAAATAAAGAAAAAAACCACCTCCCTCTGTTTTCTTCCCTATCTTTATTCCATCCTTTTTCATTATTTATGAGTGGGACTTTAAAAAAATTTCCATTATCTATTTGCCTGTTTGCCTGTCTATAATCTACTTGACTCTAGGCAGACAGGCGTTTCCAGCATAAATAGTAAAAGCTTTTCTGCCTTTGCATTTTATCTTACTTTGTCTTTCTGCCCCGTTGCTGCTAGCGGAACAAAGCGCTGGACAGAAGCAGTGGCCGAGCTCATCTTCCTGACATTAATGGGGTGCTTACTATTAATGGGGCATTGGTGATCCATCATTTCCTCACTCGTTTTTCTCCGAGGAACGCTTGTTGCTTTTAAGAATTAACTATCAAATGATCTATAATTGGGGAAAATAGTTCTCATCTTTTCATTTCTCCTAGGATTCAGCAGGGGCGTGAAATATAGAAAGAAATACAAATAGTCTGGTTGGAGACTCTCCTGTTGGCCTCTTCTCTGAGGAATTTGGTGATTTAGAACCTGCTGAAGCATCCAAGGATACATGGGAACTTGTGTGCTCTGAAGGATGCTGGGAATATAGGCACCTGATGTGTTGTCTGATTTTTCTGAAGGAAATGTTGGGTTAGAGTCTTGGGATGCGTAAGCCATTCATGTTTTCTTGGAATAAATGAAGTTACATTCCAGTTGGTTGGGTTGAGGTTTAAAACATCTAATGGTCAGTTCCAAGGGAAGTTTTATGTGTTTGTGTACATGTGTACACGTGTATTGTTTGTGTATGTGCAGAGGATGATGGCAGATGCGTGCTCTCTCTCTCTCTCTCTCTCTCTCTCTCTCTCTCTCTCTTTCTCTCTCTCTCTGTGTGTGTGTGTGTGTGTGTTGTATTTTCCTTGAAACAGGGTCTCTCACTGAACTTAGGCCCTCAATCAGTTCAGCAGGTCCCAACAATTTTCCTGTCTGATCCACTGCACCTCACCATGGCGCTGTGTTTAGGGGCACATATGCCACCACACCTTGCTTCCTGTGTGTTTCTGGGGTTTTGAACCCAGGTCCTCATGCTTGCACATACCTCTGAGCCATTCCTCCAGTCCTCTGAAGGGAGTTCGGTTGCTTCATGAAGGGAGTGAGCTGCAGTTAAGAAGAACCAGATTCAGAGGAAGAGAAAAGCACACAGTTCTGCGCCATCCCAAGGCTCTGGGACCTTGTTGTCATGCCGTAGCCAGGTGGATTATCCCGGAGGGGCTGGTTTGGTCAGAACCCAAGGCTTTAATTATAACCTCAATACCTTGAAAGTAGTCTTTTTCACCAATAGACTCTACTGTCTGGAATTACTTTTATTTGGCCAGTTTCAGGTTCTGTTTATGGCCAAATGCTCTGAGTACAGCCCCCAGTGTCATCCTTAGAGACATTCTAGACCTACTGAGCTGTGGGTGTCAGGTGCTGTTTAGCCTGGAATGCTTTCTGTAGGAACCTGCTGCCTACCAGGCTCTGAACAGTTACCTCTGCAGAAGAGACGCCTGCTAAAACTGTGGGAGCCATTGCTGGAATTTGCTCCCTAATTTCAGTCCTCCTCCTTAGTGGCATTGATCTTGCTTATAGAGCTGCAGGCATTTTGCATTTCAACGCAATTGCATTTCTCAAGGAGAATTTCCCTGCACGTGGCATTTAGAAACCATTTTCCCATCCAGCTAGCTACCGCAGAACCCTGGAGCATACAAGCATTTGATTGGGCCAACTATAAGCATGTTATATTTATTTTGATGAATTCTAAGCCTCTTAAAGAGCCACCTGTTCCTTTATTTTGCACCACCCCACCGTCCAGTGCCTAACACCAAGTTCAGGATGTCGTTCCTGTCGAAAAGGGAAAGGCATTGATTTCTTCACTCCTCAGAGGTTCTCAGTAAGAATGGAGCCCTGGAATGAAAGACAAAAGAAAAAGTGTTAGTGGATGCGACAGCTGCTCTTGGGAAGAGGGAACCTCAAGTGAAGAATTTCCTCCATCAGATTGTCCTTTAGCGTATTCTAGATTGCTGGTTGATGCGGGAGGACCTAGCCCTCAGTGGCACTGCTATCCCTTGACAATCTGAGGCTTTCCATTCTGGATTCCGTTTAAAATCCTCTGACTGAGCAATCACCTTTCTGTTTAGAATGTTACTCCTCCTGTCCATCAGCAGGCAGCTAAGAGCACCAGAGTTCCTTCCCTGGGGATTGCTCTGACTAGGATCACCAGAATTGGAGGCAGGAGTTTGCCAAGGGAGCTTCCCTCAAGTCTGCGTGGGCTGTGGTCTATGTCATAGAGGCCAACGGATGTGAGCAGAGCTTAGAAGAGTTGCCAGAGGAAGCTTTGCTTCACAGTGGAACTGTCCACCTCATCCTCTGGTTTCAGCTACATCCTTCCTACTCTCTGTAGCCATGTTGGAGACCTGTCTCTTCTGAGGAGCTCTCTGGAAAATCCCGCCCCTCTCGGCGTCACTAGACCCATTGTATTTCATCCCCAGCCCCCAACTTCACCTGCTGCCATGCTTGTGAGTTTTCCAGTGTGACATCTTGTCTCCACCACAGGCTCTGAGGCCACACTGTTGTCACAAGACTGACACACACTATATGCCTGTTTTGGTCAAGCGTCTTTGGGGCATTGGAAGCCCACTGTGATGCCATTTGGTACATAGGGAGGGTTTAAGTTTGTCCTTAGAAGCAAAAGGCCCCTGGATCGGGTGAGCTGGGCTGAGATGGCAGCAGTGCTCTCTGGCTCCTCCGCCTGCGCACTGCCTTGCATTCTTCCTCCCATTCTACAGATGGGGTCACACGATTTCTTCACAATTTGCCGCAGCCTTTATTGCTGTCCCAGCTTAGTGTTAGGATCCTTGGCTCGGAATCAGATGAACTGTTTTAGGGTCAGGACCGCTTCATTTCCTGCATAGCTTTGACGGAGTCAGGGCAGGTGTTCAGATAGTATGGGAGCCCTTTGGCCTGGAAAGCCCACCACCCCCGTATTGAGTGTTCGTGTATTTACTAGGTAAAATGATTGGTCCTTTTCCTGGCTCAAACATTCATTGTTTGGAAGTAAGATTGCCCTGCACCCAGTCTGTTTGAGTTATCAGAAACTACAAGCACTCTGGAGGATGTATTTCCAGTGTGGGACTTGGTCCTGCCCTACTCCTCAGCCCGGCTTTGGAGGAACCCTGCTGAATTGCATTCCAACGGCAATCAGATGGCATGGCATTTGGAAGCAGGGAATGAGGACAGCTATGTCAGGAGAAGTGTAGAAGTGTAGGTTTTTTTTTTTTTTTTTTTTTAGCATGGTGGGATTTGAAGTTCCCATCAACCCTTCCCATGAGCTAAGTAGAGTGGCAGCTGAAGCCCAGAGGCCAGGCGGGATGGTGGCTACCGCCCCAGTTCTTTCCAGCAGGGAACAGCAGTTTGCTTTTCCCTGTGTACAGAATGTTCCCACTTCCCACTCTTCCTGTAGAGTAGGAAAGGAAAAAGAAATCACCATCCTGAAGCGAGAGAGTAGCGGTCGGCTGGGCCTGGTTCGGGGAAGCCGGGTTGGCCTGGGCTCTGTGTTACAACTTCATTAGGCGCATGTGTTATTTTTTTGAGTGGCAGGAGTAGTAAGATTTACACCTAATCAAGGAAAGGCTTGCCAAACAAACGCTTGGGTGGGGTTTCCTGGGTAGGAGTGTGATATTGTAATAAATGGGAAGCAGAGTTCTGCAGTCCAATCTCTGGGCTGATTGCACACATTACAGCAGGGGCCCTGTTTTCCAGGAATGCAACACACCCCATGTCCAAGGCCCCTCCTTGGAGGGTGTGTCCTCATTTCCTCTAGCCCTCTCCTTAACTGTTGGGGCTGTCAGAGGAACTGAGGGCCTAATGTGGGGATCCCTAAGATGCCTGCCTTAGGCTCTTTGCCTTAGGACCACTTGACAGGTGAGTGGACCTTATGTTAAAGTCCACTAGGGACTGATACAGTGTGGGTTAGGTTCTCCAGTCTTCTGAATACAGAACAGAAAGTGAATGTAGGCCTCGGACATACCAGTAACAGTCTTGAACATTTCTAAGCCCCGGTGGGCAGGGTGCTGTCCAAGAGGCAGAGGAAATCATGCTTGTGCAGAGAGGGTATCGTTTTCTGTACCCTTGCCTGGCAGCTGCCTGATGCCCTGAGGTTTTAGATGCTCAGCCAGTCACTTACTTCTGCCTCCTTGGGGATCCCTGGGCTCTACCTTCCCAGCTTGATGCCTCGGAAATTTTTTTTTTCCTGATTCTCCTCTTGCTGAGTCCAACTGCCTTTCTGTCTTTTCTCCTCAGTTTTCGGAATTAAACATAATTCCCCTCAGAGTTGTTTGCCTTTTCTTGCTCCCTCTTGCTTTGTTCATCCCCACAGCATGCCTTAGCTCAGGGTTACATCTTTCTTTCTTTCTTTCTTTCTTTCTTTCTTTCTTTCTTTCTTTCTTTCTTTCTTTCCTTCTCTCTCTCTCTCTCTCTCTCTCTCTCTCTCTCTCTCTCTCTCTCTCTCTCTCTCTCTCTTTCTGTTTCTTTTTTAAATTTTCAAGCTCCTTAAGATCAAAGCCAGTTCCTCTGCTGATTCATGATACTTGACACATAACTGATACACCTGAGCAGTTGGCAAATTTTATCTCTTAAGTTATATGTTCTATTTTTATTACTTTTTAATTTTTGTTTGTGTTTTCCTTTCTCTCTCTCTCTCTCTCTCTCTCTCTCTCTCTGTCTCTCTCTCTCTCTCTCTCTCTCTCTCTCTCTCCCCTCCCTCCCTTCCTTTTTTTCCTTCCTCTTTTTTTATTTTTGAGACAGGGTTTCTCTCTGTAGCCCTGGCTTTTCTGGAACTCACTCTGTAGACCAGGCTGGCCTTGAACTCAGAGATCCTCCTGCCTCTGCCTCCTGAATGCTGGGATTAAAGACGTATGCCACCACTGCCCAGCTTATGTTTTAAATTTTTATTAGGAACAATTTCTGCTACTTCTCAGATATATTTATATCATATTCCTACTGATTTAAGATCTTAACTTTTTCCTTGTCTCTTTGACTTGTTTTTCCCATAACACCTCTCTGATCCTTATCCATTTCACTTCAAAGTGCCAGGCACCCAGTGATATTCGGCACAGGATGGCCAGGTTAGTCGCTCACACTGGGAGTCTCTGGGGCATGCAATAGCTGTCAGAGTAAGGGAAAGCCATGCAGGTGGTAGGCAGTAGTCCTCTTCCTACCTGTCCAGGTCACGTCCCTTCCAGCCTCCCCCAACAGTTCCCTTTCCCTCTTCTCAGTGCTGGGCCTGGTGTGCAGACTACCACAGTTCTCTCCATGATCTTTCACAGTTTCCCTGGGATACCCTGTGGTCCCTTAAGCTTCCTCCACCAGACTCTTCCAAAACATCTGTGGGTGAGGGCCCCTAGCGCACATCATATGTGCTCCAGTTGTTCTGTTAAAGGTCTGTCTTCCCACTGAATTGGAGGGGTGGAATGACTAGGCAAGGACTTGCCTTTCTTTTTGTATTTTCCAGTACATGGCCAATATCAAAAGTAGTAAATGCTTGTTGGTCTAGTTTATTAGTGCATAAGAAATATTCTACCCCTGTCTCTGTCTGTCCCTGTGTGTGTCTTCTTCCTGCCTGCCTGTCTCTGTCTGTCTGTCTGTCTGCCTGCCTGCCTGCCTGCCTGCATATCTGTGTGTCTTATATGTGTGGGGTGGCATGCATACCTTATCTTGACACACCTCACTGGTCACAAAATTATCTTCGTTTCATTTTCACATGTAGCTTCTGTGTCGTCTTCTCTGTGCTCATGGTTTTCCTGGAGCATGCCAATGGGCAGGGACAGAGACACGGTTCCGTGTTATCACCCACAGGAGCCCACGTGGTTTTTATTGCTCTTCAAAATCCCATGATTGATGGCTTTGATGCAGGAAAACATTTTAAGACAAACTAGCATGAAGCACGGTTGCAGTTTATTCAAAGACATTTAGAATACATAGATTTTAAGCACAGGGGTGAAGGGAATGGAGACGAAGAGCTAGGGAAGACAGTGAAGCTATCCTGACACCATGGGTATGGTTTTCTCTAAGATAGGCTCACGATTTTAATATAGATTTTAAACATGGCGGCTCAGACACTTGTGCAAAGAGTACGGCATACCAAAGTGCGAGTACGGGCTTCTCAAGGGAAAGTTACCTGCCTTGAGCTTTGACCATTTGCACCAGTTTTGTGGCTCTCAGATTATGGCTCAAAGGGTTGCAAAGCAACCCCCAACCCCGCTTAATAAGTAAGATCATAGGATGTCTTCATAGCCGCCTTTGATAAGTCTGTAATAGGTAAAGATATGGGATAGATAGATAGATAGATAGATAGATAGATAGATAGATAGATAGATCTATATGTAATAGATAAAGTAAAACCAGGAGGTTAGGATGTGTACTTGGACGGTGAATGGAGTATCTGAGAGTCCTAGAGAACTGCAGGGTCCAGGAAGGGGAGAAAGACCTTAACTCAGTGTTATTAATGTGCAGAATTCCTGATTCTGTGCTGAACCAGACTCCTGGGGGAGCGCTCCTGCCCCTTCCCATGTCCCCCTGATTTTCCCTGCTATCTAGAGTGTCTTGGGAAGATGCTGTATTCCCCTCATTGACAAGCCAGCCCTCAGAAATGCTGATAAATATCTCACTGTCTCCTGGGTAATTAGCCCCCAAAGAGCTGGGGTGCTTTCTGGAGCTGCTAATTTGTGTGTGTCAGCTTGCCAGAGCCTCACCAGCAGCAAGACCCGACAAGCTGCTAACAAGTGTTAAACACTGCAGGAGCTTCCTGCCAGGGGCTTCCAGATAGCACTCTGGGGACAAAAGTCCCTTGATGGCCAGGAATGACTGATGGCCAGAAATACCAGTTTTAGAAGTGTTTTTTAGTTTGGGAATAATAGAAAGTTACCTAACTTAGAGGGTCATTGAATTTGAAAACAAAATCGAAGGAAAGACACAGTGACACTAAGGCCATAGGTGACCGCCTCTAGGAGTTCTGGAAATTAGATCTGTGACACAGCTTTAAGATATTTCTGCCTGGTAGAGGCTTTTAGGGGATCTATGCTAATGGATGTTTAAGAGCAACAATTAACATACCACTTCATAATTAATTATGGGGCATTGGCAACCGACAGGGGTTTAAATTCCTTACATAGCCAAATGTTAATTTGAAAAAAAAAAAAAAAACATATGAAACTATTTTTATTGGCTGTGTTTGCCAGGCAGCCTCTTTGACCTGCAGCTGTCCTGAGTCACCTTATACATGATGTTAGTGTTCTCTAAGCCAAGTGGCTCCTAAGTATCTTCACATCTTAAGCCAGTATTTGCATGTCTGCCTCACACAGCAGTGACCAGCAGCTGAGAGGGAGTGTGGAAATGCTTCTCCTGGCTTCTAGAAGATTATAGTCCTTTTAGATCGCATTGCTAACGTCAAAACTTTGGAATTGGACCCCAGTGCTGTTTTTCAGGCATGGGCACCTCGTTCTTAAAATTTTAGGACCCATTTTCTTCAGCTGTAAAATGGGAATAAAGTTACATCTTTGGGTCACTGTGAGGGAGAGTCAGGCAGTGTGCAATCTCTGCGCATTTGTGGTTTGTGAGGCTGCTGCTAGGCTGCCAAGGAGGTATGGAAGGTGCAGCATGGTAGAAGGTTCCATTAGGTGAGATGGGGTATATTGCACGCTGCTGGGTAGTACTGGGTGGAGATGGGGGTACACATCAGAAAATGGGCTTTGTATGAGCAGGATGTTGATCGGGCATTGGTAATGTGTCCAGGAGTGATTCACAGCAGAACCCAGGCCCTCTTGGAGCCTTCATTCTGGGGGGGAGGGAATGTGGGGTGCACACCCTGTGGAGGCAGCAAAATCATTGAGGTAAAGGGAGTCAGACAGGTTCCAAAAACACGAGCCCTTTAACTGGAACCCAAAGGTCTTATGAGTGCCTTGAAATGGGCGGTCACATGCCTTTATGAAGGGATCCTTCTCAAAACCCTCCGGTGACAGTGGCTAGCCTTGGGAATGGGGCGTATGTTTTTCCTTTTTGTTTGTTTGAGGCAGAGTAACCCAGGCTGCCCTCGAACTCATGGTGTATCATTTGATCACCTTGAAATTCTGAGCTTCCTGCCTCCACCTTCCCAGGGCTGGGATTACAGGTGTTCATCACTGTACCTGGCTGATGTGGTGCTGGGGATCAAACCCAGATCTTCCTGCGAGCACTCTGCCAACTGAGCTTTGATTTTTCTTCTTGAGTTATTTTTCTCTACCTGTAATAACTGTGCATTATAGAAAACATGTACAAAATTTAAAAGTAAAAGAAAAATAAACAGCCATAGCTCACTGCTCTGGCAAACAATGTCTTTTGACTAACTTCCTTTCAGAGTCCCCTTTTCACTCATGGAGTTAGCCACACTCTCTTACTTCTTGGCCTAAGTGCTCCCTCTACTAGTACTGGGAAGCTGCCTGCCTTTTCATTGAGTGAGGGGAGGGTGTTTCTCAAGTTCTTATAAGCAGTATTTTTCGGATCAAATAATGTTCATTTGAGAGTATAGAACCAGCTGAACTTAGGCAGTGCGCCTGCAGGTTGTGATGCTGTTTCCAAGTCCTCAGAGAAAGAACCCACTCATCCTCCTGGAGGACAGGGCTTCTGTATTGGATGACTTCCTGTTGTGAGGTCTGTAGCTTGTACTCAGGGTACTGAGTGTGGTCAAGGATATTTGAAATATCTTCCCAGAGCTCTTTCCTAAAACCGTACCTGCCAGAAAGACTTCTTAAGCTTTTGTGGGACTTGGAGCTGCCTGGGCATGGGAGGGAGGGTGGACATAAGCAGTAGGAAGAAGGCAGAGAAGTAAGTGGGTAGCAGTTGCCTTGGGTTTTTTGAGGAGGACTGCCAGCAGGATGCTTTAAAGTGAGGTGTGTATGTGTGTGTGTGGGGGGGGGGGTGTCATGGCGCCCTACTAACTGGAAGTGGCCGAGGGAGATGCTTGCACTGAAGAGGAAGGTTTTACAACTTGAATCTCCTTCTTCCCGTGTTCTTATGTTATAACTCTGCTTAAATGTCATTATCCCCTATCAGACTGAGTTATCAGAGCCCATGATCCAGAAATTAACATTTTATGTACCTTAATAGTGTTTAATTAAAGCCATAAATATGGACATGAGAGGAAAGGGGGCTAGGCAGGAATGTACCTTGGACAAGGAATGTGACCTCTGGTCCAGTAGGACTTCCACTGGAGGAAGGGAGCATGCCACAAGGAGGAAAGGGGACAAAAGCTTTGGCCAGGCAAAGCAGAATATAGTTAGTAGTAGGGCCTGAAGACACAGAGATCTCTGTTGGTAGTTCTGGCTTCTCTAGTGACTGCTGGGTTAGCTGGGGTTAAACATCAATATCATTCCTGCCCGTTTTCCTTAAGAGGTATGTTAGTCAGGGTTCTCTAGAGGAACAGACCACACACACACACACACACACACACACACTGAGTTTATTAGAATGTGTTCCAGGCTGTGGTCTATCTAGTCCAACAATGGCCATCTACCGACAGCAGGTAATCTAGTAGTTTAGTCCACGAGGCTGGATGTTCAGCTGGTCTTCAGTATATGCTGGAGTCCCGGATAAGTAGGCTCTAAGGCCAGTGACCTTTATATAGGTTGTCTGTAGAAGGCGTTTCCCACATTAACGTTGGATCTTGTCACCTCAAACATCAAGATTAGATAGAAGTGGATCTTCCTACTTCAAATGATTTTACTAAGAAAAAAAGTCCCTCACAGGTGTGCCCAGCCTTTTGGGTTTTAGTTAATTCTCGATGTAATGAGTTGACAGCCAAGAATAACCATTGCAAGTGGTATGCTCACAAAGTCACTCTCTTTTCTCCCTTCCTCCTTTGCTTCTTTGCTTGCATGTCATCCTGAGCTCATTTCTCTGTCCTTCCAAATTTAGCATTGTCCTTCCAACCCACCCCATCTCTTTTAACTTGTAACACTGAGTGGTTATTTTGGGGCCTATACAGATAGGTAGCAATTTGAAGGAAGGGCAGGTTAGCATGAAATCCAAACTCTCAGAATTGCCTGCAGACAGTGCTTGGTAAATGTCTGTTGATAGTCGCTTATTGGTGATCCACACTGTGAGGCCTCCCTGCCTCAGTGACCCTCATGGAAAGGCATTTCTCTGGGGCAGTGCTCTGCTCCAGGACACAGGGAACCCTTGTTTCTTTTGACTGGGCTGTGGGGTTGCCCTTTGGATGACGTATTTGGTCTGAATTCTCAGAGCTCCTCTAAATCCCACCCACCTGAGGTCTTCAGGGCGGGAGGAGAAAGCCCCCGGAAGAAGCCCACTGGTGCCCTGAGCTGGTTCTTCTGAGAGCCCAGCACTGGACAGCTGCAGTCTTATGACACCAATTGAGCAGAGGGAGGCTACTCCAGGAGTGTGGTCTAGGCTGGATGCACACGTCTTGAAACACAAAGGTGCCAGACTTAATCAATGACCATCAGAGGTGCCACAAGCCAGTGGCTTCCAGGTCTTACGAGCTAGAAGAATGAATTTCCTGGTCATGGGAAGGTGAGCTCAGGAAGGAGTTTCATTATGGGATTAGAAGTAAGAGCCTGAGAGATAGACTCCTGTATAGCCTGAGTGGGTTCCAGAAAGTGGGATACCATCAAGGGTCCTCCCCAAGGAGTTAATAAGGCTTTTATATGGGGATGGGGTGAGCTAGTCAGTCAGTGGAGTCTGATGACAGTCACTGACCAGCGATCTGCCGTGTGTGGTGGCTGCCCTCCTCAGTGGCCCTTCTGGAAAGGCTGATTTCTTAGGGTGGACTACTCTCCTCACTGTGCCTGAATTCTTTTGGCAAAGGGGAAACGGCTCTGTATCCAGTGTAGCTCAGTGACATGTAAGAGATTTTGCGACCATGTAGGTTAGCTGCACTGAGTAAGTCACTACACTTGTCACGTTAGCATTCAGTGTTTGTGCATGGAAACAGCGTGATTGGAGTGAGAAGCTGACTGTGGTCAGGACGCAGGTGAGTTGTGGGCTATAGAGCCGAGTTAATTATCAAAGTCTCGCTACTGTGCCCAGAACAGTAATTATGCATTTTTCCTTCTTGCCTTCGTTAGGTTGAAAACACTGCTTCAGTTCTTTGGTGATAACTGTGTGTCTGCCTCCTTTTCTATATTCTATGTTTGTTGTTGGTTTTTCTATGCTTTTGTTTTCCTTTTCTGATGGCTCTGCGGTCCTGCTAAACGTTAACAGTATTGCCTTGTGCCTGCCTGTAAACATGGTTAGTAATTGCCCTCTTGAGAGGCTGAGGTAGTTTTAGAGTCCCCTTCTTGGGTCGTCTTCCCCTGGCTGCACATGGGAGACGGTGCCAGGCCTCTGTGAGGCTGTATCCCAAGTGTGTCAGTAAGCAGTTGGTTTCTACTTCACCAAGAACAGAATAATCTTGGGTAAACGTAGCCATTGGAAAAAAGCAAATATTTGTCTTGGCAGCCATTGTCCCTCAAGAGTCTGGCCTGTTTTTTGGGCAAACTAGGATGTAGGCCAGAAGGCATGGTATTGAATAGTACATTGCTTAATAAACCATTGGAAGTGTTTGAGTTAGGGGCATATAGAAAACAGTGTCCCAGGGGCTGGAGCCTAATGGTAATTCCAGGTGATTGCAGAGGGTTTGAAGTTCAAAGTCATCCTCAGCTACATAGCAACCTGGTAAAAAGCTTGCTATGCAATTGTGAAATCCTGAATTTAATCCCCAGAAGTCATGTTGAAAAAAAAATTGTTTTTGAGGGGCAGTGGTGGGTATACACCTTTAATTCCAGCACTCAGGAGGCAGAGGCAGGTGGATCTGAGTTCGAAGCCAGGCTGGTCTATAGAGTGAGTTCCAGGACAGCCAGCGATACACAGAGAAAACAAAAACAAAACAAACAAGCAAAAAAAGGGGATGGGGAGAAGAGGAGGAGGAAGAAAATTCTTGGCCCAGTAGTGTGTACCCCTAATCTAAGTCCTGGGGAGGTAGAGGCAGATGGATCCCTAGGGCTTTGCTGGCCAGCAAGCCTGACCTAATTCGTGAGTTTCTGACCAAGGAGAGACCCCGTTTTACAAAAGTTGATCGAGGAAGACACCAAGTCAGTCTCTGGCCTCTACTCACATGTATGACACACAGGTGCGTGTAGGCATCCACACACACACACACAGTGCCCTAAGTGAACATGCACACACACACACACACGAGGACACACAAGGAGACAATATCCCTTTCTGCCTCCTGCTTCTCTCTTTTTTTTTTTCTATCCTCACCCACCCCAGCAACTCTGAGAATTCCTTTTTCCCTCTTTCATCTCACTGGCTTAACTGGGGCTTCTTCACTTTACCCTGTTGGCATTTGAGTCTTGCTCAGTCTTTGTTGTGTGGGAGCATCCTGTGCAGTGGGTGGTACTTGGAGCTGATCTTGGCCTCTACTCTACTGGTGCCTGTAATAATACCCTTCCACAGTTTCAGCTTGCAGAATTCCAGAATGTCCCCAGATATCCCTGGGGAGAGGGTACTACCCTTGTTTAGGCACCCCAACTTAAGTTGGCCCTTCTCACCGTGGTCATTGTGATCCCAGTGGCATGGAAGGCCTGAAGTTGGTGATGATTGGTGGACCACAGCACGGGGGTAGGGATAGTCTGTGTCTCTCAACCTTGATTCCTGTTAAGAGTCAGCTTTTATCCTACCAGCAGTGAACTTGGCTGTGATGTGACTCTCACAGAAGCATGGGGGTTAGTGATGATCAAATCCACGTTAGCCGTTGCCTTTCAGGGCAGGCGTGTGCTGTTTCCCCCTCAAGGCTTCTTGCCTTTCTGTGATAGTTTTAAACAGGGCATGCCAGTCACAAGGAGGATGCTCCGGAGATGAGCCTGACACTTGGCACCTCCAGGGACAGATCCCTCAGCTGGCCAGCAAAGCATGACAGGAGTCTATGCCCATCATGCCTGTGAATCAGTCAGACTTACTTTATGTCATTGGAGGCCAAGGCGCCGACCTTTGATGGCAGTGTGTTACTGTGTTTGGGCAGATGTAGTTCCTGGCCTTCTCAAGCGTGACTACACATATGTTCCGCCAGGCAGTCTTGCTGCTTTAGAAATATGAAGAAAAGGCTCTGTCCCAAAGGAACTGCCAATCTGCCTTTAAGACTTGAGCGTTGTATTCCTTAAGAAAAAAAAAATCTTGGAGTCTAAAGTTGTCACAAAAACGTATCCCTGCCTTGGTTACTTAAAAATGAAGAATTTCTGGTCTGAGGAGATGGTCACTGGGTAAAACAGTTGCCATGCAGGTATGAGGAATGAAGTCTGGACCCCTGGTACCCACATAAAAAAAAAGCTGGTGGTTGTGGTGGCTGCCACTGTAACCCAAAGACTTGGGAGGCAGAGACAGGATTCCTCTGGGCAAGCTGGGCAGTTAAACTGGCAGAATCAGTAAATGCTATGTTCGGTAAGAGACCCTGCCTCAGTAAATAAAATAGAGTGATAGAGAGGACACCAGGCATCAACCTCTGACCTCCACATGCATGTACATCCACCTGTAAGCATACCCACACAGACACACGTACCCACACACGTACAAATTCCATATACACATGATTTCCATTTTCTGTTGGCTCCTCTTTGTTTTCCTGCTATTAGCTTTTCCTTGGAAATTTCAAATAGACTATATGATAATCCCACGTGCACTCTGCATTGATAGTCCACGCACGACCTTCTTGTTTGATTCGAGCCCCCACTCAGCTGATGATTTTGAAGCTGAGCCTGTGTGTCACAGCATTCCGTCTGTTTCAGGGAGCAGCTCCAGAAGATTGAGGCTCTTTTCTTCAGTTTAATCGTCACTGCATGTTGTCTGTCTGTCCTTCAGGCCTCTCATAGTGTCTCCCTCTGTATCTAACCAAGGCTCCTGCTGGAGGGATACCAAAGCCATCTTTCATTCTCCTTGCCTCTCATGTGCTAACAGGTGAAGGTACTGCATCCCAGATGGGGTCTTTCTAGATCTGATCTCCTGCTTACGTTTTTCCTTCTGGGTCCTCTGGCTTGACACAAGGCCCAGCCTTCTCTTAAGGAAAATGCTCAACCGTTAGGTGCCTCTGCTTGCCTGATGGCTCTTCTCCAAGTGCCTGCCCTGCCCTTAGCAGGTTGCTGTCTGGCCTCCACCCCTTAGAGGAGATACCACTTTTTAGTCAGTGCTATCAAACTTTCCAGTGGCCTCAGACATGCATGTCACAGTGTTGCATCTCTGGGTCTGTGTTTCGGCTATGAACAAACAGACCAAACCAGAGTTCATATTACTCATAGATGATTTTAAAGGCTGTGTCTTTTTCTTGGTCACTGTTGGCCTGGCTGGGCTGGGAGGGATATTTGTATGAACCCAACTTCCCGGTGCCTCTGACTTCTGCGTTCTGTTCAATTTGCTGTTTGCCCTCCCTTCTTGACTTAGGAACTCTGCCCCAACTTTCACTGTTCCGCATTTAGCTGATGCCTCTCTTACTTGCTAGGGAACTGGTGGTCCCTTCTCACAGTTCTTGTAATACAACCCAGAGCTAGACATGGTCTCCCTAGAAACTGAGTCTGTCTTGATATGTCTGCCCTCACTGTACCCTTCAACTATGCTATGATGTCACTGCAACCGTCCCACGGAAGCTTCTTCTTCTCCCTTGCAGTCCTCTCCCTCAGTATCCTGATTTCTCTTTGTTCTTTATTTGGTCTCCTCTGAGTGATTGTAGCTTCCCCTGTAGCTCTTACCTTGACCCCTTGGAGGTGGCAAGAGGTGTGACCTCCTCTGCCTTCAGCTTAGCCTAACACTCTGGATGCACCATTAGAGGTCAGTGGCAGTTCCCATGAAGACCCATCGTCTTGGCCTGACCCTCTTCCCATAGGTATCCTTCCTTGTAGGTGCCTCTGTGAACCTGTGCTGAGCTCCCTGCGAGGTACCTGTAGCATCACTGTTCATAGAATACTCTCCTCTTTCCTGCTGGGGACCACACTCCCAGAGAGGACATTTCTCACTCTGCAGATGTTCTAGGCTGGGGTATGAGTGCCAACTGTGAGAGCATTTCGACTCTCTTCCAGAGGAATCATCTCCGGCCTGCTTGGTGTCTCTTTTCTCTCTGCACCTTCTGTGGAGTCTTGCCCTGCCCCAGTCCTGGAAGCTGTTACCGACCGAAGGAGCCCTCGGGGAAACCGGGCGATGTGTGCGCCTCCATCCCTTTCACAGATGAGAACACTGCACAGTTGGGAGGAGGGGACTGCACCGGCTCACAGACAGTAGTTATTGCTGGAAACAGACAGGAGCCCAATCAGGCAGGTGCTGTCTGATTCCTGCCTAGACCCTTGATTCCTTCCAGAAGCCCCATCCTTGACCTGGGGTCAAGGAGCTTTGAGACCAAGCATAGCTGAAGTGATCCTAATAGAAGTTGTTTGAAGCTTCTGCCTGCTTCACTTCCCACTCCTTGAGGTACACACCATCTGCTTTCCCAGCTCCACTGAGTTCTTCTGGGCTATTGGCTCATTCCAAGGTCTCTCAGAATACTCTGCACGTACTGGATGCTTGGGGTCTTCCTCACCTAGGAAAGTTCAGCTTGGGGGCCCTTTAGAAACAGTTTAGTGGCTTAGGGGATGGAGTGGATAATGTTTGTTGTGCAATCATAAAGACCCAAGTTTCCATCTCCAGCATCTGTGTAAAAAGCCAGATGTAGTCCTTGTCTGTAGTCCTGTACTGGGAGATGATGGTGGCATCCCATGGGCTCCCTGGTTAGCAAGTCTAGACAATTGGTGAGTTCAGGTTCAGCGGGAGATCCTGTCTCAGAAATCAAGGTATAGGGCAGTAAAAGACAGCAAACACCACCCTCTGGGCACTGCATGCACATGCGTGTGTACCCATGAAGGTATTCCCCACACACTTATGCACACACATACCCCACATGAACACATTCAAATATACAAACAAAATGCACTTTCTGAACTTGTGTGTATGTAATTTGTAGCTGACTTTTTGTTTAGTTGAGGTATAAAGGCATAAAAATCATTGCAAACATGAACATCATATGTATATTTCTGTATGTACATAAATATTCAACTCATGTGTATTTACACCTACAAATGGAAGGAGAGGGGAAATAGGAAATAGGGGGTTCCAGTGAAGTGGTCTAGATCTGGGTTTCTGAAGTCATCTAAAGGGAGGTACAGTTTCTTTTTTTCTTCTCTTTAGGGGAGTTGGGAAAGCAATAATTTTCTTTTAATTGATTAAAATACCCTTTATTCTTTGACAGGTCTTACCGTATCTTGATCTGCCCAAAACCCCACTCTCACTTCTCCTTCATCCTTAGCATGTCCCCCTCTCGCCTTCATTTCTTCATGTTTTTTCCCTTGTTCTTTCATCCCCTTTATTTTATTTTTATTTTTGGTGACCCATTGGTTCCAGTTAGTTGCCTGCTAGATTATTGGCTGATCTTGTGGGTTTGATCTTGCACAGGGAGCCAGAAGAAGGTGATACTTGACCAGCCTCCTTTCTAGAGAATTCTTAAGCCCTCCGTTGTCTTATGGTAGAATGATGTTTTTTTTTTCCTGCTACATAGTGTGAAATTCTAAAATCCCAAGTCCACATCAGTCAGATGTACTTTTATCCTATTCTGATTGCAAGATAAAAATAAATAAATAAATAAATAAATAAATAAATAAAACGACCATACAAGAAACATATGGGAATTACTAAATTAAAAGAATATGGAATGGGAATTGCTTTCCAAGTAGAATAGCAGTTAAATGTTTCTTTTTGACACAGTCTGTAGAGATCTCCCTGGTGGTGATGTCATGTTTTATGCTCAAGGTAGCTGTGATTGTTTTATTGGAATACTTTAATCTTTTTTCTAAATTAATTTATTTTATATTTTAACTGCAGTCTTCCCTCCCTCCTCCTTCAACTCCCTCCTTCTCTCCTCTGCTCCCCCCTTAATCTACCCCTTCTCTGTAATTGCTCGGAAAGGGACAGGCCTCGGGCTTCAGCAAAACAAAGCACATCAAGCTGCCACAAGACCAAGCACTTCCCCCTGTATTCAGGCTGGGCAAGGCAATTCAGCTTAAGGAATAGGTTCCCGAGAGCCAGCTAGAGCACCAGGGACAGGCCCTGCTCCCATTGCTGGGGTTCTTACATATAGACTAAGCTATACAACTGTCACATGTGTGCAGAGGACCTAGGTTGGTCCCATGCAGGCTCCCTGATTGTTGGTTCAGATTCTGTGAGCTCCCCTGAGCCAGGCTAGTGGTTTCTGTGAGTTTTCCATGCCATGTCCTGTCCCTACCCCATTTCTTACAATCCTTCCTCCCTCTCCTCAGCAGAACTCCCCTAGCCCAGTGTTTGGCTATGGGGTCTCCAAATCTGCCTCCATCAGTCACTGGATGAAGACTCTTCAATGACAACCGGGGTAGTCACCCATCTAATCACAGGGGATGGCCAGGCCGGTTCAGGCTATGCATTGACAGCTGCAAAGAGTCGTAACTGGGGTCATCCTTGTAGACTTGTGGAAGTTTCCCTAGCATTAGGCTTCTGCCTGACTCCTTAAAGCCCCGCCCCCTTTCTAATCATCTCTTTCAGTACTCTCTCCCTCCCCCAACTCCCAACAGGATCCCTCAAGTGCCCGTGCCCCCCTCCCCTGTCCAACTAGGAGATCTCTGTTTCCTCTTCCCAGGGAGATGGATGCATCCCCCTGGGCCCTCCTTGTTACCTAGCCTCTCTGGATCTGTGGATTATAGCATAGTTACTCTTTTCTTTACAGTTAATATCCCCTTATGTACATACCATGTTTGTCTTTCTGGGTCTGGGTTACCTTACTCAGGGTGATTTTTTTTTCTAGTTCCATTCATTTGCCTTCAAATTTCCTGATTTTTTAAAAAGATACTTTAATCTTTAAATCATAATGAGAAGTGGTCAGAACCGTTTGGGCAAGCATACTGAATAGTTGATGAAGGAATCCCAAGTGAATCAATTTTCACATCCGAGTCATCCTCACATGGTAATGTTGATGGAAGTTGACTGGGTGGGGCATGTTTGCTCGGTGTGAAAAAGAGTCTGAATCTAGGGGAGCATTATCCCGAGGATAGAATACAAAATAGAGATAGGTCGGACAGTCTTTAAAAAGTGAGCTTAGTATTTTTTTTTTATTTTAAACCAATGCACCTCAATTATACTTTAAAATATTTTTTAAAAATGGCATATTCCTATTTGAGCCCCCAGAGCGCTGCTTTTCTCCCCTGGGCATGATCTCTGTGGAGAGGAACTCCATGTGAGGTCCACACCTAGGCCATTTGGATGCCCGAGTCTTGTTTGCCTCGTCCACACCTTCCTGTGTACAATAGCAACAGAACAAATAAGTTGCCTGTGGTTTTATTTAATGAATATCAAATCAAATCTGTATTTTCTAAGTGTAAGCATCATCATTTTGATTAAAAACACTAGTTTCACATGGCTCAGTGGTGCATTTTAGTATCACATCCTCCCACTCTGACTTCCCAAGAGAAGGGCTCATGAGGATGGTGACCACCTACCCCACTGTGTATCCTTCTGCAAAGCTGAGGCTTGGATTAATGAATGGCTGAGAGCAAAGGCGAATGTCTTTTAGGGTTCCGAGTTAAAGTAGCTTATTTAATAGAGTCTTCGTCTTCCAGACTTTACTTGTTACATCTCGGAAAGCCTTTTTGAGATGGAAGAGAAGACATAAATGTCAAATAGTAGGTTTCCCTAATTGATAGACCAACAAGGAGAGAGCTTTTTCAAAGGCACTGGGTTTGTGGCAGAAGATTGAGCATTTATTTGGTCAGTGCTTAGGTAGGGCTTCTGAATTAGGAGACTTTGAAGTACAAGTGAGGATCCTCAACAGAGAATCTGGTACTCCGATTTTGATATACACAAGCTTGTCTGTGTAAGACTCCATTCTGACCCTGTTTCCTTTAACCCTGTGAGGCCCCATTGTGGGGAGTCATTGCCCATATAAAATGTGCATGTAAATTTCTCAAACACTCATTACCATTTAGTGTGTTTTAGGAACTGAGCTGAGTCTAGAAATAGAGGGTAGGCCACAGTTCCTGCCCTCAGTCCTTCCAGATTAGACACTTAGTAAAATTCATCACCGTACTGTAAATGTAGGAATTAAGATTCAATCAATAAAGATTCCTTTTAAGAAGGTGGACTGTATGTGCAGATCCTATAGGGGCCAGAAGAGGGTAGACTCCTCAGAACTGGGGTTGTAAATACCTCTGAGACCAAGTACTAGGAACTGAACTCAAGTCCTCTGCAGGAGTCCTCTGCTCTTAATCAAGAAACCACCTCTCCAGCCTGACTAGGTTTTTTTGTTTGTTTTGTTTGAAGATTTTTCTGGAGTCTTACTTCTGGGTCTCACTTTCGCCTTTGTCTTGCAGAGGACAAGGTAGTCTTATTTCTAGTCTCCTTGGAATAGCTCTTCGCTGAGATTCTCTTGACTCAGACCAGCACCCAGTCTCTGGCTGGACAAGTTAGTGAGGGGAAGTCCAGAGTAGAGAAATGACCTCTCCCTGTGTAGTCAGACATCTTCAACCTAGCATAGCTGGGCTGTGCTCATCGACCTGCCTTTTTTTTTTTTTTTTTTTTTTTAAAGATTTTATTTATTTATTATGTATACAACATTCTGCCTTCATGTATGCCTGCATGCCAGAAGAAGGCGCCAGATCTCATGACAGATGGTTGTGAGCCACCATGTGGTTGCTGGGAATTGAACTCAGGACCTCTGGAAGAGCAGTCAGTGCTCTTAACCACTGAGCCATCTCTCCAGCCCTCGACCTGCCTTTTGAAGGAAAGTATTTCTAGATTTCAGTACAAGAGCAGGCACGACAAGGGACAGAAGCTGGAGAAAGTTGGAAGAGTTTTAGTCTGAAAATGGCTTTTCTTTTCTCCCTTTGATTCTTGCCATTGCTGTATAGGGTTATCAAAGAATCTTCGTCTTATTTCTTCTTGGATTTTGTGATCTTGAATGACAGTCAAGAATGCACTTTGCTCTTTTTTGAGTTACTTATAAGGGATTTTCTCCTCTGCATAGTCTTAAAGCCTTCAAACTGGATAATTTGGGGCCGCAAAATACTTGGGTTACTAATGCCACAGACAGGCAGGCACATAACAGGGTGGTAGTGTCTCTGTGAAGGGTCCAGCCCCACGTGGCAGGAGGAAGTGGGGAGAGTCTGTGCCACGGTGTATGAGTAGTTCATCTTCTGTGCCTACAGTAGAGCTGATTCTGAATGAGGTGTGAGGGTGGGGAGGGAGAGAACCTAGAAAAATCATGTCTTGTTAGTTCTGGTGGTTTCAGGAATTGTCAAATTTAGCCCCAAACGGGGGGAACTTTATAAAACACAGCCCTGGCTAACAACACCCTTGCTTGTGGTAAATATGGAGAGTGGTAGTAGCTTTTGTACTTCACGCATGATGTCTTCCACACAACGGGCCACAAGGAGCTGCCCGGTGATGGGATGTGATGATTGAGTGCTCCTGCGAGGAAAGTGATCTTCAAAGAGCTGGAGAGAGCCTTACTCAGGTTTAACCAGAAGTATTTTAGGGCAAGGCATGTAGTTCTGATAGAAAGGGCTTGCCTGGGTCCTATCTCTACCACCACAAAAATCAAACAGAAGTGTTTTAAACAGATAGCTGTGCCTGCAGAAGGCCTGTTCTGTGTCAGCGTTCTCTGGGGACCTGTTAAGATCAGACGGTGAACAAGAATCTCTGCCGTAGACTGTTTCCATCTCTGTATCAAATGCCTGCTGCTCAGATAAACTCCGTGTGGCTGCTGAGCTTTGCTGGCTGAATTAACTGTGTGTTCACCTTGAGCCTGCCCTTTCCACCATTGGTTTTAGTACAAAGCAGGAAACTTAAACCCAGATTTTAAGTTTAAGGCATATCCATGGCAAATGACTAGAAAATTGTTCAACCGAGATCAAATTTGTTCCTCTTAGCCACTATGCTAATGCCTTCTCTAAATGCAATGTTGAGTCCCACAAATCTCTTGTTTTTTTTTCCCATTGGCACATGAGTATGATGTGTTGTGTGCTTGTGTATGAATTACGTTTTTGCATGTGTGTGGTTGTGCATGCACATATAATTGGTATATGGGAACCTTTCCTAGTTGGTTCCCGTGGCTGTGATAAAACTCTATGTTCCAAGCAACTTGAGGGAGGGTTTTATTTGGCTTAGACATCATGATAACAGTCTGTCACTGAGAGAAGCCACGACAGGAACTCTCCTCTAGGAAGGGAAGAAGTCAAGCAAAGACCACAGAGGAGTGTTGCTTGTTGGGTTGTTCCTTGTGGCTCACTGGCTTTGCTCTTTCAATCAACTCTGGATCACTTGCTTGGGGGTGGTACCACTCGCAGAGGGCTGAGACCCTTTAATGGGGTAAATGCTTTTGGACCAGTCTGGTGGACACATTTTCTCAGCTGAGGTTCCTCTTTCTAGATGACTCTAGCTTGTGTCAAGTTGGCAAAAAAAACTGAACCAGCACAAGGCCTGAGATTAATTGTCAGGGTTCACCTTCGACCAATCTCCACCTCTTCTTTAGCCACTGAGGCATCGTCTCTCAGTCAAATCCAGAGCGAGCTCTCCGGCTTGCTCTGAGGATCTCCCATCAACACCTCTGAGGATGCAATTATGGAAAGGCCACCATGCCCACCTAAGGGTTCCAGGAGTTCTGAACTCTGATGGTCATAGTCATATGCTAAGTACTTGAACCTCTGAGCCATCTCCCCAGCCCCATCTCACCAATCTTAACACATCTCAAGCCCCTGTGTAGACGGGCTTGGCATTGGGCAGGCTACCTGGCTTTGGTGACCTGCAGGTTTTCCTGAGCTGTGTGTGAGTGCCATGGTAGCTCCTCTCTGAAACAAGAGGGGCTGTAGTCTTTCGTCTTGTCTTCTGCAGGCATTTTCCAGGAATAGAAAGGGCAGCTAGCTGATAAAGGGGGCTAATTAGAAATAAGATTTAAAGACAGCTCTGCAGCTAACCAGGAATTATGGCTTTCTAACCAAGTTCATAATTACGATCTTAGGAGTGCTTGTATGATATGTAATCTTTAAAAATAAAGCAAAAAGAATACATTTATTTTCCAGATGTAAAGTGAACATAATGGGCCCATTGTGGGAATAAATTTCTGTGTTTTGTAATCTCAATAGAAAAAAAATCATTTAATATGTGAATGTAATCTGATGAAGACAAACCTGTGCAGTGGCTAAGCGTACTTAGGCTAGAGAATGTTTTAACAATGGACTGGCTCACCTGGAGACTCGCGGCTCCTTTGTTTCTGTTCTTATACAGTTTGTCTCTTCACAAATCTCACTGCTAATTAATTAGGTGGGGCTGGAGAGGTGGCTCCGCAGTTGAGAGGAGGTGTGGCTCTTGCAGAGGACCTACTCCTACCCAGTCCCTATGTGATGATTTCCTACTGTTCTCAACTTCAGCTCAGGGGATTCGGTACCCCTCTTCTGACCTCAGCGGGTACCAGGCATGCACATGTTGGTACTCATATATACATACATGTAGGTAAAACACTCAAACATGTACAAAGTAAATAAGTCTAAATTTTTTTTTTTTTTTTTTTTAAGATTCTACCTATTTCGTGAAATCACTCTTTGCCTGTGGGATCCTAGGTCGGAGCTGGCCTGCTAACTTTAGCTGGAGGTGACAGACATTAGATGAATTATAGGTGATTAATCTTCACTAGAGGGTCACAGAACTTAGTATATTCCCTTTCCGATGAACTGCTATCATATTTCTTCATCTTAAGGAAAACTACTTGCTTTATCTATCTTAAGGGGACTATTAATTTCCTTAAATTGGTTTGTAAATTATGAACAGTAACTTTTTTGTCTTGTGTGTAATTAATTTTTTTGACAAAAGGATCAGTGAAAGTTTTGTCTTATTTTTGTAATTCATCTATTAATATGTGTGTGTGTGTGCATTCACGGGTGTGCATATGCACACATACACATGCATGAGCATGTGGGTGCCACTCGAAGAGGGTGTTTGATCCCCCTGAAGCTGGAGTTACAGGTGGTTGGTTGTACCTGCCCCATGAGGGCGCTGGGATCCTAACTCTGATCTTCTACAAGAACAGCAAGCATTCCTACCTGCTGAGAAGCTACTTTAGTGTTTTCTTGTTGTTGATGTAGCAAGCCAAATTTGGTTGTGAAAGAAAATTAACCTTAATGGGAGTGGCCTTAATGGGAGGTGTGGCCTTGTTGGGGGATGTGTTGTCACTGTGGTGGTGGGCTCTGAGGTCTCATATATGCTCAGGATGCTACCCTGCTTTTCAGACCACTTCCTGTTGACATAGTGAAGAGATAAAAACTCTCAGCTCCTTTTCCAGCACTGCCTACACACTTCCATGCTTCCTGCCAGGACGATAATGGACTAAACCTCTGAATTTTAAGCAAGCCACCACAATGAAATGTTTTCTTTTATAAGAGTTGCTGTGGTCACAGCAATAGAAACCCTAAGACAACAAACATCTTAGTCTTTTATACTTTCAGATTTTGCTCTCATGTTTCAAAAGACCTTTGTTATCCTAATATTATAAAATATTCAGGCACATACTCCTCTAGTAATCATTCGATTCCATTTTAGATCATGTTTTTGTAAGTTGAGAAGCTTGTAGAATCCCTACCCCCACTTAATAAATCCCCATAATTTATTAACCCACTTTTCATTCCTACCTGGACTTGATGACACATTCTCTGTCTTTTATGAACACTGCACTTCTCCTCTTGCCTTGTTGATTCACTGTGACCAGGCTGTTTTGGTAAATCTGTAATTGATGGTGTTTTTCTGCCTCTTGTTGGGTTTCTACTGAGTGAGGTGTCAGATGGTGAACTCTTGGGGGGGAGGGGCTGGGGCTCAGAATGGACATGACAAAAAGATGAAACAAGAAGGATCTGCTTGATAAATGAGTCCCAGGAACTAAGTAAGAAAGAGGTGGACAGGGCAAGAAGGATTCTGTATGCTCATGGGGGAGGTCGAGTTGGGGGGGCACTGGGTCTGAAATTGGTTTAGACATGGTGCAGGAAGAAGGACACATTTATTTGGTTTTTTGTTTAAATTCAGATCCATTAAAGCCTTCCTAACGCAGAGGAGAGGAAGTGTTCTGCCTCTTTGCCAGCAGTAATGTAATTTTGGTCCTTGCGTAAGTGTCCTGGGACCTCGATTCCCTGTCGGTCTAGCAAATTCCCAGCACATGTGGTGTGAGGGAGACTCATTGCTTTCGGAGTTACTTCCTTTCTTTCTTAGTGTGGGGAAAATGACCAAATGTATAGACTTTTTACTCACAATCTCGTGTCTGAATCAGTACTTGTGTCTAATGGCTTCTCCTATTGTTCTAGGTATTGCTGCTAGAAGCTTCTCACACTCAGGATCTTCTCAGCAAAACGGATACTGCATAAATTGAGAATTTAGGTAAGTCTTTTAATACTGGATGCAAGAAAGACAGTTTAAAGAAAACCATTCTCATTTACCAAGTCCTGGGGACAGGGACATATGTTGATGTCCTCCAAAGCCTGTCACCTGGCACCTCCCCTGTGGTCCTCTCCATAGCCTGTGTGCTGCAGTGGATGTGCAGAATTCCTGGTCCTGGTGCCTGCTTGCTGTTTGGCTTCCTCTCTTAAAGGTTGGGTATATGAAAAGGGATGCGGAGCTGGGCATTTCCTGTACCAGGTCTTCATGAATTCACGTTTATCCCCATGGTTTGCTTTGTACACACTTTTAGAGGGTGAAGATTATAAGCACTGGGTAAGGAACTAATCTAGAAATTCCGTTGTCTTTGTAACGAAGTCCTGGGGACTTCGGGTTGTAAAGATGGATGTGGGATGGGAGGAAGTAAACATGAATTACAGGTAATGGGTTTTTCTTTGGTTGTGCGTGGGACAGATCCCAAGTGATATGCTTGGAAAATCTGCAAGTGGATGTAGGGACACACCTGCAGATTCTGGTTTGCTGAGTTTAGTCTGACAAGGTAAATCTAGTTCGACAGCCCTTAAGTAGTGTCATGGGCCACCCACCTTGTCCAGTTCTGGTTCTAATTGGCTGATGGCCTTGGGCCAGGTCATTTATTCTCTGACCGTTCTCTCTCTCCATCTGTGAAGTTTGTAAGATAGCCCAGGCTAATTGTTTATGGGCTTTAAGATTTGGGATGATAACAAAACCATGTTAAGATGAATTTACAATATCTTTTCAGTGAATATGAGCAAAGTTGATGATTGTTGAAGCTCAGTGGGTTGTGGGAATCTTGTGTTTATATGTAGTCATACTTTGTGTCTGGAATTTTTCATGATAAGGTTTTCACAGAATAATACTATCCTCTGCTAATAACATCTTACAAAAAAATGATTATTTTGATACTGAAAGAGTAGGGAGCCAGACGGTGGTGGCGCACGCCTTTAATCCCAGCACTCAGGAGGCAGAGGCAGGCAGATCTCTGTGAGTTCGAGGCCAGCCTGGTCTAGAAGAGCTAGTTCCAGGACAGGAACCAAAAGCCACAGAGAAACCCTGTCTCAAAAAACCAAAAAAAAAAAAAAAAAAAAAAAGAGTAGGGACAAGGAGTGGTGGTGCACACCTTTAATCATAGCCCTTGAGCCAAGCAGGTCTCTGTGTGTTCGAGGCCAACTTGGTCTACACAGAGAGTTCCTAGCCAACCAGGACTATATCGTGAAGCCTTGCCCATCTTTAGTGAATACGTATTTAGCTTTATAAAAATGACTGGCTTTTTCATAGCCTTTCCTAACCCTGTCTCTACAAACCCGTGACCTTCAGTGGAAGACTCAGAAGCCCAGGACGGAGGGCTGACATTGGTAGGTCCTAGAGTATAGGCCCCCAGAGCCGTGTCCTTTCTCTTAGGCAAGAAACAAGGTGTAACCTATGTTGACGTTGTCTGCATTCAGAAAATGCCCCTTGGGCACACGTGAGTGAACTAAGAGACAATCAATGTCAAGTCGAAGCGAAGGGACTGTTCTGTTGGGAGCCTAGGTAAAAATGGCTCACTTTTAGAAATGTGGAATTATCTGTGGGCTACACTGTAGTCAGTGCAGATCGAAATGGTGACAGTGTTGCTGCTAGTCTGATGAAAGGTCACAGCAGCTCCCGCCTCAGTGTGGGGGGTCAGCTCTGGACGGCTGTATGAATACATATTTCAGAGGCGTATGGTGGTGTCGGGGCAGGTACCAAGATCTTCACAATGGTGAGCCTGACACCTGGCCTCTAGGAAACCACTTACCCCTAGTTTAAGGAACTCAAGGCTGGGTGTAGATCAAGGGCATAGCTAAGAGTGATGAACTCTCAGCAGTGTGGTCTGAGTTCCTCAGGACAGTGAGGAGCTTCACTGAGACATCGGATGTGAAAGGAATATGCTTGGTGGCACTCTGAGCTGTGGGCTGTAGAGAATACGCGTAATGTTTCTGTTGACTTCTTCTTGGACTGTGGGTGGGTTGTTGTTGTTGTTGGTGTCTCTGTGTGTGTGTTGGAGATGGAGAAAGTCATGGCAGGGATTGCTCTTAGACAAGGAAGTCACATGAGGGACAGGCACTGTTCCCTTACTTTGGAGAGTACTGAGATGCTGTGTCGTCTATGTCATTTAGGGCATGGTGGCTCAGTCCTTTGTTCTTCCTTCTCCTATGAGTTCTGGCTTATTTTTCTGTTACCAGTACAATTTTCAGAGAAACTCAATGAAATTTGACAGGCTTACCTGGCTGTTTTCTGCCATGTCACCCCAATTCTTGGCTTACAGCCTGTTGGTTATGCTTCAACTCTCAGGTTCTACTCCAAGAATACATACTCACTGCCCTTTTTAGGGGCGAAAAAGGCTATATCAAACAATAGTGGGAGCACTTGTCTTAAATGTGTAATAATTCAAAAGTATATATCCTAGATGGGGCTTTTATTTTGACATGAACCAGGGAAAGGAAATTTGCTTTAAGGGATCTCTGGACTCCAGATTGGAATAAAATTTAATGAATGAACAATGAAAACAATCAATCATGTTCAGGATTTTTTCAGAAGAGCAGGACGTTCTGGGTGAGAGCTTGTAGGGATGGATGGTTAAGAACTGGAGACAGCCACACTACAGAAATCAGTGTGGTGTTTCAAAGGGTGCTATGTAAGCACACAAGTACATGTGCATGTATGTGGGGAGGAAGATGCTGATGGATGGGGTGGGAATGATAAATGACTAGTCTAGTTTTCTATTTAATGGTTCATGATGTATTCTGGATTCGAGTGTCAATGCAATCTGTTGTTATCGCTGTTCATTATAAGCTTATAAGAAAATATTTAAAGCGCTATCTTAAATTCAAAAGAAACAAAAAGACATTATTTTGGACTGTCTGGGAAATTTCCAGTTCCCATCGCTGTTTAGTGGAGGATATTCAGTCTGTAAAATTCAAAGTAGGACCAATGTAGGTACTTGGTGTTCTATACCAGCCCCTTAAAGGCTATGACGTTGGCAACGATAAGCTGTTTCCATGATAACTTTTCTTCATTAAAGATGAAATCAGTTATGCACTTTCATCTTCCCAGCATGCTCCATCTGTTTAATTCTTTGAGTTGCTTTTCCTGGTGACTTTGGCCACCATTGTATTGCTTGCCCTCCACAGGCTCCTGAGTGCCTGACGCTCCTCGCTAGACCAAGGTTTCCGCACCCGGGCTGGGATCCTTGCCCTGCTGCCGTTTCCTGGTACATGCTTTCAAACAGAAGCAGCAACAGATTTTAGATTGATTGACATCCCATTGAGATGACTCTTGCCCTCAAGACTAATGATCAAAATCTAATCCCCAGGACCCATATAGTGAAAGGAGAAAATAGTCTGTTGTCTCTGAACTCAACACACACGATGGCACGTGTGTACCCTCACAAGTACACAGACCCATACACACACAATCTAAATTAATCAATAGGAAATAAAGAAAGATTAATTCACAGTGTAACAAGATGCACCCTTTTCTTGAACTTGTGGCTAATTATGTCTGCCCATGTTTTTCTTTTGAGGTTAAAAAATTCTAAGGGAGAACTTAAAATTTGAGCCTTTTCTAACAATTGGTTGGATTTTATGGAATCAGTGGCTGTTTTCAGTGATTTTTGCTTGCATTTGCGTAATTCACTTTGGAACATGAACCTGGAACTAAGAATTCAGGGCCGGAGAGGTGGCTCATGAGGACCCGAGCTTGGGTCCCTAGCACCCCAGGTGCACTAGGGAGGCAGAGACAGATGGACCCTGGAGCTCAGTGTCCTGCCAGCCTTCACATTCATGTGCAGACACAGGAACATGTACACACACACACATACAGATACAAGAGATCATGCATCTCTTTAGCTGTAAAATTTGAAAATTCAAATTGATCATGAGAGTTAGCTTTCCAAAACTGTGAAAACAACTAGTATGTTTGCAGAACTGAAAAGTGACGTAATACAATTCAAATAAACATACTTTAAGGTCATCTACAATAGCATCAATATCTGGATATATTGACAAAAGCTGAGAAAAATTCCATTGTCGTGATGTTAACAGTGGTCCCATAGGGGACCTTAAAACAGCCAAGTCCAATTGTTGCATGGCTTAAACATGGGGTGAAGCATTGGGCTGGAGAAGTAGCTCAGCTGTTTGGAGCCCTCACTGCTTTTCCAGACGATGCAGCTTGGGTTGCTAGTACCCATGTTAGGTGGCTTACAACTGCCCGTCACTCTTGCTTCTGGGGAACTGACACTCTCTTCTGACCTCTGAGCACTAGTACGGGTATGTGTGCGTGTGCACTCACACATGTGCATGTGAGCACACACACACAAATTAAATAATTAAACATTTTAATGGGAAACATAAAAATTGAATCACAATAGACCTCATATAACCAAAGCAATCTTGAGCTAAAAGAATCTACCTGAAGGCATCCCACTTTCTGACTTAAGTTTTACTATAGACCTATATTGGACCAAGAATATGGTAATGACTTAGTAACAAATAGAACAGTGAACAGAATAAAGAAAGCCCAGAAATGGATGCATTTGTGGTTAATTGATTTAGATAGTTGTGCCAAAAACACACAGTAGGAAAGGGGCAGTCTCTCTGATACTTCTTTTGTTTGTTTGTTTGTTTTTAATATAGCTATGAGGGTGTCAGATCCTGTGGAACTGGAGTTACAGCAGATTGTGAGCTTTCATGTGGGTGCTGGAAATTGAACTTGGGTCCTTTTAACCTCTGAGCCATCTCTCCAGCACCTCTAATAATTGATCTTAGGACTAGTGGATATCAATATGCAATACAGAAATATTAAACTATGCCTTTACCTCTTGTCACATCAAAGGTCAGTCAAAAATGTATTAGGGAGTGCTGGAGAGATGGCTCAGCCGTTAAGAGCACTGGCTGCTCTTCCAAAGGTCCTGAGTTCAATTCCCAGCAACCATGTGGTGGCTCACAACCATCTGTAATGAGATTTGGCGCCCTCTTCTGGCGTGCGGGCATACATGGAGGCAGAATGTTGTATGCATAATAAATAAATCTTTAAAAAAATGTATTAGGGACTAGGGGTATAGATTAGTGGGTAGAATTCTTGTAAGTATTAAAGGCTTGAAGATCTGAGTCTGTGAAATTACTAGATGAACACATAGTGAAAGAGGCTCTGAGACATTGTTCTGAGCAATGGGGTTTGGGAAATGAATCCCAAAGCAAAACTAAAAATAGCAGTAATAGACAAAGGAGGTCACATCCGACCAAAAGACAGCAGAAGAGCAACAAAAGCCTGAAGAGGGCTGGCAAGATGTCCTAGAGAGTACAGGCACTTGTCCTTGCAAAACTGACAGCCCGTGTTCAGTCCCCAGAACCTACCCGAAAGAGCTGGGTGTAGCAGTGCACGTCTGTAACCCCTGCTCGCCTAAAGAGAAAAGGGAGGTGGAGACGGGAGAATCTCCCAGAAGCTCCCTGCCTAGCTGGTCTGGAGCATGTAGCAAGGCAGTAAGACCGTCCATGTCGCCGGGCGGTGGTGGCGCACGCCTTTAATCCCAGCACTTGGGAGGCAGAGGCAGGCGGATCTCTGTGAGTTCGAGACCAGCCTGGTCTACAAGAGCTAGTTCCAGGACAGGCTCCAAAACCACAGAGAAACCCTGTCTCGAAAAACCAAAAAAAAAAAAAAAAAAAAAAAAAAAGACCGTCCATGTCTCAACAGGAGAAGGAGGGAGCTGCCTTCGGCCCCTGTGCATGCTACTGCGCATAAGGCCAAGTTAGAGGACAGCTTTTAGGAGCCAGTTCTTTACTGTGGGTTCTGGGTCTTGGACGCAGGTTATTAGGCTTTTATCGAAAGTGCCTTTGCCCACTGAACCATTTTGCTGACCAGGCAGTGTTATTCTTTAGAGCCAAAATACAAACTGTATATGTTATCACATAATAAATAGGTCAAGAAAATGATTTATAGGTACACGGTGACATGCTTGTCCTCCCTTTCAAGAAGGTAATTCTGTCTTTCAGCAACTTGAGTAAATCTAGAGAATGTTGCCTGAAATGAAATAATCCAGGCACAGAAAGAAAAAGACTACATGTTATTTTGACATGGGATCTATAAATGTTGAGCTTAAAGTGTAGAGCGATGATTGGCAGCTGCTGGGGGCTGGGAAGCTGTAGTTAGGAGGAGCGAATTCACGAGATCTCTTATAGAGTATGATAGCAACGCTAATGATGACCTCCTGAAACTGATAAAAGAATTTGTGTTATCACCACATATAAAAGCACATGAGGTGATGCATGTTAATTACCTCAATGTAACCGTGTGTGTATGTGTATGTATATATATACATATATATGTATATATATATATTTAGAAATAATACATTTCATGAAATGTGTGCCATTTACTTGCTGATTAAAAACAATAAATTAAAAAAAACATTTCACTATAAATTGTTTATGTCAAATTATTCCATACAAATAACTAAAAACAGAAATCATTTCAGAAAAGCTGATGAACTAGTTTAGGTTAGTATCTTAGCTGGACATGGTCACAGAGGCCTGTAGTACCAGCAGTGGGGGCCTGTGTGATCCTGCTTCTTGGAAGCAACTGCTGCTGTTTGGTGAATATTGTTGGTGTGTTTGGTGATTTTCACGTGTATATAATATGTTGTATCTCTTTTCACATTATTAGTGCCTGTCTGATCTGTCTGTCTGTCTGAAGACAGCATGTGGGTGGGTGCATATGAAGGCAGAGGTTTTGTTCCTCAAGTGTTACCCACCTCACTTTTGTGAGACCAGATCTCCCACTGTGTCGGCGCTCAGTGATCTAGCTAGGTGGCCTGGCCCCAGAGATCTGCCTGTTGCCTTCTCCCCTGCACTGGGATTACAACGATGGGCCACTGCACCTGACTTTGTCCCATGCGTTCTGGGCATGAAACTTGGGTTCTGAAAGGCACACAGCAAGCATCTCCCCAGCCCCTCACTTCATCAGTTTAACGGCTGTTTCTGGGTGTCTTGTAATCAATCCCTTATCAGCTCCTTTCTCTCTTGGCTGATTCATGTTTCAGGACCTCCCTGTCTCCTCTGATTGCTGTCTCCTCTGTGCGATTTCTTTGTTTACACCAACCCACCCCTATGAAATCTTTCATCTTAGGTAGTTATATCTTAATTTTACATTCTTAGGATTGGTGATATATGCATGTATTGTATCTTGACAGGTTTTATTTGTTGGGTTTTTATTGGGCTAGTGATTGACTCTAGTGTCTTATATGCTTAGCAAGCCTCTATCACTGACCTGGATCCCCTTACCTTTCTCTTCTCTTCTTTAATTGCAGTTGAGCTTGTATGATTCATATCTTAGTTCTTAATGTTAAAAACCAGTAAGCAACATTTAACACAATTAAATAAATACTGTCCCCATCAGAGCATAGTGGTAGCCTGATGCCTTTGCCCTTCAGTGGAGCGTGGCTAAGTAGAGAGCTTTTACACTACACTAGCAGTCTTGAGTGCAATCTAAAGTTTCCTGGGCTTTATCCCCCAATCTCCCCTCTGAAAAAGCCACTTTGTTCTGAAGATCTCACTCTCCTGACCCTGAGTCTAAGAGGGTTGTCTCAGCACACCACCGAGCAAGCACTGATGTTGGGGAAAAGCTCCTCCCCTCAGTGGATCACAGTTCAGGGTCTGTTGTGTGGAGGAAGCAAGCATCTGATATTTAAAATTCACCACAGTTTACTGGGGACCTGAGGTGTTAGCCACAAGGTCCTGGAAGCCTGGTATCTCCTGAAATCCTCACAGCTACCCTGCAAAAGGGGTGCTGTGTCCATTTTCACACACAGACATGAACCTTGGACTGAATTGTTTCTCAGATTCTGGGGACGCCTGGGCATGGCCGAGCGCTGTGGCTCTACAGGCTGGAAACACCTTCCTCTGCGCTTTCAGCAGCAGACTTCTCTCCCACCTGCCATAAGAGTCTGCTCCACCCAGCTTCGCAGGCTTGTCATGGAGCCCATCTTACAGAATCCTGCTCCAGCCTGGACTTGGGGAACATTCATTTCCACTCTGTTCTTGCGATGATTTGAGCTGAGAGAAGGAGGAGCCACTCGCCCTTCTGGAATATGGCGAAAGTGCTTTGTCAGCGGTTGTTTCTGTTCAGAGTCTTTCCAGCCCCTGTCACAAGCAAGCTGCTTTGCACCCAGCCTCAAGCGCTTCTAGGTCCTAGTTACCTGGAACAGATTCTAAACTGCTTTTATTAAAAGAAGGAGATAGATGATTTTAAAATCCTTTTTACCACTGGGTACAGCACACCATATTTTCTTTAGTTTATTTACCTCAGGGAGATGAGGGATGATTCAGTCTCCCTGATGAATGATGTCTGGCTCTTGGTGCTGAGGCTGTCCAGGACTCTCAGCTCATTTACTGTCCTATCCCTGTGGACAGCTGGCAGCAGGCTCATGGGCTCTGCACTTAAAGCTAGAGCGAGGACTGTTCTCCGCATGGCGTCCCTTCCCTGAAGGCCGGTTCAGAGGAAGCAAACTCATGGACAGACATAGGAAAGTGGCCTCAGAGGATGGGATCATGTGAGTCTTGTTGCTTTTTCCTGATGTTCACAGACACACTGCAGAGCAGCAGGGTCTGTGAGTGACAGTGAGCAGAGAAAGGAAGCAGAGCAGACGAGGTTTCCAGAAGAAAGGAACTTCTGTGGTTCGTAGCTGCAAGTTTCACCTGGAATGAAGTCCTGAGGTGGCTCTTTAAGCCTGGTCAGGCAAGGGCATACTCTGTCAGCAGCAAGATTTCAGTGTGGTAGCCTCAGGCTTTAATTGGGGAGTGAGCTAAATTTAGTAACTGAGCAACTACCCCTTCTAGACAAATACATATTTCAGAATTGCTTAGGAGGGCTGAGAAGATGGCTCAGTAGGTAAGAGTGCTTCCTCTGCACTGAGAATCCCCAGCACCCAGCAAAAAGCATGGCCCTGCTTGCCTATAACACCTATGCTGTGGGTGGGGGGCTCATAAGACACAGGAGGACCACTGAGCTTGCTGTCCTGCTGGACTCACTGAAAAACAGAGAAGGGAAAGAGTCGTTGAGAGGCCCTGCTTCAAGGGACTAAGGGCAGAGGGATGAAGTAGGTCACCTGGCATTCTCCCTTGACCTTCCTATAGCACACACAAGTAAGTTCTCTCACACACAGGTGTGCACAGACTCACTTATACACTACCACCTGTAGGTATTGCTCTCTATGTCACACACACACACACAGTGCTAATGCTGAAATTTTCATCTAAAAATAGTCAGTGCGTCTCGATTTAATATTTTTTGTTGCTGCTCAAGCAGTCTCATAACTTAGCCAGTGGGAGCTGATTCAAGTTGATGCTCACTTTCTTTGAGATGACTCTTGCACGGTTTGCATCTGTCTGCAGATTCTGCTGTGACAGTGACTGATGTTGCAATCCCATTTCCTGACTAGTCCTGCATCGGCTATGTCTCCAAGGAAGGACTCTGTTCCTTTAAGTGTTTTGAGGGCACAGGTGGAGAAACAAGGCACATTGATTGCTGTGGATCTTTCCGGGGGACAGAACTAGAGACTCTGGATGCATAATACATAGAGATTCAGTGTGTAAGGTTTTTACACAGCTGCATTAGCCTGCCCGCATCCATTCTTCTGTGCTCTGCCTCCCAGTTATGATGAGACTGTGTATATTTTAAGACCACACACAGTGGTCTTCATTGGAAGTATACTTGAAAAATTGGTTTGATTTTATTTTCCATTCCTGGCCATTCCTTATGACTCTTGGCAATGAACACTTGCAAGTAAAGATACATGGACACTGCGTGGCTCACTGTGTCACACAGAGCCTCCATGATGAGATTTTTGTTCTCTTCTTTTTTCTCTTAAGCTTTATTTGGTGGTGGGGGGCGGATGCTTCAAAGGCAGAAACACAGGGGCGGGAAATGAATGGCGCTGAGATGATGATGTGAAAGACACAAAGAAGAAAGAAAGAAAAGGAAGGAAGGAAGGAAGGAAGGAAGGAAGGAAGGAAGGAAGGAAGGAAGAAAGAAAAATGTTAAAAGCAATATCTATTTTATTTTGCTTTGTTTTGTTTTGTGTGTATGCGTGCCTGTATATTTTGTGTGTTTGTGTCTGTGAGTGCCTTTGGAGGCCAGAGGACAACTTCAGGTGTTGTTCCTCAGATGCCATCCACTTTGTTTTTGGAGACTGAGTCAATCACTAGCCTGGAGCTTGCCCAGTTGACTGATGCGGCTGGCCAATGACTCCATATCAGAAGAAGTAAAGGAGTTCCTTGAGGTCTCTTCTGTAATGGCACCAGTCCCATTGGCGTTGTGACAGAATGCCTTCCCCAATTTCCAATCTTAAATACCCCTTGGGGGTTAGTTTTTTTCATGTGAATTTGGGGACCCACAAGCAGGAGCAGGAGGTGTAGCCTTTGTCTTACCTACCTTCTCCTGTTTCCCCTTATCCCACAGGATCCCATGGGTAGCAGTTGGAAGCATTACTGGTTTTCCCTGGGAGCATTCATACATATGCAAATCAGGGTATGCTCGCCTATCTGTAGTGCCTTCCTAGAGAGACACCAACATGCAGCACACACGTTTCTTCCCTTTGTTTTTTTTTCTTTCCCTTTGTCCCGGTTCTTATCCCACAGCTCCATGTGGAGCTCATCCCCCACTCCCTGGAGCTCCCCCCCCCTCCATCCTGTAGATCTGATCTGGCTTGTCTGGCCTGTAGGCGGACATCTGGGTTGCTTCTACCTTGTATTGTTCCAGAGAGTCTGTGGCCACAGTCTTGGGCACTCCCGATTCCTTCTCTTTTTCCTCTTGTAACCTCATGGTAGTTAACTGTGTGTATTCCTTCTAGGCTGTCAGCAGACGGCAGGACCGCACAGTTGTGGAGCAAGGGGAACACTGGGCGATGAACGGAAAAGAGCGTTTCAGTCCTTAACTAAGAGCAAGTCAGGCTTTTAGAAAGTTGGCTAGATCAATGTCCCGTGTGGACAGGATTCTGTGCTTCTGGCCAGGAGTTAGTGACCTGTTCTCAGAAAGGACTAGACTGTAAACATTTTAGGTTACTGTCTGGGTTGCCATCACTCAGCCCTGCTGCTGGAACACAGAAAACAACAACAGACAGCTCATAAATAGGTGTGGCCATATTCTAAATAAACTTGATTTGTGGGCCTTGAAATTTGAGTTTGCTGTAATTTGTATGCACTGTGACGTATTCTTGAAGGTGTTTATTTTTGTCCATCAGTGTTAGAAAATGTAACACCTAGGGACTGGAGGTATTGTCCCTGGTAGAGTGCTTGCCTAGCATAAGTAAAAACAGTTCTTAGTATATATGCCACACTTCACCAACCTCTGCTCTAGGCATTCGGGAGCCTAGAAAATTCTTAAACGTAAGCGGTGCCTGCTGAAAGGTTGTAGGGAGGGGCATGTCAAAGAGGTCTTCCTTTGGGGCCCGGAGCCGAGGCTCAGGAGGCCGCCAGTGGCTTGGAGGCTGCGTCCGGAAGCATCCTGTGGAAGCACAAATGAGATTTCTTTTCTCCTTTTATTATCTGAGGCTGAGAACTATTAGGAAACATGTAGCTCATTATATTATGGGTAGGAAATTTGTTTCTCAAAGCTATGTTGTGTAACTTTGTACAGATGGTACACAGAGACCATTTAAACCCACTCTTCCATGTGTAGACTTGGAGTTTTAGTCTCTCGTCCTTTCTGTCTTTCTTCTACCTCTCCTGTCTAGAAATCGAGCTCTCTGAGCACCATTCAAAGGCGAGCCCTCTGAAGCAGCTGCCTTCTATGTCTTGATTCTTACTGTATTTGTAGCTTTTCTGTTGCGAAGATAGAATTTTGTTTGTGGGAGGAGAATCCAAAGTCGATGTAAATGAAAAGTGCATCTTCGTATAATGGAAATTATTAGAGCGCCTTTTAAAATGTCATCACAGACTAATGCAGACAAGGAGGAGTGGAGCGTATTAGAAAGTAGGTCAAGTTATCTCATGTTTATGAATGAGACAAATTATACTGTAGATTTAGGTTTATAAAACTTGAGTGATAGTATAGTTTATGTGAATTATCCTAGCCTAAACAGTAATACCCAAAAATGTAATTAAATAAATTGAGTTCGTTTCTTTATCCTTTGTGGCTAAGTATTTTATACCTAATGTTTTACAAATATAATAATCTAGTAGAAGCTGCAAGCTTCTAGTTTCTTGTTAATATTTCCTGTATTGGACACAGGGTTAGCTCTCGGGAATTAGAGCCGGAGATAGGTGTTCCCAGAATCCATCCAAGACTCAGAGGAATTATTTTTCAGTGAGCATCCCATAGCCATCTTATCCTCCCAAAACCTTGTCAGTTTCTTTTGCTTCTGCTATAGCAAATTCTGATCTGTGGGCTCAGACACTGTGCCTCTTATGCAAACAGATCTTGCTTGTAATGGATGGCCATACTTTGCCCTTCTTTCCATGATGGGTTCCAAATAGATCTGCCCATCTCTTTGTTGGAATCCAAGCCAAGCAACAAAGGAGTTAGATGGATACGCAGTAAATTTAGGTCTGTAGTTTCTCAGTGCATTCGTGAGCCAGTCTGGTGCTTGCCAGATTTCTGGCCTCATGAAATACCTCTTTAGAGATAAACCTGCCACAGGTAGGTGTTTCCATGTGCAATGACAGAGGAATGAGACCTAAAAGACAGTGTGGAGTGACTTTCTTTCAAACAAGATGGTCAGCCAAAATGCTATCCCCCAGTGTCTCTTAAAGCAGTGTTTGTACTAACTGGGTGGAAAGTCAGTGACGCGCCTTGCTCTCCAGTCTTGCTGGCAAATGTCCCGAACACCGCATTCCGCTGTGAATGATTAGTACGGGTGATCTGTGCTCCCCTCCCCCTCCCCCCACCAATCCCCACCCCTCTCTTCCTTCACCTCAGCTGCTGCTGCCACCACCTTCTTATTGGAGGAGGTTCTGGATAGAAACACTGAGAAATAAGTTGCCAGAAATGGATCTTGAATAGAAGATCTTGGGTTCAGCAATAGTTAGCAGGTTTGTAGATTTTGGCAAGGGTAGACTTTTCCATGCTTGTCTCTGTGTGTAAGAATAGAGCTATGCTACCTTTGCTCTTGACGTTGCCTTTCTCTTTGCTGTCACAAACACCTGAGAAAAGCAGCCAAGGATCTGCTGAAAACAACTTGATGAGAAGGGTTGATCTGGGCTCCTGGTTTGTGGGTGCAGCCTACCGTGTTGGGCAGGCATGGCGGCAGGAGTATGAGGACAGCTGGTCTCATTGCTCCCACGGTCAGAGCTAAGAAGGGGTGCTGCTCAACTCACCTTCACCCTTCTTTTTTTTTTTTTTTTTACTTATTTATTTATTTTTATTCTTTTTTAATTAAAATTTCCACCTGCTCCCCATTTCCCATTTCCCTCCCCTCCTCCCAAATATTGCCCTCCCCCCACTTCCCTCCCCCTATCCCCACTCCTCTTCTCCTCCCCCCACTCCATTCCCCCTCCCTCTCGATACTGAAGAGCAGTCCAAATTCCCTGCCCTGCGGGAAGACCAAGGTCCTTCTATCTACGTCCAGAAAGGTGAGCGTCCAAACAGGCTAAGCTCCCACAAAGCCAGTTCATGTATTAGGATCGAAACCTAGTGCCATTGTCCTTGGCTTCTCATCAGTCTTCATTGACCGCCATGCTCAGAGAGTCCGGAATCAACCCATGCTTATTCAGTCCCAGACCAGCTGGCCTTGGTGGGCTCCCAATAAATCAGTTCCACTGTCACAGTGGGTGGGTGCATCCCTCGTGGTCCTGATTTTTTTGCTCATGTTCTCCCTCCTTCTGCTCCTCATTTGGACCTTAAGAGCTCAGACCGTTGCTCCAAATTGAGACTCTGTCTCTACCTCGATCCATCGCCAGATGAAGGTTCTAAGGTGATATGCAAGATATTCATCAGTATAGGATAGGGTCATTTCAGGTTCCCTCTCCTTAGTTGCCCAAGGTACCAGCTGGGGACATATTCCTGGACACCTGCGAACCCCTCAAGAGTCAAGTCTCTTGCCAACCCTAAGATGGCTCCCTTAGATAGGATATATACTTCGCTGCTCCCGTATCCATCCTTCCTATATCCCAACCATCCCAATCCTCCGAGCTCCTCCCATCCTCCCCTTCTCATATTTCTCATCCCATTTCCCCTTTGCCCCATGCCACCTCACCCGCAAGTTCCCAGTTTTTGCCCTGGAATCTTGTCTACTTCCCCCTCTCCATGCGGATGACTATATGATTTTCTTTGGGTTCACTTTCTTATTTAGCTTCTATAGGATCACACATTATATGCTTAATGTCTTTTATTTTATGGCTAGAAACCGATTATGAGTGAGTACATCCCATGTTCCTCTTTTTGAGTCTGGGATACCTCACTCAGGATAGTGTTTTCTATTTCCATCCATTTGCACACAAAATTCGAGAAGTCATTGTTTTTTACTGCTGAGTAGTACTCTAATATGTATATATTCCACACTTTCTTCATCCATTCCTCCATTGAAGGGCATCTAGGTTGTTTCCAGGTTTTGGCTATTACAAACAATGCTGCTATGAACATAGTTGAACAGATACTTTTGTCATTTGATGTGGCATCTCTTGGGTATATTCCCAATAGTGGTATTACTGGATCTTGGGGTAGGTTGATCCCATAGCATAAAATATCTTGGGGTAACCCTAACCAAGGAAGTAAAGGATCTATTTGACAAGAACTTTAAGTCAATGAAGAAAGAAATTGAGGAGGATACCAGAAAATGGAAGGATCTCCCTTGCTCTTGGATAGGGAGGATCAACATAGTAAAAATGGCAATTCTACCAAGGGCAATTTATAGATTCAATGCAATCCCCATCAAAATCCCATCAAAATTCTTCACAGATCTTGAGAGGACAATAATCAACTTTATATGGAGAAACAAAAAACCCAGGATAGCCAAAACAATCTTATATAATAAAGGATCGTCTGGAGGCATTACCATCCCTGACCTCAAACTCTATTACAGAGCCTCAGTATTGAAAACAGTTTGGTATTGGCATAAAAACAGAGAAGTCGACCAATGGAACCGAGTAGAAGACCCTGATTTTAACCCACAAACTTATGAACACCTAATTTTTGATAAAGGAGCTAAAAGTATTCAATGGAAAAAAGAGAGCATCTTCAACAAATGGTGCTGGCAGAACTGGTTGTCAACGTGTAGAAGAATGAAAATAGATCCATATCTATCACCATGCACAAAACTCAAGTCCAAATGGATTAAAGACCTCAATATTAGTCTGAACACACTGAACCTGATAGAAGAAAAAGTTGGAAGTACTCTACAACATATGGGTACAGGAGATCACTTCCTACGTTTATCCCCAGCAGCACAGACATTAAGGGCAACATTGAATAAATGGGACCTCCTGAAACTGAGTAGCTTCTGTAAAGCAAAGGACACTGTCACTAAGACAAAAAGGCAACCCACTGACTGGGAGAAGATCTTCACCAACCCTGCAACAGACAAAGGTCTGATCACCAAAATATATAAAGAACTCAAGAAACTAAACTTTAAAATGCTAATGAACCCAATAAAAAAATGGGGCACTGATCTGAACAGAGAATTCTCAACAGAAGAAATTCAAATGGCCAAAAGACACCTAAGGTCATGCTCAACCTCCTTAGCGATAAGGGAAATGCAAATTAAAACAACTTTGAGATACCATCTTACACCTGTCAGAATGGCTAAAATCAAGAACACCAATGATAGCCTTTGCTGGAGAGGTTGTGGAGAAAGAGGTACACTCATTCATTGCTGGTGGGAATGCAAACTTGTGCAACCACTTTGGAAATCACCTTCACCCTTCTATTCAGTCTAAAATCCTAGCGCATGCAGTGGTACTGCCCAGATTTTGGTAGATCTTTCCACCCTAGTTAGCACAGTCTAGAAACTCCATCACAGACAAACAGCCAAAGGTTTGTCTCCTAGGGGGACTGTAGATCCTGTCATGGTGACATCAATATTAACCATCAGGCTCCTGTAGTAAGATAGTGCTCTTCATCTTTGATGTGATGGCATTGTCCCCAGGGCCACACATTCATCATCACTTTCATCCTTTTTCTTTTTCTGGATGGAGTTAGGTCAGTTTGACACAAGCTAAAGTCTTGTGAGAGGACAGAGCCTCAACAGAGAAAACATCTCCTTAGGTCCAACTATAGACACGCCTGTAGGGCATTTTCCTAATTAGGGATTGCTGGGGGCGGGCCCAGGCCATTGTTGTTGCTTATCCTGGGCTGGTGGTCCCAGGTTCTATAATAAAGCAGGCTGGAGAAGGCCAATAAGTAGCACCCGTCCATGGCCTCTGCGGCAGCTCCTGTCTCCCTGTTTGAGTTCCGGTCCTGACTTCCTTTGATGATGAGCAGTGATGTGGAAGTGCGAGTCCAATAAACCTTTTCCTTCTCGACTTGCTTTTGGTCATGGTGTTTCCTTGTGCGGTAGTAATCCTGACTAAGACCGACGTCGGGTATTTGCTTAACTAGGTAAAGATGTGTTACGTTTGTTTTTGTTTAATATGTAAAGATGTCTTGCATTTGTGTTAATTAAATGAAATTAACTTGCGCACAGAGAGGTGGGGTAAGCAACTAGTTGACAGGAAGTAACAGAGAAGAGCATAGCATGAGGTTTTTATTGGGGCAACGAGGGGAGGGGAGACTGGACACCAGTAAAGAGCGAAAGTTAGGCAGTTGCTGTACTTACTCTGAGCTCACAGGTTTTCACCCTAGCCTTTGAATCTTGAGTTTTATTAGAATAGAGATTTAGTAAAAGCTACCTTTAATAGCGGCAACAGAGAGGATGTACGGGGAAACGAAACTCCCCCAGGCTCCTGCCTGACCCTGGCCACTAGCAGGTTGAAGTGTAGCCACTCTGACAAAGGTAAAGCAGCAGTAAGACAAAGATGGAACCAGGAGTGGGGTGCTGCTGTGACCAGCCTGACCCTGTCTGGGGGGGCATAGTGGAAGGACTTTGGAATTTTGTGCTAGAAGGATCTATGGAATATTGAGAGCTCGATGGGCTGTTCTGTCTGAGCTTTGAAGATAAGAATGTTGAGAGGAGGCTGATAGGGTTGGAGGGATGGCTGAGTGGTTAAGAGCACTTGGCTCTTCTTCTGAGGTCCCGAGTTCAAACCCCAGCAACCACATGGCAGCTTACACTCTGATGCTCTTTTCTGGTGTGCAGCCATACATGCTGACAGAGCACTCATACCTAAAATACATAAGTCAATTTTTTTTTAATGTTCACAGTAGTGCAGACGATAGGGGCCTTCTTGTGAAGTTTCAGGGGGAAGCAAAGGCTCTACCAGGCCTTTTGTGTGACGAATCTGTGTTGTCTGGGCATCTGGAGCTGAAGAATCAGCTGTGACTCACAAGAGACCAGAACCACTAAAGTGAAACCCTTGTCTTACTGGTACAATTGATTGGTTTGCTGGAGCTGAGAAATTAGTGTGATTAAGAAGAGACCAGCATCGCTGAGGTGAAATCTTCTGCCGAGTTGTTTCCTGAGAGTCAACACACAGAAACTGCGTTCCAGAAGTGGCCAAGGTTGTACCTCGCATGGGCATCTGAACTTGTTCAGTTACCCAAGGTGGTACTGGTTTTGAAGGTATGAATGGGGTTATGGAGAGAAGCTGAGGCCTAGCAGTCTGAGAGGCCAGGAGAGGCCATTAGTGAAGGTATAGCCTAATTGGAGCAGATGATCCCGGCATTTGGGAGATGCCAGTACCATGGGATGGCCACCAAGAACAGCAAAAGCAATGGAGTGGAGCCCGCCCAAGCTTGTAAGATAAGCTGTGTCTGCTGAGGGCAGAGCCGGGGAAGTGACCCTTTGGAGGCGCACAGAAGATAGTGAGTCGCAGACATTGGACACTGAATTATTTATACTCTTGGAGTTGGTTTTGCTTTGTTCAGATTTGCACTGTGCCCCGGTTCTCCCTCTTAAAGTAAGGAGGTAGTTATTTGGTTTTGATCTTTCAGGAGCCCACAGTTGAGAGACTCGGCATTTAAAGCCATCTCCTGGCTGTGGTTTTCTCAGGCTTCAGCTACTCCTAGCTCTACACGCGCCAGTCATTTTCTTGCCCTTGATGCTGGGTCCCTAGGCTGCTGCTTCTGTTTAGTGCTTGCGGGGCTTTCTCCCGCCCTTCAGATGCCCTTGGATTTCTATTCACTGTTCTCTTTCCTCCAGGGAAGGCATCTCTCTTAATGCTTAATAGGCATCAGCGTGGGCGTGAGGTCACCGATGTCATGGTGGCTTTTTATTTGTCACCCGCACGTCAGGACTTTTCACTCAGGCTCCAAAGGATGATGCAGCCCACCCCGCACCAGCCCTCCTCTTAATGAGATTATGGGGTCCATCATAGTGATGGTTTCCAGCTAAAATGGACTTAATTCTGTTGCCTTTGCATTTTCCTTCTCGACTCTTATCTCCTTTGACTTCCCCATCATCCCTTAAATAGATGGGGTGACAGTGGGTGGGGTTCTCAGCATGTTATCAAAACCCAAGGGGTGTCTATTTTACAGAAAATGTTAGAAATTTAAACACACACACACACATAAGGTTTATAATGTTTTTTTTTTTTTGAGGTCACATGCCAAGGAACTTTTTATGCACGGTCCCTCTTTGTATTTCGTCTCTGTCTTGGTCTTCATTGTTCAGGGTTTACCCAAGTCCCATGTGGAAGAGCTGACAGCCTACTCTCCCCTGCTCCTGTGTGTATCTGGGGGTGTGAGTAGCGCTGCCTCCCTCTTATTTCTCTGTTTGCTGTGAGCATGCCTGAGGACCACACTGTGCACACTGTGAATCGAATCAGCTTTGCCTTTGATCTCTGCCTGCCGGACATTGAGCAAGTGTGAGCTCCCCTTCTTCTCCTGTGTGGTAACCTCGGGAATTTGAACTTGAACTAATTAGGCTGTGCAAACTTGAGTACCTTTGTCAGGATTTTGCCAGTGTTATACACTGTGTGTTTCAAACCCGAGTAAGCCTGAAGATTGGAGTCCGTGTTTTAATATTAAGTCGCTCTGGCACCCTTTCATCTAACGACTCATTGCATCCATTATTCATTCGATCACGGGGATTTATATTTATGGAGCACCTTCACTCTGCCGTGAGCTTTATTGTAAGGTGGTGGAAACAGAAACGTTCTTAATAGATTGGTGGAGAAGATCTGAGACAGTACATCTTGTCATGTAGTAAAGGGTTTAGACGGGCCCCTAAAACGGTGGGTGTCCAATCAATGGTCAGAGACTAACAAGCTCTAGACAGATTTAATTTCTGGGAGCCCGTTGGCTAAGAGGTGAAGAAGGCATTGAAGCAGCATAAGAGGAGAGCTGTGGAGCCCTGCTGGAAACCACCCTGGTGATTTGAGTAGGAGACAGTTAAGAGACAGTAGAAGAGGGTGGAGTCAGGGATGTTTAAGGTAAGAGTTAAGGTTGGCAGAGGGTGGTCAGTAAGATAGGGGATTTGGGAGAAGATTGTCTCAGTCATGCTTCTCATATTTCTGGCCTTGGCAGATGAGTAGATGTTGGCACAGTTGTGCTTAGGAACCCAGGAGGGTAGCAGGCTTGGAGGGAGTCAGGGCAGGGCAGAGGTGGTGAGTTCGGTTTTGACTGAGATGAATTTGTTATGCCTGTGGGAGATCCTGAGGAGCTGGGGAGTAGACTTGGATGAGAACTCAGGGAGAGCTCTAGCCTCTGTGTGTAGCCTTACAGCAGTGAGATTAAGCGAGCTAGAGAGTCCAGAGGAGTAGGAAAAGGTGACCAGGAGCAGACATACAGAAAATCATGCTTCAGCACGGAAGAGCCTGCTCGGCCTCCTATGGGGTCAGAGAGGGCAGGCTACTCAAGTGGCACTTTTGCCCACTACTGTGGGCACAGGCCTGGATTGGAAAGTGCATGTGTGCTTCCTCAGCAGGGAGAAGATAAGTCACCTTGATTGGCCCAGGTTCCAGTGGCGTGCTGAGCAGAGTCAGATGAGGAGCAGCAGGAGTGACGTGGGCTCTGTACTCTCAGAGACTTCGTCTTAGCTTCGCAGCTCTTCAAGGGAGGCAGGGGTAGTGCAGTTTTCTTCAGGACTTGTGAGCGGAGTGGACTTTGTGGTAGACGAGAAGAAAACTGAATTCTTTCCCTGAGCATCCTCCCCTTGTATTCTTTCCCTCTGACACACACACACACACACACACACACACACACTCCCTTTAAAAACACATTAGAAGTTTTTAAAGCAATCATGTACTTTAAAGGAGCTTGGAGTGTAGCAGGGACAGCGCTTCCTGGACCTTTGGATTATAAGTGGTGACCTAATTAATGTCCAGTTACCTGCAATTGCCTTGATGTTAGCAGGTTTTTCCTGGAAAGGACATCCTGGAATATAACCCCAGCGCGCCCATCAGAGCCACTGGTGTCCAACTCCCACAAGCCATCTGAGGTCCCACATACCCTAGTGATGCCCTTTAGCTCCAATGGGTGAAGCTGAGAATCATGGCTTTCACTTGGCCTCATCTCCCTCACTCCCCAGAGTCTTGAAAAAAGCTTTTATGGTGTCACTTTTTATTTTTCAAAGAAAGACTCTGTGTAGAGTAGCCATAAGTCTAGGTTTGTAGCTTTACTTGATATTAAATGCGGGCAATATATCTGTGTGAGTCCATTTTCCACCCCTACCACAAAAACCCGTGGTGGCTAAGCAGTTTATAGAGAAAAGAGGCCCAGTTATCTCAGCGTTGGGGGTCGAAAGTCCAGACAGCACAGTGAGGGTGCTAGCAGGGGCCTGTGGCTGTAACGTGTCATGCGTGACACATGGCCTAAGCACAGGAGGACTTGAGAGAGGGAGGGTTTACACAGTAAGACAGGAAGTCAGAGACACTCTGCTACAGTCCTGTGGTAGCTCAGCAGGAGCCCAGGAGAACTCCAGTTTCTTCCCAGGGAAGTGTCCCCAGTGACTCACAAGGGTGTGCTTCTTGAAGAGTCCCACACATATTGGACAACGGGACGTAGGCCAGTGGGAGGGAAGAGAGACAGAGGAGCAGAACTGAGATATGAAATTATTATTAAAGTACATTATATGCATGGAAGAAATTTTTATAATGAAACTAGTTATTTTGTACAATATATACTAATAAAATGAGTGAAGACTGGAAAGATGGTTCAGTCGGTAAAGTGCTTGCTATGCAAACATGAGGACCTGGGTTCGGATCCCAGCACCTACGTAAGAAGCCAGCCTTGAAGGTATTCACAGAATCCCTGTGCTGGGGAGGAGACAGGAGCAGCTTTGGGGTTGCTGGCCAGTTAGTTCAGCTGAATTTGGTAAGCTCCAGGTTCAGTGACTCTCTCTCTCTCTCTCTCTCTCTCTCTCTCTCTCTCTCTCTCTCCACTTGCTTGTGCGCACACACACGGGGGTGGAGGGGCAAGAATGGAATAAAGACAGATTCCCACACAACCACCACAAGGGACTCTGAGCTGCCAACATCCGAGCCCTTGGGGAAGTATTCAGGCTGTGTCTAAATCACAGACATATCCATGGCAGGAAGTCCCAGGCTATGTTGTGCTGTTTTTCATACTGTCACCTGGTGCAGACTGTAGACTTAGCCTCCACCCCTCTTCACCATGTCACTTGACTGAGGAAGGCTTAGCTTTGCTTCAGTCGTGGTTTTCCTGTCCTAATGAGCTAAGTGTTTTACAGGGACCTATTTTGAAACTACACAGAGACCCATTTTTCACTGAACTCGCCTTTTATGTATTCATTTATTTTTATTGATATAGATGCGTGTTTCCATATTTTATTCACAAGCTATAATCTGTTTCTGTCATTATTCCAATATTGAAGATATTAATAACCTAGCCTGTGGGAGCCCTTTTAACTTGGTTTTTATGTGATTTAGATACGCCTCCATTATTATTGGACCAATATTTTACTTTGTGGCGCAGATGTACCACACTCATCTTGCACTGCTCACTAGCCCTGAAATCAGCTGTTTCTCCTGTGAGTGCCAGTTTCTTTGGTTTAAAAAGGCCTCTCAGAAACCAAGATCTGAGCACTGAGCTTGCTCTTTGCTATCAGCTACCATTTGTCCTAGCCCTTTTCAGTGAGCACAGCCAGAGAGTTCAGTTGAGTCTTTTAAAATAGCTTTTTAAAGATATGTTTATTATTTTCGTTTTATGCCTGCATGTATGTTTGTGTACCATGTGTGTATCTCATATTTCCAGAGGCAAGAAGGGGCTAGATCCCTTGGTACTGGAGTTATAGGCAGTTTTCAGCTATCATGTGGGTACTGAGAACCAAACCCAGGTCCCCTGCAAGAGCAACTAGTGCTCTTAATCATGGTTCCATCTCTTTAGCCCACAGCTGATCCTTTGTTTCCCGGCTGCTCAGACCCAAATAATCACACAAACTATATTAATTACAACACTGTTGGGCCAATGACTCAGCCATATTTCTAGCTAGCTCTTACATCTTGAATTAACCCATGGCTATTAATCTGTGTGTTGCCACAAGGCTGTGGCTTACCAGGCAAGGTTCTGGCTGATATCTTTCTACTTCTGCAGCCACATGGCGTCTCTCTCTGACACCACTTACTCTATCTCTGTTTGGATTTCCTGTCTGGCTTTATTCTACTAAGCCGTTTGCCAAAACAGCTTCTTTTTTTTTTTCATTTTTTAAAAATTTGTTTATTTATTAAAGATTTCTGCCTCCTCCCCGCCACCGCCTCCCTTTTCCCTCCCCCTCCCCCGATAAAGTCCCCCTCCCTCGTCAGCCCAAAGAGCAATCAGGGTTCCCTGCCCTGTGCGAAGACCAAGGACCACCCACCTCCATCCAGGTCTAGTAAGATGAGCATCCAAACTGCCTAGGCTCCCACAAAGCCAGTACGTGCAGTAGGATCAAAACCCAGTGCCATTGTTCTTGACTTCTCAGCAGTCCTCATTGTCCGCTATGTTCTGCGAGTCCGGTTTTATCCCATGCTTTTTCATACCCGGGCCAGCTGGCCTTGGTGAGTTGCCGATAGAACATCCCCAATGTCTCCATGTATGGGTGCACCCCTCGCGGTCCTGAGTTCCTTGCTCATGCTCTCTCTCCTTCTGCTCCTGATCTGGACCTTGAGATTTCAGTCTGGTGCTCCAAATGTCTCCTTTCATCGCATGATGAAGGTTAATATTCAGAAGGATGCTTACATGTTTTTCTTTGGCTTCACCTTTTTATTTAGCTTCTCTAGGATCACGAATTATAGGCTCAATGTCCTTTATTTATGGCTAGAAACCAAATATCCCATGTTCCTCTTTTTGGGTCTGGCTTACCTCACTCAGGATAGTGTTTTCTATTTCCGTCCATTTGTATGCTTAATAACCAATGATAATAAAACATATTCATAGCGTACAGAGGGGAATCCCACGTAATCCTTTCTAAAATAAAATATTTTATTATTGTTAGTAATTTGTATATGTGTGTATATTGAAGTATAAGCTTGTACACAAATGCAGTGCCCTTGGCTGCCAGAAGAGGGTGTTGGATCCCCTGGAGCTGAACTCATAGATATTGTGAACTGCCAAACATGGGTACTGAGAACCAAACTGGATTTCTATGCAAGAGCAGTATGTGCTCTGAACTACAGAGCCATCTCTTTAGCTCTTGATTGTTCATATTAATGGCAGAACTCCTAAAAAGTCTCTCATATTAATTATGTAAAAGAATAAGTTGTCTCTGTCTGTGGTGTTCCCCCAAGCCTCAACTCTACATGGCTAAGACTAACCTTGAACTTCTGATCTTTCTGTCTCTACCTCCCAGATGCTCGGATTCCAAGTGTACTGCCGTATATTTACACTTGGTTCCTTAGTTCTGGATGGCCAACCCGGTTCTTCATGCACGCTAGCCAAGCCCATTGCCAGTTGAGCCACACCCCCAGTTATTTGGACATCTTTAAAATACACATCTATCAGAGTGAACCCCATTGTCCTCTCCCATAGCTGTCTCACCCTTGTCTCAGGTCGTCTGCAACTTTCATGATCCAGTCTCTCTGAACGCTGGCTTAGTGCGGACTGCCATGCTGCCCTTAGAAGTTCAGGGTCAGGTTCTGTCTGGCCTCCCATGGTGGCGATTTTGTCAACTGATTAACATATAGCCTTGTTTTATTTCTGTTTAGAGACAGCCTATTTAATATGTGCCGCTGAGTCATTAACCCTGGAATCCTGACTCTTCCCTGAAGCCTAATGCAGGCATTTCCTCCCTCAGACACTGATGGCCAATATTTTTGTCAAACTTTACAGGTCCTAGAATTACCTAGGAAAGGGACCCCCGGGGGTGCTAATGAGGGAGTTTCTTGTTTAGGTTATTTGAAGTGGTAAGGCCCACCCTAAATGAGGATGGTGGGATCCCGTGGGCTGGGGTCCTGGACTGAATGAAAAACGTGAAGGGAACAGGGCAACAGTTGTCATTGCTGTCTGCTATTGTTTGCTGTCATGACTCTTCTGACATCAGGAGCTGTGTGCGTGTGCTGAAACAGATGATTTCTCCATTCACACCCTTATTTTTTATTTCTTCATAACTCTGTGGACTTCCCTCTAGTTATCCCCATTCTGTGCATCCCCACCCCACCCCGCACCTCTTGCTGGTACCTGCCTTGTTCTCTCCCACTTGGAGGCTGAATTCCCCGAAAGGGAAGAGTAGAGGTGAGAAGCAGGAGAGGTATGGTTGTGGCTTGTGTCTCTTCACAGTGCTGCTTTGTTAAGCTGGTTTCACATGTGTGAGATCAACACATTTATGAAGCCTCCTTATAATCAGCATTTTCAAATAAAGGTAAGAAAAAATTAAAAATTCGGAGCTTATAACGTCCAAGTATTATATACCTGTCGACTCCCTGAACACGATGCCATCAAAGGAAGAGTATGTGGGCTGAACCTGACATGGCATTTCCGCGTCCCTGGAATGCCCGTGCAGTGAGTGGTGAGTGTCTGCGAACTTCATTTTTCAGTACCCTGTCCCTCCATCCTCTGAGGAGCAGCTGCTCTTCCTAGGAGTAAAATGATCTCCTGTAGCTCTCTGGCCAGTGTTCCTGAGTTTTTTGTAGGAATCCATCCACTCCCTCACTGCCCAGGCGTTTCTGAATGACTGCGGAGCGTTTGCACAGCCCCCGTAGTAAGGATGATCAACTTCTGGGTTGAATAAAGGCACTCGGGTTCTCATCCTGGTACTTCCAGTCTGGTCAGATGCATGTTACAGAATTTACCCCCTTCCGTCCAGCGTTCTGCCAGGAAAGTGGAACTGTAGCTACCTCCCTCAGCTTTAGTGGGGATTAAATGAAACCTTGCTTCGCTGGTGGCAGTACTTAATGCCGAGCAAAGATTAGCAGACTGCCTCTATCTCAGAGCCTGGCATTCTACTATAAGTGTAACATCTTCCTTTAAATTAACGCCGACTCCAAATTGGGGCCAAGTTCTTGTTTTCTGCTGCGTGTGTAGCCGCCCATTACCACCGCCACAGTCCCGCCCCCAGCCCTGTCCGCGGCTCTGCGCCCAGGAGATATTAAGTAGGTTTTGATTTGTCATTGAGTAGTCCCCCTCCTCCTGTGCTTTAAGATCCTGCTTCATGTACATGATGTTGCTAATAGAGCAATTTCCTTTCTTTTTGTCAGAGCTCTGGGGAGATACTGATTGTTTTTTCCAACCTTGCTCTCTTTTTGATTATGAATCATTTGTGTAACTCGCTCGATGTCACAGTCTGCAGCTGCTTCTGGGAAATGCCATTTTCCCTACTTTTTCCTTAATGCAAGCATGGCCCTCAGTCCTTACCTACTGTGCTTGGAGAATTTTTCTAGACAGGGAAGTGGCCGCACAATGACTCTCTGTATTTTTATGCTTTTAAAATTGTGGCAACAGATGCCAAGAAGTTTTAAAAATATAACGCAATTACTGACCTGGTTATCTTCCAGCCCTGGGTCTTTATACAAGCCTTTTAGTAACTGGATTGGATTTTGTAAAACCACAACAGTCTGAGATACAGTGAATGATGAATCTGCCTGATTATATAGGATTCTTTTTCTGGTTTTTGTTATTTATTTATTTGTTTGTTTGTTTGTTTGTTTATGGTCTCTTCCCTACCAGCAAAGTGCTCTGCCTAAAATAGGCTTTTACCCCTTTTAAAATTATGTCTTTTTTTAAAAAAAAGCCTACGTTTTTTAGTGAGTAGTTTACATCCATTGGATTGAATTAATCAATGTCTGTTCTGGTATTGCTCTGCTAATAGGATATAATAGAGATGTTGGCATTCAAAGACTGTATCATTTGATTTGAATCTTCAGCTCAAATGTTGTGCTCATCATCTCTTACTTAATGGTTTGAAATTAATTCTCTCTGGAAAGACATGTTAGAAATAGTGCATAGTTTTGTGTAATAAGTAACATTTAGTGATATATGGATGATAATAATGGGTATAGGTAGACTCAGATGTCTGTGTCCACCAGTCCATCCAACCATCCACCCACCCATCCACCCATCTGTCCATCCATCCATCTACCCATCCATCCGTCCATCCACCCATCCACCCATCCATTCTTCTATCTATCTATCTATCTATCTATCTATCTATCTATCTATCTATCTATCTATCATCTGTCTATCGATCTATCTATATAATCTATTTTGCCTATCTATCATATCTAGCTATTCATTTGTTTTGTGTGACTGTGTATGTGTATACATGTTCCTGTGAGTGGATTCTTATGTATATGGAGGCCAGAATTAATGTCATTGTCTTCCTCAATAGCTCTTCACTTTTTTTTTCTTTTGATAGGTTCTTACTATGTAGTCCAGGTTGGCCTTTTGATGTAGAAAAGGATGGTCTCAAATTCACAAGAGATTCTTCTGTGCCTACTTCCCAAGTTCTGGGATTAAAGGCATATACCACTATACCTGACTTTAAATTCTACTTTTTTTTTTATTTTTTATTTATGTGATGCTGGGATTTGATCCCAGGGCTTTGTGTATGGTAGACAAACACTATGCCACTGAGCTTCATTCCCAGCCATCTTTACATCCTATTTTTAAGAAAAACCTGGAGCTCACCTTTAGGTTAGGATGGCTTGTTAGGGGCCTCTAGGGATCTTTCTGTCTGCCTCTAGTCCTGGGATTACAGACACATGCCACATTGTCTGTCTTTCATATGGTGCTGGGCATCCAAACTCAGGTCCTCGTGTCTGCACAAGCACTCACCAGTTAAGCAGTCTCCCTAGACCATGGTCCGCATTTTAACTCTGGCTCGGCAGTGGATGCATTAGTGACCACAGATAATCTGTTTTGGGTTTCTGCACCTGTAAAATTGACCCTCCCAGAGTTGGTAGAGGGGTGTACAAATGAGCCGTGCACAGTGAGGTTCATAAAGGACACTTGGTAAGTATGCGAGGTTGTTCTTCGTCACACACTTTGCTACTTTTCGTTGTGGTCTGTCCTACAGGGAGAGGACAGAGATTTAAAATTCACTTTAGTGCTCAATGTTTAGTTCCTATGTAGTAGGGTGTATGAATGTACAATGTATAGGTTGTATAGATATGTATCCTAGCTTGATTCCTATTGCTATGATAAAGGCCATGGCCCAAAAACAACTGGGCGGGGTGGGGGGATGAGTTTGTTTGACTCATGTGTCCCCACACAGGCTGCCTGGAGGGAAATGCTAAAGCAGGAACTGAAATAGAGCAAGAACCTAGGGGTGGGGACCAGGCTACCCCGCCCCCACCTAACTCTCCATTGTTTGTTTGTTTTTTTATATAACTCATCACCACCTACACAATGGGCTAGGACCTCCCCCATCAATCATTAATTAATTAACTAGGTAAATCCCTTACACTCGCCTACAGACAGATGGAGGCTTCTTCTGAATTAGGGTTACCTCTACCCAAGTTGGCAAAACCTAACTGTCACAAAAGGGGTTGTATTCTAGAAGGCACCCACCTGACTCATGGGGAGCATTCAGAGTTCACACTCTGCTCATGGAAACAAACATACAACCTCTCTGGAAAACATTTTTACTACTTCTTCTTACCTCCCCTCTATGCGACCCTGCAATGCTTCCCACCAGCATTCACACGAGAGAGACCTAAGCTGTGGCCTGGAGAGACAAAGACAGACTGTTGACACACACACATCTTAGCACGTGTTTTTCCTATAATAGCTCATACTTGGAAGGTGCATGAAAAAGGAAAATGAAGTACTGGGTCCATTCAAGGGAACAAGAACAAGCTATAAATCAAGGAGGCTATCAGTATATGGAACAAGAGCCAGTCTCAAAATAATTATACTGAGTGAGCCAAGTCAGGTTCCTCCTGTCTCCCCCAACAGGGAGTTATATCCTGTTTGATGTTGTGCATATAAAATTCTGTAAACATACAAATGGGTGCACAGAGACAGGAAGCAGACCAGTAGTTATCTGTGAATAGTGGAGGGGAAAGTTGGAGAAGGCATTATTAAGAGGCGTGGCGAAGTTTTAGGAGTGTGTACCTATGCTCTTTCTCTTGTCATGGTGTTCTCATAGGAATATGCATATACTCTCCAGGCAGTTTCTTATATTGCCCATCTTATTCTAATGTTTAAAAAAAACTACTATATCAAAAAGCATGCTTGCCTAGCTTCTACAGCAAAGAATTCTTCAGCAAACATTGAGTCAATAATTAATTAGCTATGTTCTTTAATTTCTGAACTTAGATGCTTTATTAGATGTTTTTGTCTGGAGAGTCTGTCTGAGAGGATTTGAAGTAATGACCTTTGTGATCAAGTCCTCTGTGGCAGGTAAAAGCTTTTGTAATTATTGTATTGATTTTATAATTAACCATTATAGTAATGCACGATGACATGTTTTCCTAGACTTTCAGTTTTGTGGCTTGGAAATCTAAGTCTTGTTTGTTTTCTAAGTTTCTGTTCTGTTCATACTCTCCTTTTTCTCTATTTCTCTGCTAAAGACGTTGTTCTCAATGTGGAGAGTCTTTTATAGAACCAGAATTCATAGAAAATGTAAATCTGTATTGACATTTAGATGACGAAATGACTATCTACTTAACAGAATCTAGAATCACCTGGGAGACAGGCCTCTGGTCACCTCTATGGGGCATTACCTTATTAGATTAATTGAGGTTGAAGACCTGACCACCGTGGGTGGCATGATTCCTTAGCTGGGATCATAGACTGTACAAATAAAGAAAAGGAGCATGCGTTCATCACCTGCTTCCTTCTTGTTGATGCCACAGAACCAACTGCTTCAAGCTCCTGGCTCCTGTTGCCTTGATTTCCCTAAAGGGAACAGTGAGCAGAATACCCCACCCCACACCAGTTTTTAAAGTTGCTTTTGCCAGAGTGTTCTCTCACAGCCACAGGAGAAGAAGTGAGGACAGATGAGCTTTCTCCACACCTACTCTGTCTCTATACGCATGTACAAAGTAACTTAGACCGTTTAGTATCTTCAGTGGTAAACATCCTGGAACACAAGAAGCCAGCCTTGTCTCTAAATAGAGTAAGCCCTACGTGAAATAACCAGTCAAGAATGTAAGCACATCTACAACTCCTAAAGAAGACGGCCATATTGACTGCCCAAAAGTCCATGTTTGCTCGAGAGGGGGCTGCTCATTACTCTGTCTTCTGGCCAGTGTGATAGTGTTCGGAGCCCTGCTCTCGGGATGGAAATGTCTTCTTGGGTTTCCAGTTGAAAGATCTGAATGACAATGGCCTTTGCTCTATTTCTTTTTAACATTTCATCCATAATTTATTAAAATTTTATTTGTATTTTGTTTCATGATAGGATATTTATCATAGTTTCTTGCTGAGTTCTCCCTTTCCCTCTTGACCACATCTTTCTGATAGTTATCTTGAGTTAGAGTCTATAAAAATGCTTCTAAAGTTCATCATTTATCTTCTGTCTGAATTTTACAATGATTTTACTTTAGATAAAATTTTCGAGAAATTTTTTATTTAAGAACTACTTAATTAAACATTAAATTAATTATAAATTAGTTAAATCAATTAAAAACAATTTATTTTTTAAGAAGTTAATCGTTCTTGTTTTTGTGTACCTGACATATATGCATGCAGTTGCCACAGTGTGCAAACCAGGAACAAAGGAGCTGTGGGTTTGGGGCTCAGACTCCCGCTGATGTTTGTCATAAATGCTTTTAATCACTGAACCATTTCACTGTTCTTTTTTACTTTTGTATCGCAAAATGTCCCTGAGTTCTTTTCTTGCATTTTGCTTTCCTTGTTGTTTTAAGACAGGGTCTCTCACTGTGTATCCCTAACTAACCTGGAACTCACTTTGTAGACCAAACTGGCCCCAAACCCACAGAGATCTGCCTGCCTCTGCCTCCTGACTGCTGGAATTCAGGACGTCACCACTGTGCCTGGCTTCTGCGTTGTTTTTATTTACAAAGTTCCTTCCCAGAATGACTCAAGTCATATGTCCACACCTATGAATGTTATTCCTCCCCTAGACAGTGGGCCTCTTATTTGTGTGCCCTGGCTCAGTAAGAACTTGGATTTATTTTAACGTTATAAGAGCTTTTTACTATGTGGCAATCAGCTTTACACTTTTACAGTGCCTTTCTTCTTCCAACATACTCTCTTCTGTTGCACATGTTTCCAGATGGTCTGTGGCCAAGTCCTGCAGCATTGCAAGTCTGTCCCTGGTTATCCTTGTCTGTGGGTAATTCACTGAGGACCTCGTGGCACTTTTGTTATCTCCTATGTATGGTTTGTTTCTTTGGTTCTTAATATCATTGTATTCAGCTGCTACTAAAAATTCCTTTTCCTTTTTGTCTAGTCTGAGTTCTTTTGCTCCCCTCTCATTTTCTTAGAAAGCACTTAATAAAAATGACTTTTTTTTCAAAAAAGCAGCCCAGAGCTGGAAAGATGGCTCAGCAGTTAAGAATGCTGGCTGCATAATCATGAGGACTGCGTTCCATCACTCAACATTAATAAGCTGTAGTGTGCACATCTGTACGCCATCCTTCCAAAGGGGCCAGGAAGAGCCTGTCTTACTGGTTTCCAGCTTAGCTGTGGAACAGGGACCCCAGATTCAGGGAGAGACCCAGTCTCCACATGAACAGGTGGAGCGCAATAGAGGAAGACACCTGACACCTCTTCTGATCTCAGTCTGCCTTCACACCCACCTATAGTGTGCATACGCCAACCATATGTGCATAGGCACAGAGGTAAATAAACAAATAAATGGTTTAAAATAAAACAACAGCACAGCTTCCTTGTTTCTGCTGTGGCTGGTGTGCTCTGTGCCGTCGAGACCAGCTCTGCAGAGCAGTAGGTCTTTCCTGAATGCAGGTCTTCCCGTACACTTTCCTCACTGTTCCAAAAAGATAATCCAACCACACTATGCCCTGTACCTCTAAAATGTCACTTTAGGATTTGAGGTTGAATGCAGGGCTCCAGGGTGCTTGGGCAACTTGGCCTGCCCATTAAATACCCAGTGCACAGCAATATCAAGCCTGGGACACTGCTTTCTCCATTTTGAGGAAATTGTCCAGCAGTTGCAGTGTCTGAGCAGAAGGCCTAAGTTAGCTGAGCCCATTGGGCTTCACCACCGTTGGGTGTGGGTGAGTTCAAAGGTCTAGCAGCAGGTGACAAAGACTGACCCCAAAGCCCTGTCTTGGGTGCTTCCTCTTGGTGATCTTTTTCTGGGCCTTTTGATGGCTTCCTTCCTGATCTGATAAGCTAGGACACACGCCTACCATTGATGAGGACTGCTAGGGTAAGAAGAACTGTTAGCAGCCTTGAAGAGAGGTGGCTCCCTTGCACCAGAAGCCAGGCAGCATGCTGACTGCTCTCCCTCCCATGCCCTGGCAAGCTTGCCCTGTGCTGATCGTCACTCCTGCTTCAGAGGCTGTCTCGCATGGCTGTATTCCTGTTCGACTCTTGGGCTGCCCAGTCAAGAGTGGGAGCGTCCACTAATCGGTTTGCAGTGTGTGCTGCTGCCGTGAATGGCTCTCCGGTGGGGTTGCCGCTCTCACGTGTTCTGTTGTTGTCGACCTTGTGACGCGGTGGCGTCAGTGAGAAAGGTGCCGGTGTGGATGATAAAAAGGAGCCATCTACTGTTAGAAGCAGCATTTTCCACAGCATGGACAGCGTGAGACCAAAATCTAAGTTTGTTGTGTTTGGGCATAGTCCTTTCTGGGAAGTAACCATGGAGGAAGCCCGTTGTCTTTGCTCATTCATCCTTCAGGAAAGTATTGGGAAGGTTTTTGGCTTCTTGAGTTAGCCAGGTAGATCCTAGCAGTCTGAGACATTGGAAAATATTTTATAGTGTTATGCTGAATTTGAAACTTAGATTTTTCTCTCATGCTCTTTATTTGGAAGGTTTGTTGTTGTGTGTATATGTGTATAGATGTGTCTGTGTATTTTGTTGTTGTTGTATGTATATTTGTATATGGGATGATGCACTTGTATGTCCAAATGTGTATATGTATGTGTAGGGGCCTGAGATCCACATTGGGATTTGTTCTTCAGGAACCCGCCTCCTTATCTTTGGAGACCTTATTTTTTGGTGCAGAGTCTCTCACTGGTTGCTGGCACACGCTGACAGCTAGACTGGCCGGCCATTCAGCTCCTGGGATCTTCATGTCTCCACCTTCCCAGCTCTGGGATAAGTATGCACATGATGGTTGGGTTTTTACAGGGGTTCTAGGGCTTGAAGCGAGCTCCTTATGCTTGTGTGGCAAGCACTCTACCAATTGAGCTGTCTCGCATCCATCTTCTGAGATGCTAGTGGAAACATGTCTGATTTCACTGACTATTTTCTGGTGTAAAGCATAACATGTTATTTTCATTCAATTCCCTTTCTATTCTGTGCCATTGCCACAGCCTTCGTTGCATAGGACAGCCTGTGCAGTGACTACTGCACCTGATACGGGCAGCAGTGCAACCCTTGCACGACACTTAGTAAGAACTGCTGATCAACGGGCTTGACTGTGAAGGTTGTGAGCTGGCTACTTGGTTAGAGGTACTGCATGTGTGTTGATGGAGAGTTTGGATTTTCCTCGAAACCCTGGGTGCTGGCTGTGTGCTACTTGCTGTGACTCAGGCATGGAATGGCCTGTGTCTCCCTCCATCTCTGGAAGAACTGCAGACGAGAACCAGCCAAGTGAGGCAACTCTCCCATCATGGTTTCCTTCTTGATGATGCTCAAATCCTCCAGCCTCAGAACTGTGTAGATGTTGAAAGGTTTTCCTGAAAGTTACTGCTTTAGTTTTTTGAGCAGACCCATGGACTGAAGGTGTTGAAAACCTTTCCTGGTTTTGTATTTATGGAAGAAAGTTCCAGTAAGGAGCAAGCCTGGTTCATGTAGCATCCCCTGTCCAGCAGGCTCTTATTGCTGTAAGTAGGTCAGACTTAACGATGCAAAGAATGGGTTCCAGGATTGAAGAGCTGGGTTTTTAATTGTTGTACGATGGCTTGGGAAAGCGCATTAGCATTTCTCGCTGTGGCCTTTACTGCGTTCTGTTCTTGGCTCTCAGTTTGGATTAATGAGTGTGGCCTGGATGCCGAAATGTTCGGGCTTTTAACTGAGCAAAGCAGTGACTCTGGGTTTAGAAAGAGAAAAGCCATACATGTTGGCTACAAATCTTTCTTGGTTGGAACTGCAGGAAGGGTGACAGCAACACACATTTCTCCTGAAAACTGTCATTGATTTACTGTGTTTGGCTCTGGTGGGAGAGCCTCACTCCTTAGGGAAGGGTCAAGGTGGGGGAGCTATTAGAATGGACTCATTCATTATTCTGGTTTCTCTATATCTCCTCATAGGCCACTCATATGCTCTGTTCCCTGGTTTCCATAATGGCTATGCATATTTTCTAGATCTTTGTAATTCTACACAGAATAATATTTTAAAAGATTTCATACATTTGTATATTTTGTATATGAATATATATTATATTTGAATATGTGTATATACAGATATAGAATATATATTTCATATATTTTATTTTTGAACATATTGGCACCTCTTCAATGTGGGATTCCCCTCTGTATGCTATGAATATATTTTATTACCATTGGTTAATAAAGAAGCTGCTTCAGCCTATAGCAAGGCAGAATATAGTCAGGCTAGAAGAGATATAGAGAGAGTAGGTGGAGTCAGAGAGATGCCATGTAGCTGCCAAAGGAGAATGACGCCTCAGCACCACGGCTGGAACCTTGCCTAGTAAACCACAGCCTCATGGTGATACACAGATTATTAGAAATGGGTTAATTTAAGATGTAAGAGTTAGTTAATAAGAAACCTGAGCTAATAGGCCAAACAGTGTTGTAATTAATATAGTTTCTGTGTGATTATTCAGGTCTGGGCAACTGGAAAATGAAAGAGCAGTCTCTGCCTACATCTCTTGCTCCCCTTCTCTCTCCCATTTGTTCCCTTGGTCTCCCTAAATAATTTTGCTTCTTTATATGTGAGTGCACATGCATGTGCACTCACACAAAAACACACAGACACACGCACGCATGCTCACACACCGGAGGAGGGCAAACAGACAGAATTTTATCTGTAAAAAAATCTAGAAACCACTAATGAAAGAAATCATTTAATATGATCTCCAGTTGCATTCATTTTCCTATAAACAACATAATTTCACTTTTCTTTATGGTATATCTATTCCACATTTTCTTTATCCATTCCCCTGTTGTTGGGTATCTCAGTTAGTTCTGTAATCCAGCTTTTGTTGACATTGGTACAGTAAACATTGATGAACTGGTCTCTTTGTGTTGTGTTGACTTGAGTCCTTTGGGTCATATGGAAGATCCATTGTTAGTTTTTTTTTTTAGATACCTTCGTATTGACTTCTAGAGTGGCAAAATATTTTTATAACAAGATCATACTTGCCATAGTGCTCCACTTAGCATTTTGGTAACAGTGTAGCAGGCTAAATAGTGTTCATGTCTGCCCAGCAACGCAGAATGTGACCATACTTGGAACCTAGTTCTTGGCAGATATTACTATGGAGATAAGATTGTGACAGATGAGGGTGAATCCTAACATCAGTGACTAGTGTGCAGACACAGAGTAAAGTGCCACATGAAGTTGAAACTTCTAGAAAGCTGAAAGGGAGGGAGACCTTTGGAGCAGAGCCTGATTTCAAACTTCTAGGTTCTATTGTTTGTGTCCTTCGGGAGCTAATGCGTCAACCAGCCCACACTGGCAGAGATTAAGGAGCGGAGTCCTATGACCTCCATCTTTCCATGTTCTCAGGTTCATTTGGGTCTGAAACTGCTACTTCTAATGAGTGCTATAAGTTTTTTCTGTGTGCAAGGTGTTCTAGGAGCCAGTGCACCTTCCATTCACATATATTGCCAACACTAACGTGCCTGAATCCTGTACTCCTGGAAGAAGTTTTCACCACCATTCTGATCCCAACCTTCACCAAATGTCTCCAGCAGTGGTTCTCAGTGGTTCTCAGCCTGTGGGCCGTGACTATTTGGGGGTTGAATGACCCTTTCATAGGGGTCACACTATCAAATATCCTGAATATCAGATATTAGTTAGGGTTTCTGCTGCTGTGAAGAGATAAAATGACCACAGCAATTCTTATAAAGGAAAACATCTAATGGGGAGGCTTACAGTTTCAGAGGTTTAGTCCATTATCATCATGGTGGGACATGGCAGACGTGGTGCTGGAGCTGAGACTCCTACACCTTGATTGGCAGGCTACAGTAAGTGAACTGAAACCCTGGGCATGTCTTGACCATATGTGAGCCCTCATAGCCCACTCCCACAGTGACACACTTCTTTAACAAGACCATACCTGCTCCAGCAAAGCCACACCTCCTACTGGTGCCATTCCCTATGAGCTTATGGGGGCTAACTGCATTCAGACCACCACTGATATTTACATTAAATTCATAACAGTAGCAAAATTACAGTGATGAAGTGGCTACAAAAATATGGTTGGGGGTCACCACAACATGAGGAACTGTATTACAGGGCCACAGCATTAGGAACGTTGAGAACCACAGGTCTACATGGCTAGGTCAGCTCTGTTGTTCTGTCAGAGTGAAATTTTCCATTTCTTAAACTGACTTCTTGTCCCACCTAGGGACATAAGGAGTAGGTTACTTCTCTGAGGTGTTTATTTGTCCACTGTTATCAGTGTGAAGGATACAGTCAGAACATCACCAAGGTTGGAAATCCTGTGAAGAATGTTGGGTGATGCTGCATAGCCGTGTCCTTTTGGGAGTTCAGTGGGAAACGCTGTTGAGGAACGGTGCCGTCACTCGGAGCATAGGGTAAGGAGAAGGGGAAGTCGAAGCATAGTTAGGTGAGAGCAGGGAAAGCAATGGGAAAGGTGAATGACTCTCTTAGTTCAGCAGAAATGACAGACAGACTCTTGTGGCCTCTTTGGCTCTCTTTTTCTTCCCTACCCCGTATTCTAAATGGCACACTTGAAATTTAAATCCAAATCGGCCTGGTCTTCATGCTGTGAAATGCGATTATCCAGCAACTACGAGGTCACAGGGAGTGGTGACAGAGGCCCTGACATGATTGGTTCCTGCTGTCTTGAACTTCAACATGATGTTATTTGGCTGAGTAGCTTGGTCCCGAGCCCTCTCATTTGCTATTGAGCACTCCCTGGCCATGAAGGGGTTGGCTTAGTATGGATGGAACCTTCCAGCTCCAAAGCCATGGTGTTAGCAGGTGCTGAAAAAGAATGGTAAAATCTGGACAGTTTCTCCACGCAGAATTTCTAGCTAATTTCGTCAGCAGGCCCTCCCAACATAGATGGGCTCAGGACATAATACCAATTTACAGTAGAGGACCACTTGGCATGTGTCAGGTGTTATGTATGCAAATTTAGGGAAGCTGCCCTGGCATCCTGTGTTAAGATCTGTGTACTACTCTCCTGCCTAGGAGGTGTCATGTATGAGCCAGGCCATTTTGGGTCTGAGGGACTGTCTCTGTGTGGTTGGGAGTAAAAAGAAGGGCAGGAAAATTCTGTGAGTGTCAATTCAAGCTGGCATCCCTTGCTTGATTTAAGACTCTTGGGTGTAACCCTGTGTCCTGTTGGCCTTGAGATTAATGTGGAAATTATTCTGAGTTTTAATTTGGAAACTAAGGGTCAGAGAATGAAAATGACTCACTTGTAGTCATACAAGGAAGCAATTACTAGGGCTTTAAAAACTTAATCATTTTGTTTTATTTATTTATATATCTATTTAGTTTTTTTGAGACAGGGCTTCTCTGTGTAACCCTGTCTGTCCTGGAGCTTGTTGTGTAGATCAGGCTGGCCTCGAACTTAGAGATCTGCCTGCCCCTGACTCCAGAGTGCTGGTGTGGTACTAAAGGCACGCACCACCACCATGCCTGGCTACAAATTATTTATTTTAAATTTATGTATATGGTTGTTTTGTCTGCATGTATGTCTGTGTACCACATGCATGCCTGCTACCCAGTGAGGCCAGTAGTGGGTGTCACATCTCCTGGAACTGGAGTTATACAGGCGTTTGTTATCCAAGGACTCAAACCTGGTTCTCTAGAAGAGAAGCCGATGCTTTTAACTGCTGAACCATCTTTCCAGCCCTTCCTAGGGCATATTTTGAACATACAGAAATAGATGGGGAAGGGTGTTAGTGTGTGGATGTATCTTTGAAAGTTGGGGAGGGAGTGTCCAATTTCTGCCATTTAACTACAAATCATTGCAGCTTATCATCCCCTATACAAGGTATATCTTTTCATGCACACTGGGGATGCAGAGGTAGCCATGTCTTCTCATTCTCTTGTATCCTCATACATTATAAATCATAACATAGATTAAATAGTAGTTAAATTAATTTTTACTAGTGCTTATTTAAGAATGTATATTCCCTGTTCTTAATTTAAAATGCAGATGACAGTGTTTCGTAATCTGTTTGGACACCCACGTTTACTTCATTAAGGAAGCCTTTTTCATGATATGTAAGTTGGTGTTCTTGTTTTGTGTGTTTTTTTCCACGTTCAGGATAAGAGAGGGAAGCTTCCCAAGTCCTGCACTGTATCACAGACAACCCAGTTTGTCTTAATAAGGGAAGATGAGGTTTGGGTTTCTCTCGGGCAGTTCTGTATCCTTAACAACACTATATGCTGTCCACAGAGCATCCATCACTGCCCAGACCAATTGCTTAGAGGCTGTCGATGTTGCCCATTGTCTCTGTCCATGGACCCTGCACAGCTGGCTCCGAGCGCCAGTCCGTCGCCCTTTCTATGGCAGACAGGGCTAATCAGCAAGATGATCAATATGGCCCCCATTCTTCATGGACATTCACTAAGTGGATTTGCTTTTCTTAATACCATATGGAGTCACTGTTGGGGCACTGGAGACTTTAACTAAGCCCTCTGCTGCTTTTAACTAAGCCCTGGGCTGGAGTGAAACTCGATGAGACATTGTCACATCCGTTAATACAAAAGCTTTTTGGGTTTGGGCACCCTGAGCCAGTTAAGTGAATGCTGTACCATCCTAGAATCATTTTCTAGGTGATTTTCCATGGCTTTGTGAATGGATTCAGGGCAGGCCAACAGAAAACGAACTCCATGGCTTTATTTTATTTTATTTTATTTTTTTGGGGGGGGTTAAACTTTTTGTTTCATTTTGTTTTGTCTTGGCTTTTTTCCCCCCGGTCTTATTAGACTTATGCTTGTTTGTTTTGATTTTTGTTTTTTCCAGCTTTTATTTTTAGAGAGCAAGAGAGAAACATATACAAACAGAAAGGACATAAAGGTGGGTGAATAGGGAGGTGGGAAGGATTTGGAGGAAGTTGGGGGAGAGGAAAACATCATCAAAAATATATTGTTTGAAAAAATAACAAAAACCGGAAAATGTCTGGAAAGGGGCTAGGGAAATAGCTCCTTGGTAAATGCTTGCTATGCAAGCATAGAACCTGAGTTCATTTTCCAGCACCAACATAAATAAGTCAGCTATGCTGGTGTGGTGATGCACACCTTTAATCCCAGCAATGGGAAGGCAGAGGCAGGCGGAGCTCTGTGAGTTCGAGACCAGCGTGGTCTGTGTAGTGGGTTGCAGGGTAGCCAAGGCATTTATACAGAGAAACTCTGTCTCATCTTAAAAACAAAACAAAACAAAAACAAGTAAGAAAAATAAAAAGTCAGGTATGGTCCTTCATGTTTATAATCCAAATGCTGGGGAAATAGAGACAGACAGGTTTGGGGGGCTTCCTAACCTGCTGTCCTAGACTACTTGATGAGCTCCAGGCCATTGAGAGACCCTGTCTCAAGAAACTAGGAGTATGGCATCCAATAAACAACCCACGGTTGTCTTCTACCATGTGCACAAATGGACCAGAGCCAAATTTAAATTGTGAGTGCCTGTCTGCTATGTTGCTAAGATAATTGGATGCAAGTTCACTTTTATTTTACTTTATTTTATTTTATGTGTATGGGTGTGGTGCCTGCATGCATGTCTTTGTACTTTGTGCTTGCCTGGTGGTCACATGCCAACAGAGGCCTTTAGGCCCTCTGGAATTGGAGTTACAAATGGTTGTCAGCTACCTTGTAGATGCTGGAAATTGAAACAGGTCTTCTGCAAGAACATCAGCTTTCAGGTATTCTTATCTCTCTAGCCCTGGCTTGCTCCTTCCTTCCTTCCTTCCTTCCTTCCTTCCTTCCTTCCTTCCTTCCTTCCTTCCTTCCTTCCTTCCTTCCAGATTTGCAGGTGATAATTGTAATTTTGCATGGAGTACATGTGATATTTTGGTACCTTTATACCTTATTGATGATCAATACAGAATAGTTATGTTACTCATCTCTGAATTTTTTGGTTTTTTTTGTTTGTTTTTTGTTTTTCAAGACAGATTTTCTCTGTAGCTTTGGAGCCTGTCCTGGAACTAGCTCTTGTAGACCAGGCTGGCCTTGAACTCACAGAGATCTGCCTGCCTCTGCCTCCCGAGTGCTGGGATTAAAGGCGTGCGCCACCACTGTCCAGCTTCATCTCTTATTCTTTTGGGTAATGTGAAGCTGTGTAGCTAACTAAAGTTTGAGCCACAGTTCATCTGTGACAACCCTAGCAGAGGTCACCATCAGGAACAGTCCACTCTGGAGTTATTGTTAATATTGTTATTTGGTCGAAAATTCAAAATAAACATTTTTCTTTTAATTCATTGTCTCTGGTGCACATACATGTGTGCAGGCAAAGCTAATATACACAAAATAAATTCTTCTTAACAAGTTGACTGTTTCTCCAATTCTCTTTCATTTGTGGCCTTTGTTGAAAGTCCAGTGCACATCAAGAGTAGGTGACTGGATTCTCAGCTTTGGTTGGTCAGTAGATTTACCATCGTATAAGAGTAGCCCCTAGATTCTTTAATGTCCAGTTATATTTCTCCTGGTTCTTTGGGACATTAGAATTTGTTTTGCACTCAGCAGTATATCTAAGGTTCATAATTTTCACTGTATCACTGACTACCAATGAGAGTTAGGGATCTGACCCCTTGTAGGAACACAGAAATGTGTTAGTGCTGCATGCGAACATTGTATTCCACTCACAGATGGTGAATGTTGTGGTGTTGGTTTTAAATGTCTAACAGTTCTGTGCTTCACGAGGTAGAGGGAGATCCACAGTTTGACTCGTGATTTCACATGCTATTTATATGTGGTCACGTATTTCCTTATTTGTGCCAAGTTTAAGACAGTCTTTGCTGGCTTGGAATATCGCTCTCTTGCAAGTTGAGCAGTTACAGTAGCACTTCAAAGGTCCCCACCACCTCACTGAATAAGCCATTGCCTCTTTCTGCATCCCTGCAGGAGTCAGAGCACTCCTGTTAATGGGCTTTTGATGTCTCAACTGTCATAGAGATGTGCATCGCTGCCAGGTAGCTTTGTCACCGCAGCTCCATCTTGCATCACTGATACTAAAAGGCTTAGGGTTCTCTCTGCAGGTGCAGGGTCAGATGTAAACAATAACTTAGTTCAGGGGGAGGAAAGGGGAAGGGAGAGGTGGGTAAGCATTGGCAGTTTCTCTCTGCTGCACTGTCATGCTGTCTTGGAATACTTTTCTCAGCTCACTGGAGTACTCCCGGGCGTTACAGCTCTGGAAGTCAGGCTGTACCTGGAGCTGCAGCGGGACAGCTCTGGAGGTTGGAGCTGCAATAGGACAGCTCTGGAAGGAAAGATGTCCTGACTTATTTGGAAGTCAGGCTATATCTGAAGCTGGGGTGCAGTGGGGGTTGGGTTCCCCACAGGATGTAGCAATCCTGCCCCTCTCCTAAAGAGTAACATTACAACTGAGCTCTTCTCCGTTCCCTTACGGGAACGTCCTAGCAGAGCTATCCATTACTACAAGGATAAGTCCCTACAGAAATGTAGCAACCTCCCCTTGCTCTAGCTAAAAGTTGTTACTTTTTCTGCTCAGCCCTCCTAAGGGAATGTCTCAGCAAAGGTTCTTCTGCTCCATAGTGGGGAAAGATCTTCACCCACAACTCTTTTAAGATAAAAATTTAGGAAGGAAGAGTCAAGAGAGTGACTGCCTCTGCCAGGGTGGGAAAGGACAGCCAACAACTGAACAGGCAGGGTGGCTATTATAGGGCTTCTTTAGGGACAGTTTTTCCCAGGGAGATTTACTGCTCAGGGGTTGATTAGTTTTCCTGCTCAGGGATTGGTTCATTCAGTTGGTCTAGGGCAGAGTTCAGGGCCAAAGTGTGTTTCTTTCATTAGTCCTCCACCACGTTTTTTTTTTTTTTTCTCCAGTTTGGGGTCAGGGCGTATTTCTTATAGTAGCTCTGGTTCCAGGGCCAAAGAGTGTTTCTTTGGCTCTGGTTTTAAAGTCAGGGTGTTTTGTTTTTTTTTTTTTTTTTTTTTTTGGTTCTGGGTTCAAGGCTAAAGCGTCTCAAAACCAGGGTGGGTTTCTTTCACTGGCTCTGGTTTCAGGGCCAAGGTGGGTTTCCTTGGCTGGCTCTTTAGCCTACAGTACTGACTGTGCGATGTTTAAAAGTGTCCGTGAAGTGGATGAGGAAAAAGCAGTCATGGACGTAAGCACAGAATGGAAGTCAAGAGTGCAGGAGAGTTGGGGGCCTGGGGAGATAGCCAGTGCCATGGTGAGTGTCTGAAGCTTGAAGGACAATGAGGATGGTGGTCTTTTCCTTCCTCCTTGTTTGAGATAGAATTTCCTTTGTTCCTCACTGGGTATTCTAGGTTAGCTGTACCAGTTGCTTCCAGACAGTCCCTCCTGTCTCACAGACCAACACCCTAGGATCCCTGCACCTGCAGAGGAATGCACTGTGGATTCCAGGGAACTGAGCTGAGGACGTCAGGTTCATGCAGCAAGTGCTTTGCTTGCTGCCAGAGTTAACCTCAGCTGAAATTTAGCAGAAACCTAGAAACACCTGGGACCCTCAACTGAAGAATTCCCATAAGCAGATTGGCCTGTGGGCACGTCTTTGAGGCCTTTTCTGGCATGTTTTTAGTTGTTATTGAATATAGAAGAGCTCTGCCCACTGTGGGTGGTGCCATCCCCTAGGCAGGCGGGTCTGGATTTTATATGAATACTGACTGAACACAAGCCAGTGAGGACCAACTCAGGAAGCCACCAACCCATTCGTTCCCAACTTGGTTTTGGGTTAGTGTTTTATCAGAGAGACAAGCAAACTGGAACATCCACAGAGTCCAGCAGCAGGGTCCTTAAAATGTGGATTTGAAGACAGAAAACATCACATTAATGTCACATATATTGACCACATAAAGAAAGACGAAGCCCATCTTTATCAGAGGTTGTTGCTTTGGTCTACCTGATTGGGTAACCTGAAAGCTGATGCACCAGTGACATCCTAGGTTGCCTTATTTTCCCTCCCTGCCTAGGGGACCCTTGTTGGGTTTACATGACATCTCCATGACAGGGGGTAGACGCATGTTATTGTGCTGGAAATCAAGGCTTCTGGGAAGGTGCAGAGGTGGGGGATGGCAAGAGTAGCAGAAGGATGCAGGTGCAGATGCTACTGCCTGCGTCTTACAAAACCCACCAAACTGTGAGGCTTAGCTCTTCATTAGCAAATGCGCACATCGGGCTTTGGACTGTGACTTGGGCTGCTGACCTACTTTTCTGGCTACTGAGGAGGCTCAAATGAACCAGTTAGGAGAGAACTCCTTCAAAGTTGGAGTCCTTACTATAATCACACCTGGAGCCTCACAAGGCCTTTGCCCTGGAGCAGAACCCCCTCCTCTGGAGTATTACCAGGTTTGGGGCCGTTTCAGGGCCAGCTGGTGACTTTTCAATACCAGAGACCTAATTAAGTCATCTTTGTATATAGAGTAAAGGTAAGAAGCACAGGTCATAGTTAGAACAAAAAAAAAAAAAAAAAAAAAAAAAAAGGAGGCAGTGCCCGGAGCTAGACTCAGCGCTACCAGCTTCATCATGTGTGAGTGAAGTGTTGCTGAAGGGCCGGGAGGAAGCCAGCAGCTGCCAGGAACAGCAAGCTGCTCTGCCCTGGCAAGGGCAGGGGGAGGACAGGAATTCACCCAGCATATGTTTGGGGGCTTGCTGGAGGAGCATAGGCCGAGGCTGATGCGTAGAGAGGAATTTTAAATGAAGCCACCTGTCTTTTTAGCGGATGAGATGTTCAAATCCAGCTACTTTTAGGCTTTTCTGTCAGCAGCGTTCAGGCTGCACAGTGATGATGCCATTTTGTTAGAGACTGCAGAGCTGCATGGGCAGGTGGGAATGGATGCTGGGGGGGGGCGTGCCAGCTGGGGTTGGGGGAGGCGGCAAACATTGAGGTAGAGCTGGGTAGGACCTGAGTTTTCCCTGAAATCTGTTTGCATTATCCCTCCAAAATGGCAGATAGCACATTGTCCCTTGGCCAGCGGGTAACTGGAGACTCTGAGTTAAGCTGGACACAGTGCCAGATGCCGATTGATACAAGTGATCAGGAGATTAAAGCAGGAAGCTCACTTGACAGCAATTCTGTATTTAAAAAACAATATGTATCTCCCTACATTCTCTCTCTCTTTCTCCCCTCCCCCTTTGTGTGTGTGTGTATTTAAACAGGGTCTCTCTCTATAGCTCTTGCTGTCTTGTAGACTAGCCCCACACTCACCAAGAGTCCCAGTGCTGGGATCAAAGGGGTGTGCCACCATGCCTGGCCCATCCTACACTGTTAAAACTATCCATCCTAATGAATTTCAGGCACTCGAGGTGACAGCCTGTGAGAGGATTGTTTGGTTTTAGCATATCTAGGAAATATAAGCGGTTGTAAAAGAGTTTGGTCATACCTTTCAGGCTTTGGAAACTATCAACTCAAATGTACAGATCACCACTTCTGCCTATTTGCCACCAGTTGTATTACCCTTCATTACTTTTCTTCTTTTGAACAAGCAAAAATATGAAACCAGAATGAGTCTTTAAATGTTGACTTGGAATAATCACATAAATAGTTTGTTGAACTGTGTCAAGATGAAGCCTCTTGTCTGCTGGAAGATGACACTCAGATTCAGGTAACTGTAGTGACGCACGTAGTTTAATCTCAGCACTTGAGAGTCTGGGACAGTAGGATCTTGAGTTTGAAGTCCATCTGGGCTCCAGTAAGATGTTCATTAATTAATTAAAAATGACCAGACAGATGGGTCAGGGGGTAAAGGCACTCACCACGGAGCTTGACAACCAGAGTTCTATCTCTGGGACTGATTCAAATGGTAGAAGAAAACCAGTTCCCACAGGTTCTGCTCTGACCTTCACATTTCAGGCACAATATATAACACACACACACAACACACACACACATACAACACACACACACAGAGAGAGAGAGAGAGAGAGAGAGAGAGAGAGAGAGAGAGAGAGAGAGAGATTACAGCCTCACACATTTCTGACTTTCTTTTTTTTTTTTTTTTTACAAAGGACACTTGCCCTGGAATAACGGCAGTGGGTGGTGAAGGCCCGTCTCAGGTCACCTGCCCTCACTACTTACTTGAGTATGAGTCTAAGTGATGCTCAATACCTTGTCCACAGACACACATCCCTTAGAAGCCACTGCATGTAGTGGCATAAGTTACAAAAGTGAGTTTTTAGTTAGAGCAGTCATCTTTGTGGACTGTGAGATGAAGCTCATGTGTAGATAGAACGGAAGGTAGGGTGACTTGTGGTCAGGGGCCAGGCAGTAGACACTCCGGGGAGCCACTTTATGAGTGTAGTGGGGTAGTTTTTAACTTGAATGCTGTCCAGTGTGTTTCCTCTTGGCCTGCATTCAAGACCCATAACAAGAATTTTTGTATCATGCCCAGTTCAGAGAGGAGTGTGGACATTGTTGGGGATCAGAGAGAGACTTGGGCAAGTGCTGGAAGCAGAAGGATCAAGAAGCGTCTTGATTCCTGCTTGGCTGTGCTAGCCACGCCTGGGGTGCACATGCCTTTTTAAAATTTCATTACCAGGATGGCTAATGCAGTTCTAGTAGTTAGACCATTTTGTTTCTTGGCAAAAGAGAATTCTTAGGGGGATGATCCAGCCTTAGATGTACAGGAAGGGAAGTTAGATATTAAAATCTCTGTATCACTCTGCCTTCTGGTGGGGAGGAGCTCTGCCCCATGCTTCCTTTGCTTTCACCAGGGCAAGGATTTATAGGGATTCTGTTTCTGTCTTGCTGTCTTTGTCCCTCCTGGTGAGGGGAGTTGGTGAGTTTTGGGAACCAGCCAAGGAGGGAATTAGGTAAGCAAAGGACTTTTTTTCCCCTCTCTGCTTTTCACATTAAATCCATCCAGTTGTATATTTAATGGTTACAATTATCCTGAGATAAGCAAGGGTACGGAATCACGGTACAGCTCATTGATTTGTGTTTTTAAAGGCAAGGTAAAAATTGAACCGCTATGTCTGAGATGCATTATTTTAAAAATAGAACGAGCTGCACCGTCTCGTCTCTCTCTCTCAGAACCAGCTCCGTATATTCCAGTTTTTAAAATTGCTTATTACACAGTTACATTAAAGTGTCAAGTATACTAATTTTTCTAATTTTCTTTTTCTTTTCTTGTTAAGAATATGTCTTCTTAAGGCTTGCAGAGTAAAAAGATTTTTATTAAGCAATTATTATCCGGCTTGGTTTTCCTCTCTGTTAATTCTTTCCAGGTAGAGGTTGCATTATGTTTCCAGCGCCTGGTGTCATGGGGGAGTTTTGAACTGTTTAGCATTGGAATTTAATCTATTAGGATTCAAATCATGCTATGACTTCAGTTTTCAATAGAAAATATTATGGAAGGGCCCAATACCACACACAGACTAATAAATATTCTCCTCTATAGCCCTGATGTAGAAATTGGTTTCATAATTCTATTAACTTACTTAGATTCTTTTACACCAAGAAATTTAATATTCATAGCAATGCTAATTGATATCTCTTGCTTAATTAAGTCTCATGTTGCAGTTGCTCTTTACAATAAGGTGAGGGTTTAGTTTTCCTCCTCCTTCATTGATAATCCTACACTAAGATTTAAACTGTTCTAGCCATGCAACTGTTCTTCCCCCACCATGACGTGTGTGTATATGTGTGTACATGTACATGTATATAATATACATGTGTGTGGAGGTCAAAGGACAAACACAGGTGTCATTCACTAGGTACTGCTCACCTTGTTTTTGAGAGTTTCTTAATGGTCTGTCTCTTGTTCTCTGGGCCAGGGCTCACCCATTAGGCTGGGCTGGCTGAACAGTGAGCCCAAGTGATCTGCTTCCTCCACCTCCCCATCACTGGGATTCCAATCATCTATCACCACACCTGACTTTTTTGTCCTGAACTTCATGAATCTCCTTTCTGCGTCTGTAAAGTCAGGAAATGTTCTTGTGTTGTCTAGGAAAGTGATTATCTGTTTTATAATATACAGCAGGGATTCCGGAGCAATCAATGACACCTCCACAAAATGACGTCTGCTGTCAGAAATAGCTTATGCTTAATAATATTTCATTAGCCCTGTTGGCTTTATCATTTAAGATATAGCCTGAAAGAAACTTGACTTCTCAGAAGGACCTGTCATTTAACTTCTTATTCTTTGAGATAGAACTATTGCCTGGGAAACAACCCTTTATTTTCCAAATTGGTTATAAGAGCACAGTTAGGAGCTGTGTCTTGAGACCTTTATGCTGTATTTTGCTATAGAGCACACATGGGTCACATTGACATTATCTGAAACGTCTTAAAAGATTTGTTTATTTGTTTATTTGAAGTACATTTATATGAGTGTATGATGCACCGTGTGTGTTCAGGAATCCTCAGAAGCAAGAAGAGGGCTTGGGTCACCTAGAACTAGATTTACAAATAGTTGTGAACCGCCGGGTGGATGTTGGGACCCAAACCTGCATGTGGATGAAGCAGAACACATCAGATGGGGGAACACAAATTAATAATCCTATACTAGCTACGAACAGGGGATACTAAGATTTTTCTTTATTCGAGGGGAACTCAGGGATGACCACGAGGAATCAATGGGAACACAATCCATACAGGTATGACTAGTAAGGCCAGGGAGATGAGCAGGTGGAATCATGGCATTTTGGTACCCAAAGTCACACCCCATCTGACCAAGCTTCTCAAAGGCCATTGGCTGAAGGAGCTTCCCCATCATGTGGCGACCAGAGGTTAACTTCAGGTATCATTCTTCAGTAGCTGTCCACCTTGGTAGTGTCATTATTTTGATTTGGCCTTTTTCTTGTTGCTGTTGTCGTGGAGCTTGTCCATTAGGCCCTGAGGGCTAGCCAGTGAGCGCCGGGGTGCCTGACCCTCCTACTCAGCACTGAGGTTAGCACCATTAGCTACCAGGTCCTACCTTTCTACATGGGTCCTGGGAATTGAGCTTGGTTCCTCTTGCTTACTCTGCTACTTTACCAACTGTGCTGAAGCCCCAGCCCAGTTTCCTCGGTTTTGAAAGCTGATGCAGATCAGTTTACACTCCTGCCCAGAGTGTGTATGAAAATGACCTCCAAACTGGTCGAAGATCTAGATGTTTACCAGCTAAAACTATAGAAGTTGGAGAAAAAAATCGGTCTGTTCCTACATGGTGGCTCACATCTTTAATACTAACTAGGCTGAGGCAGGCAGATCTCTAGGAGTCGAGGCCAACATGATCTACAGAATAAGTTTCAGGTCAGTCAGAGGTGTATAAACTAAACAAAAATAAAAACAAAAACCCTGTGTAAAACAAAACAAAAACAAATAAACAATACTAGATACTATCTAGACAACTTCAAGGATTGGAGAAAATATTTCCAGTCATCTTTCCAGAATCTGGTACCTAGAATATATAAAGAACTCGAAATCCAATAAGTAAAAAAGAAATAATCCAGTTGTCCTCTTTACAACAAGGCAGGGGCTGAAGTAGGACTAGAATAAGTATTTCTCCCAGGATAAACAGATGGGTAATGGGCACTGGAAAAGGTATTCAGCATCTGCAGCCATTAGGTTCATGTGTAAGTTAATGAGATGTAGTGCCAGCTTCCAGGGTCAATGAATGGTAACAGGTCTTGGTGGTGTGGAGGGACTCAAATCCCTGTGGTCATGGACTAGAGTATAGATGGTGCATTTGCCCTGAGAAGCTGTCTGACTTTCTGTTCCTAGGGATGTGACCAATAGAAGACAATTCTGAGAATTTGAGTTCAGAGAGAGGGAAAGGAGGAAGATCTAGTTGAGACAGGTGAGCTTCTCGCCTAACTATTGGATGGGGTGTAGGAATATGATAGTGACTCATCAGAGGCTTCACTTATTCCCAGGGTGGGACTCACTTGGTGGTGTGACTTGGATAAATGTCCCCCAAAGTCCATTTGTGGTGAAGGCTTCATTTCCCAGGCTAGGGTGGTGTTTGTGGAACTTTTAGGAGGTGGGACACATTGAGCAGGAGGTTCTCTGGGGAGGACTATTGGAGTTCCACCTCTCCTGCTTCCTGTTCGTGAGTTAAGCAGCTTTTTCAATTGTGCCTTCATACCAGGATGTTCTGCCTCAGCACAGGCCCCCAAACAAATAGGTCACTCAACCTTGGACCAAAGCCTGCAAAACTGAGAGATGAAAATCCTTGGAAAGAGGATTGCCTTACAGGTGAAGCAAGCCAGGCTTTTGGTATTGGAAGAGAGATTCAGAAAAAAAGACCTGGGAGGCTAGGGAGATGGCAACTGGGCAAGTCCCCAGAACCCACATAATGTTAGATGTGGTAATGTATCTGTAATTCCAACCCTCCTATGGGAAGATGGGAAGTGAGACAGGAGAGTTCCCAAAAGCTAATGGCCAGGTAGGCTGGACTACCCAGTGATGAAGAAGAACCCCTGCCTAAAACAAGATGAAAGGCAGATCAGCAACTAAAGTTGTTCTGTCCTCTGACCTCTACATACATGCCCTGTCATGACTGGTCCTCCACTCAACAGACCTGAAGACACACACACACACAGAGAGAGAGAGAGAGAGAGAGAGAGAGAGAGAGAGAGAGAGAGAGAGAGAGAGAGAGACAGAGAGAGAGACAGAGAGACAGAGAGAGAGACAGAGAGAGAGAGACAGAGAGAGAGAGAGAGAAAATATAAAGGTAATTTTGACAAAAATTAAAGGAATATAGAGCCATATTTTAGACTTGATGCTTTGAGGACACCTGCCTTAGGAGCTTTCTAGTTTAAAGGTGACAAGAACATCAAGAAGGCCTCCTAAGTGTCATTGACATGTCATTCTATGGCAAGACCATTGAGAAGGACCACCCAAATGTTAGTAGACATGTTTTTCTCTGGAACTTCTGTTTTTAATTAACCATCCTATTGCCTTGCTCTTTCCTATGAGCCCCAGTCAGAGTGATCAGCATTATCTAATTGTACATCCATGCATACATGTCTAATATATACATACATCACCTGATCATACATAATAGTCACGGAGGGAAGAGGAGGAGGAGCCTGTGGATTGGGGGGCTCTCATCACAGAGGAGAGACCTTCCAAAGTTCGTTTCCTGTGCTCCCAAGATGAGTTTGTTGTGACACTGATTTCTTGTCTCATACTGCTCTCTGGGATATAACAATGACATTAAATGAAGTCAATCAAGTGTGTGTGTGCGTGTGTGTGCGTGTGCAGGTGTGTGCCTGCCCGTGTAGGTGTGGATGTGGGAGGGGTGGGTCTGCACTTAGTTGATGTATGACCTTGTGACTTTAAAGTCACTCTTACCTTTCTATTTTCTGCTTACCACGTACTGTGTAACTAAATCAATAATGAAAAAAATGAGAAATGGCTTTGCTTAATATTTCAGGGGTGATGGAGTCATAGTGTCTCTAAATATTTATTATATTTTCCTGAAAAGATACCTTTTCCTTTTTGACATTTAGACTTGCTCACTGTGAGATTCTTCACTGCAGGGAGGTGAGAGGCTCCAGAGAGGGGATGAAACCTTTGTCCCACAGTGAGCTTTTTAGATGACGTTGTTTGCTTGTTTTGAGACAAGGACTCAAATTCTCTATGTGTCTGAAGATGAGCTTGAACTGACGCTCCTGCTTTTACCTTCTGAGTGCAGCTGGTGTGACAAAAAGCACCACCACGGCCTGCTTGTGCAGCTGCAGGAGACTGGACAGGCTTCTTCTGTGTAAGCAAGCACTGCCAACTGAGACACAGCCCCAGCCTGAACCATGAAAATCTTTAAAATCAACCCTGACAAGATTGAAATCTACGCCGGGTGGTGGTGGTGCACACCTTTAATCTCAGCACTCGGGAGACAGAGGCAGGTGGATCTCTGTAAGTTCGAGGCCAGCCTAGTCTACAAGAGCTAGTTCCGGGACATGTTCCAAAGCCACAGAGAAACCCTGTCTCAAAAAAAAAAAAAAAAAAAAGATTGAAATCTACTACAACAGTAGAGAGAACTGAACCCTTGTGGGTCAGAGCCCTTGGCCATCACCACTGAAGGACCCAGATGTAAAGGCCGCACTCTCCCGAGAACTCCACAGCAACTGATGATGGGAGGCAGATGTGAACGCTGATGGAGTTTTCATTTGTTGATGCTGTTTTACCGGAGTGTCCAAGGCTGGGCATCTTGTAAGCAAAAAACATTTCCCACAGTTCTACAGGCTGGATGTCAGAGATCATGGGGCCAATAAGCTCAGTGCCTGTTGAGGGCTGCACCTCCTTCCTGGGATGGTGCCTAGATTCTGGGTTCTCCTCCATAAACCCTATATTCTTACATGGCAGAGGGATGGAAGAAACACTTGTTTCCTTGAGCCTTTGAAAATGCACTAATCCATCATGAGGGTTTTGCCCTTGTGATTTAATCATCTACTTGGTCCTCTTGCCCCTTACTATTGTAAATCCAGGATCAAGTTTCGCCATGAATTTGGGAGGGCATGTACACAATGAGTTCTTATTCTTAAGTCAGGAAACCTTCTGTAATGCCTTCTGCTAATGATATTCATCTTTTTTCACACTTGGTATTATAGCAAGGCTTTTAAAGATAACCTGCTATCTGTTTATGATTGTAATGATGATGGAGAACTAACCTGGATGGCTAAGGTATGACCATTGGACTATGCTAATAGGGTGGCCTCACAATCTCCGTAAATTCTAATTAGAGGTTCTATCTTGCCTGAAAATTTATCACCATAGCTTTCTAAATGAGGACAGCAGTTCTGTTTGGGTCTTCCATTGTCGTGAACAAATAATTCATCGAGGATGTAGTCTTATGTTATGGGACTTGTATCACTTATGGGATGGGATTAGAGCTGGATGACTCTAACATGCTTGTCCTGGAGGCCGCGTCAGAATATGACCCACTTGGGTCTTCCCTGGGAAGGTCCATACTGACCTAAATATATCTTGGAATCCTTCAGTAGCCTCAAGACTCCCAGCCACATAGACGCATAGAGCTGTGCCTTCATTTCTTGAGTCATGTAGACTTTAGAGGGACTTTGGTGATGGGAACAACTGACACTCTTTTTCTGAACTCTGGGTTGCTTTGTGGTTTCTTTCTGGACCTACACTGTAGCTCCAGAGGGCAAATCTTTTCTCTGGATGACTGTATCTGGCACTAAGGACTCTGTGCAGAGTCTGTATGCTGTGAGGGTTGAAGCCCCTTGGATGCAAGAGCAGCCTACTTCATCCTCCTCATTCCCCTGTAGCTGTCAGCTTCTCCCCTCTCCCCTACTGTCACCATAGCAACAGAATCTCAGTCTTCCTTCTCAGGTCTCTAGATACTCACAACTGATATTTGAGGTGGTTGTGCTGAATCTAGTGAGCCATTCTGTAGAGCTAATTTCTGTCCTGCCCCTTTCTAGAACATGGGTTTCATCTTCTAAGGAAGTCATGCAGGATAGTCAAAAAACAAATGCTAAAAGCAGGCTTCTGCTGTTGTTGAATTTATTGATTTAAAATCTGCAAAAATTCTGTACCATAGCAAATTCTAACAATCCCCAAAAGATTCTATCACTTCAGAAAAATGCTCTTCGACGATGCTTCTAGGCACATGTGGCAGAGAACTCTCTTGCTTCCTTCACCCCAGGCTGATGGATATTTTCATTGTGACAATGCAGTTTGTTTGTTTTGGTTTGGTTTTTCCAGACAGGGTTTCTCTGTGGTTTTGGAGCCTGTCCTGGAACTAGCTTTTGTAGACCAAGCTGGCCTCGAACTCATAGAGATCTGCCTGCCTCTGCCTCCCAAATGCTGCGATTAAAGGCGTGTGCCACCACTGCCCGGTGACAATGCAGTTTTGTTGGGTGGTACAGAAGAGTGGTGTCCGGGACCGTAGAGGATGAGAGTTCCACCTCTGCCGTTTATACCCTTTGTGACCTTGCATGCTTGTGCCTTTGCCTACATCAGCACCTGCATCTATGACTGCTTATTTAGACATGTGTTTATGCTTACCTCACGGTTTACTGTCTATACTTCATTATGCTATTGATTGGTCAAGTCATGTCAGAAAAGCTCCTAAGGTTAAAACTCCTTCCCAGGGAGAGACATAAACAAGGTCTATCCTCTCCCCTAAGGTCTCAGTGACAAATGGATGCATGTGTCTGCCAGCATTCACGCCAAGGAACCAATGAGTTTATTGGGCTTCCTTACAGAGCCGAGGTGAAGGGTTACCACTTACAGGAGTACAGGTGTTTCCACGCACACCAAAGGCGCCACTTGCAATGCTTTTTCCCATTAGGGATGAGGACTTTCCTGTAGTCACCTAGATGGAGTCCATCTCCTCTACTCTCTGGCCTACACACTTTAGCCCCTCCCCAAGGTCACATGGAATAAAGACAGAGTTGTACACAACTCAGGTCAGGGTCATGTGACCCTTTCCAGCCCTCCATGAAGGAATCTAAACAGTCAGTAAGTACAGCTGGCATGACCTTTTGCAAGCAGGTGCAGCTGAACTCCCCCAAAATAGTGGTTTGACTCAGAGGAGAGTCATGTGCAACACCTACATTTTGTAAAGTCGTGCTAACTAAAGTCATGGAAATATTTAGCCTACCGTAGGAGAGCACTGTGGTAAGGTGTTTGTAACAAGTCCCATAGACTCACACTAACTTAGATGACAGAAATCTCTTTCCCCATAGTTGGGGAAACTGTCATTCCAAAAGGATGGCTTTGGTCAGAGTGACTTCTGAGAACTGGGAGGGGGAACATGGTAGCATATGCTTATCTGTCTTCTCCTTGTGTCCTTATATCTTTATATCCTTGTGTCCTTATATCTTTATATCCTTGTGTCTTTATATCTTTCCTGTTTCCAAATTCTGCCCCTTTTAAGAACACCAGTTATCTTGGGTTAGGGCTGACTGTGTATTAGTCTTTTGTATTTCTCCTTTAATAAGACATACATGAGGTAGGTTTGAAGATGATGTAGCTCAGTTGCTTGAGTACTTGCCTGGCATGCATGAAGCACTGGGTTAGTGGCACATGCCTGTGTTTTGAGTACTTGAGAAGCATAGAGGAGAGGAGCAGAAATTCAGGGTCATTCTTGGTTACATAGTGAATCAGAGCCAATCTGGGATATGAGACCTGTCCCTACCTCCTCCCAGAAAAATCCTTAAGTGATTAACTTCAAAGATGAAAAGGTTTGTTTTGACTGGTGGTTGTTTTAGTCGCGGTCATTTGATCATATTGCTTTACAGACTATGTCATGAGCTCATGGCAGAGGAGGCTGCTCACCTCATGGCATCAAGGAAGCAAAGAGGAACAGGAAGGGATTCCTAAAAGTTCCTTCAGGGACACTCCCCAAGGACCATAGCTTCCTTTTATTGGGCCCCACCTCCTGAATGTTCCACAGTCTCCCGGGGTTGCCATACACTGGCAACCAGTCCTTCAGTATGTGAGTCTTTGCAAGACATTCAAGGCGTATTCATAACAAACTACAGTGAATGACTTTAACCTAACTGCCTCTGCACAGACCGCCTCTCTGAATCAGATAACAACCTGACCTACTGGGAGTGACAGCATAGGAGGTCTTGTGTCTATGTGGCTGCGCCTTAGCTCTGCCATGGGAGGTTCATCGTTTCTTGTCATCTCTCATATGCTCCTTCCTTCCTTCCTTCCTTCCTTCCTTCCTTCCTTCCTTCCTTCCTTCCTTCCTTCCTTCCTTCCTTCCTTCCTAACAATTTCACATAGATACATCACACACAGTGACAACTTTTACCTCCAGTCTACCTACTACCCCTGCCCACCTTTCTCCCCTCCCTCTTTAAATCTCTCACAATTATGTCTATCCATTTTATTCTGGGACCTAGTAAACAAGGATCATCTGTGTGACATATTTTGGAGCTATCTATATAAAGTTGGTGAGCTCAGTCCATGTACAACTAAAGACAGTGACTCCCTTTCTCCCAGAACACATTGATAGTAGTTTAGAGATACAGGTTAGGAGTCCACAAGGCCCTGCCCCCTTTCTGACTGATTGTTGGTGTGGACCTGATCGTGTGTGAGTCCAGTGAAGGTAACAGCAGTTGTTGGAAGCTGATGATTGCGTCGGTTGTCTGTAGTATTTACATCTCCGTGGTTCACTGTAAGGAAGGGCTAGCTTCTGATTAAAGCTTTCCCTTTTGGTTTTTTAAAGTTTCACTTATTTTTATTTAATGTGTATGGGTGTCTTGCTTGCATGTATGTCTGGTCACCACATGTGTGCCTGGTATCCAAGGAGGCCAGAAGAGGGTATCAGATCCCCCAAAACTGGAGCTACAGATGGTTGTTAGCTTTCATGTGTGTTCGGGGAATTGAACTCAGGTCCTTTGAACCCATTGAGCCACCTCCCCAGCCCTCCCTTGCTTTTTGATGAAGTAAAATTGACGCATATTGACTTGACCATGATTGGTTTTTGTTATTCATAATGTAAATCTTGCTCATCATCCACTGACAAATTTGACAAGATTTTTGATCTTCATTTACTAAGACCAGGATAAATAACACCCCTTCAGTCCTTCCATGTAACTAAGTTCCTCTTTATAGCTGGTGGGTTCTGGTGGGCAGTTCGCGAAGCTTGGGCTTATAGAGGTCAGAGTATTGATGCTTGCTAGTTATGTCCACACAGCTTTTTGTAGGAAAACCTGGTTTGCTCCTTTCTTCTGTCATTTCTACATTTTGCAATATATTTTAAAATTTATGTTAAGCATCCATCATCTCTCTGCCTCTTGTGTAGATCTGGTTTATGAACCACACCAGATTTTTTTTTTTTTCTATTCATTTCTTTGCTGATTCTTCCTCTTGTTCTGGTCCCTTACAGCCGAGTCTTGGATAGCAGGATTGTTCTGCAGCATAGATTGCACTATAAAACCCGGATTGATTTTTGGCTGCCCAGTTGCTAATACATATTCATTTAACTTTGCTATAACTCAAAACACAAGCTGACGCTCCCTCTACATTTGCTTCTGTTTTTCTCTTTTGGTCTCAGTCTCTTTTGAGCTTCTCTGAAGAAATGTTGAAATGGAGAAAAAAGGAAAATATTTAGATATTTATCTTACAAAACATCTGAAATTAAAAACAGAGGAGATTTAAAGTGGAAAAGTTTACTATAGCCTTGTTTATGAGTGTTAAAATCTAAGTACAGCTATTGTACGCTCAATACATTATAGGATCCTTCATTGCAATACTATATATCTATTAAAATATTATTTCTACTGTTTACAATACTGTGAAAATGATTATTATGGAGTTAGAGCTTCATATACAGAATTATATAAAATGCATTGTCTTAACTATACCAAAATAAACAAAACCCAAACATCAAGGCGTCAACATTGCCTGACTGTAGTTGGAGTGGCCTAGGCACAGGAGTCTGGATTTAGGCAGCCCTGGATGTCAGCCTTCTGTGTTTTTCTTTTTATAAAGCATGTCTCTTTATCAAACCTGCTTTACCAGGATAAATTGGACCTCGTTTATGAATTATTAGGCAAGTATATGATACTCTGTAATTCACCAATTGCTAGTTCAATTATTAATAACAGTGTTAATAATAAATATACCTCCCATTTTCCTGCTTTCTTAACTCAAGCCCTCAGTTCTGCATGCTCCCTCCTCTTTAGAAAGTATATGTTTGATGAACTTACAAAGCCACTATATTTTGGTTGGCCTACTTAGGCAAAGTCTCAACCCCTTAGCTGTTATGTGTTGGAATCTGTGTGCTTGACCCATAAAAGGGGTTAAGAATCATTGTCAGGTATATAATCTAATGTGAGTTCCCTGCTATTATTTACAATGTTTTAATATATGCATTTATTAGGGTTCTCACATGATAGAAGTGGGAAAATTCTGAGAGATTTACGTATCTTGATTATCAACCTTAGTGGATTCAGAAATACTTAAAAGAATATTAACCATGCCTCTAGGTATGTCTGTGGTGAGGCTTCCAAAGGGCTTTGACTTAATCAGTGATGTAATCCATTGATAGATTGATGATAAGCAAGGCCGGATCTTAGTAAATGGGTTGCTTGAGTTGCATGGCAAATGTTGGCTCTGGGCTAGTCTTTCTGTTGCTATTCTCTGTTTCTTGGCTCCCCCGAGATGAGCAGCCCCTGAAGGACAGCTTTAAGAAGCTGCCACAGCCATGGTACTCTGCCACGCTGCAAGCACAGAGCAGTGGGTGCAGCTGTAACCCAGGTGTCTTTCCCCAGGTGTGCATGTGGTTATAGAAAGGCTAACATGGTCTCCTGTAGAGATCTATATCCTATGGTTTTCAAGTCTGAGATAAGGAACATTTTAAACAGTGCATTTTTACTGGAGCATTCCAGTGTTTGAGTATAAAATGGGGCGGTCCTGGAGGAAGGGCCAGATAATAAAAAGAATCATTTGAGAAATCTAATCCAGTCCGAGAACGCTGAATGGATCACATGACAAGTCTTCTGCTAGACTTTGAATCTATGGGAATGTAATTGTCAGTTACCATATGAACTACTTTTCTCATTGCTGTAATGAAAGCAACTTAAGGAAGGGAGGGTTTGTTTTGGCTCACGGCATAAGTACATCATGGTGGAGACAGCATCTGATCAAGTCTAAGGTGGCAGGTCACATTGCCTCTGCAGCCTCAGCTCACTTTCTCTCCTTTATTCAGTTTGGATCCCAGGCCATGGAATGCTGCCACCCCCAATTAGGGTGGGTCTCCCCACCTCAGTTAGCCCAATCTCGATTAGCTCACAAACATGCCTGGATTGAGTCTAGGAGATGCTAGATCCTGTCAAGTTGACAATGGGTGTTATCCACCACAGTCGCATTCATTGTTTCGGTGCTTCACAGATACCAGATTTTTATAGCAAGTCGCCAACAGAAACGCTCTTCTGTTATGTGGCTGATAGGTTAACATAGACAAATGGCAGTTCCCTCTTGCAAAAGCCATACCCTACTGTCTTTGTGAGTGACGTGTGGTTTGCAGCCTTTCGTTGAAAGGGACCATAGCTGGGAAGTGGGAGGTTCCTTCTGGTTTTTTTTGTGTGAAATTACACATGGTCATGTCCGCGTGCACCCTCCCTTTGCAATTGAAGTCAGGCTGCTGTAGCAGATATCATTCAGTAGGGAACACACCAGCTCGGTCTCAGATTAAATACCAGCATGAGAAAGATCATGGGGGTGTGTGTCTGCATTCCCCCCACGATGAATCTAGAAACTACTGACCTTCGCCCCAGATCTAGTAGAACAGAGCCTCACGTTTTCCAGGTAGAGACTAGCGCGTGGTCTGTAGCCATCACAATGTTGTGTGCTGTGAAGACACACACTGCCTCTGCAGCAGTACCTAACATCTATTCCTGAGACTTTATAAGCTTGTCATGAAGGGTCCAAAACCACCAAGTGAATGGGAGCATTACTGTCCAGCCACCCAGTGCGTGCGAGATTCACCATGCTCCTGGTTTACACCAAGGGATGGTTTCCCTTCTGCTTTTTCTTGGCTATGACCTTTTATTTTTTTCATCACACTTGCTTCTGAAAGCAGCCTGTTGACAACAATCTGAAGAAGTTAAGGTGTAAAAGGATTCAAAATGTGAGTTCAGGGTAGAGCCAGTTTCTTTCTTTAGCTTTTGTTGAGGGAGAAAACAGCAGGTGGACCAAAGGTGGACGCGGAGGGGCAGATGATTTATTCCACTGTCTTGAACATCAAAGCTGAGCTATGAGGTTCCTGGAAGCGCACAGAGCATTCTTAGAGGTCTGACAGAGAATGACAGTACATTCCTTACACAGCCTAGGAATTCACTTGTCTTTCCAGACCCCTTGTATTAGTCCTAGAAAGGGATAATGGCGGCGGGGGCGTGGGGTGGGAGGGTCTCTGTCGAACACATTCAACAGTGACACATTCAGAGTGCTCTGAAGCTGTTCCATACCAAGGGCCATCTTGTGAGGAGCCTGCTAACTTCTGTGGCAACTCCCCCCAGGAGTACCACAGCTGAAGCAAGAGCTACAGCGGAGAGCCGGTGGAGGAGATTGAATTTCCTCATTGTGGCTGTGGAAACGATTGTCAGTACCAGCAAGGCTGGATTCTGGGTCGGAAGGGTATCAGGACCTGGACAAGAGAGTGGTACATTTCAGGTCTGAAATACCTGGATAGTTGTTCAGTAATTAAACCACACCCTTGCCATCTGAGTGGGGAATCTCTGGGTGGATGAAGCTGCCATCTAAGTAGTTTGAATCTGGTTGCCTCTTGCGTTGCTTTCTATTCTAGTTGCTACAATAAATTGTCTAAAAAGAAGCAGCTTCCGAGGATTTGCTTAGACTCACCGTTTCAGGGTTTCAACTATCACGGTGTGGAAGGCAGGGCGGCGGGAGTCGGAGGCCGCTAGCCGCCTTATATCCTCAATCAGGCTCCAGATGGGTGCTGGTGCTCACTCACTTCCTCTTTTGATTCACAGGAGCTCAGCCCACGCAATGGAGCCGTGCACATTTAGGATGAGTCCCCCACTTCATTTAAAATAATACAGAGACTCCCTCCCAGATGTGCCCAGAGGTTTGTCTTCTAAGTAGTTCTAGGTCCTGTCAAGCTGACTGTCAATATTGAGCGTTACACGCCTACATTTCAAAATCCTACATGCATTAAAAATCCCCTCAGGAGAGGATAGAGCTATGTGTGTCTACAGCGTTAGTTTCCTTCCCTCTCTCTCCCGGCAGCAGGATCTTCCCACGGCCCCCTGCTCCAGAGTTCTATGCTTTTCTGTAGTCCGCTAATGCATCCCTCTGCAGAGTCTCCTCATAATTAGACATCATCTTTAATAAAGGGCAGTTCCCAGCTACTTTGCCTGAGAGTCCGAAGGGCACGTTCTGAAATCTGATGGAGGCAGATGCATGTGTGTGCTATTAAAGTCGAATATAGCTGGGCACTGTCAGCCTTCATGATGGACTCTCGGGTGCCAGTGCCGAGAGGTTATTGGAGGACTCCTGGGGGGCTGGGCTGCAGCCATACAACTTGATAGCCCCCTCTGATCGCCTGGTGGTTTATTGAACTGTGACCTTGGGAAGGTGATAGTTCCTTCATCTCCAAGTGGGAAAATGGAGAAACATCTTTTCCCGTCACTCTGTTCCACGCTCTAGAGCAGTGGTTCTTACCTTTCCTGATGCTGTGACCCTTCGTGTGGTGGTGACACCCAATCGTAAAATTATTTCATTGCTACTTCATTTTTCTACAGTTATGAATCATAATGTAAATATCTGATATGCAGACTATCTGGCTTGCGACTCACAGGTTGAGAAGCAGTGATCTGGGCTGTCTTCAGTTCTCTTAGGAGGGAGGAAGGCCCGCTTGCCCCTGCTCCTGCATTAAAATCAGCATTGAGCCCTTCTCCATGGCAGGTGTTACCAGGAACAGTGTACCTGGTCCTTGTCCTGTGAAGTTTGACTTGTGCGGCTTTTGTTTTTTGTCCTTTCTTAAGGTTTTTGTTTTGTTTTCTTCAAGTTTATTTTGTGAGCCACTAGGTTGAGGTTCTGTGGTCCTTGAAATGGGTTTCAGGTGTGTAGCCATAGTTTGGTCTGGTGGATGTTGGCACCCTGTTTATCCCTAAGCCTTTGGATTATTGTGAATAGACACTTCTTGGTCAGATTTGAGGCAACTCCACAGAGTAAGAGTAAGAGTCAGTGTAAACCTGGTTAAAAGCTCAAGGCTGGGGAAGTAAAGGGCCTGGTAAGCAAGCTACTGCTTGTGCTCACTGGGTGGGCTTGATCCATCTATCAGATTGCCTTCTGTAGATGTTTATGTTTCTATCTATACATTAGTGCTGCTGTTGTCTTTAGTCAGAGAAAGGTCTTTTTGCAGTAGACAGTGGTAACTATAGAAACATCTGTTCAAAGTTTTGAGAGAAAGTGACTGTTGGATGCTCTACCTTAAATGGGGCCTCATCCAAGGCTCCAGAGCTTCACAAAAGATGGGACAGAGTCGGGGGAAGAGGCGGACTATTGTGAAAGTTTCTCTTCTGGGCACGCTTTCATCTTTGCACTCGTGAGCTCACAGCAGGTATGATCACCTGCCCACCATTGCGCCCACCCATTTTGTCATGGAAAGAGAAGGCACCCAGAGGCTCTGCCCCTCTCTGAGGATCCACAGGCAGCTGATGGTTGCTAGGAGAAAAAAGGGACATTTTTTTAGTGGTGCAGTCACTGGTTAGGCGTCCATCCATGCTCCTATAAGCAGTCCCTAATGAAACTCGTAGGACACCAAAATAAGACAGGAAATGGATCTTGCCATGAAGTACATATTAATTTTAGGAATCCTCAGCAGCTGCCATGCCTTGGTGTCTTGAGATTCAAAGCCCTTGTTCTCAGAAGCCAAGACAGCTGATGGTGCGCTAATGCAGACGTGTTCCTGAACCCATAGTGTAGATGCTTAATGCCGGATTAAGAATGGGCAGGGGTCACAGTGGCAGCCCCCTGGGCTCTTAGCGCTGCCCATGACTGGGAATTTTATTGACCCCCTTGGACTCATGCTCATTTTACACCTGTTTATCTGGTTAATCACTTCCATGCTCCTTCACTGCCAGTCCTTCTAATAGCGGTTACTTCTAACTGAAAGTCTCAACGTGGAACAGTGGTCCTGGCCTCTCTGAAAGAAAACCACTGATGAACTTGTGGGACAGTTCCCTGTGTCTGGGCTCCCACTGTGACTGCAGAGGGGGCGTGGTAGGCCTGGTCCTTTGCTGCTTTGCCAAATGGATGCAGCATGCTTTGAAAAATCTGTTCCTTGCTGCTTAACCTGAGTATATAATGAAATGGAATTGTCCCGTGTGTGACAAAGCGAGCAGCCTCCTGGGTCCTCAGTGGCTGGGAAGAGATGAGAGGGAGGGAGACTTAGTAAGGAGAATCTGGGTAACTCACAGAAAATACGACTCCTGTAGCAGAAACGAAATGGGGCACCTGGCTGCTTACCCACACCACCTCCCCTCCCCAGAAAAAAAGCCGGCAGGCTCCCAGGGAAGGGCTGGCTTGGTTTACCTTTCTGATGGGCCTGCTCTGCTTAGTGTGTTGGAGTCTGAATAGTCAGGGCAAACCCTGTGCAGCTGAGCCCTGAGAGGCCTAGGAGACAAAATTTTACAGACCTCTGAGTAGCAGGGCCCCAGTGCATGGTGGATTATTGCTGGGCAAAGAAACTACGTCCCTTTCCTTATTAGAGGTGCAGGTCAGACTACAGGGAAGTGCAAGCGCTTCCCTTGGCTCTGCTCTGAGAGAGCTGAAGTCTCACTGGAGCCTACACTGTAAGTAAGATGAAGGCTAACTTTGTAAAGACCCATCTGTATGTTGGCTTTTTGTTATGAGATGTATGCAGCTATCAGACGTGGCTGCAGAGCAAGGGACAGACATGAAGAAGGGGGATGATATCCACCCGTAATTGGATGCAAGGCCATTCTGTGGTTTGCAGTCCAAAAGGGATGAGCATACTGTCCAGTCCTGAGTAGAGGTGTCTGACCTTCCAGCTTGCTATTTTACAGGAAAGAGATAGAGCTCCCATATTGCTTCCTATAGGACATTCCTGGGCAGACTTCACTCATAAGGGCTACTGAGCTGGGGTAGTTATGATACCTAGAGAGGGCACTGTCTTTGCCTCTTGAACTCTTGGATTTGGATGCTAAGACTCAGCCTCTCCCCAGACGCCCAGTTTTACATCTCCTCATGCAATCCCGGGATATCTAAGGAAGAGTGTCCATAAGGCTGATGACTGGATCCCTCCAGTGCCTCTAGGGCTTACAAGGTGCTTGCTCTGCTCAGCATTCTTGTCCGCCTTTGCTCCCTCCTATGGAGTTAGCATAAACAGTAAGATGAAATTTACATTGTCTGTGCTAGCTAAATGCGGTATGATGCTTTCAGTGTTTCTATGACACTCAAGGCTAATTTTAATAACAAAATTATTCACCGTGATCTGTGTGTCTTTGCCATATTTAGCTCATTGTATTCTATGGCAGCCTTACTGGTAGATCTGTTTTTCTCTATCTGAGGGGGGAAACCAAGGCACAGAGCACTTAAGAATTGTGGATGGTACATTTGGAAAGGCAAGGAGGCGTTGAACACCTCTTCTTAGTCCTGACTTGGCAGGCATAAATCCAAGGAATAGCTGCTCATCCTGACCAAGGCTGGGTGTTTATATTGGAGCTCCCTGCCTAAGGCTGGGCTTGCTTATCTCTGGTTGAACCGGGATGATACTAGGTGTATACAACTCTGCAATTGGAGGGTATTTTTATTTCATGTCTGTATTTCATGGCTGGTTCCAGTGGTTCACCTTCTATAATGGAGGGCATAGAAGGTTTCTTTATTGTGTGTGTGCGAGACCAAGTGACCTTTATGCATGGAATGAAAGCAGAGTATCATCAGAATGAGAAGGAATTATTAAAAGGAAAATAAAGGAAATGCTATGAATTTACAGTGCATCCTGCCTTTTAATATACACACAGAATATTTAAGATCAATATGAGAGCAGACTCTCAAACTGGAGTAGAAGGAAACAAAGCTGCCTTGGCTGAGCCATAAATAGGAGCGGCAGAAACTCATACATGAATTTGGCCGTGGGCTTTCTTGCAGCTAAATCTAAAAAAGGAGCCCAATCAGCCATTCTACATGCCAAATGTGCGCCATTAAAATGGGGTTAGGGTACAGGAGTGGAGACGAATGTCAGTTGCCCAGAAAATAACCAGATAAAGAAGGGCATGAGTCATTACCAAGGTGGTTGTCTGGGTGGCATCATTTGCTCAGGAAACCCAGTGAGACTGCTCAGAGTTCCTCATCTTTAGTCCCCATCTCTAAGTTGATAAATGCTTCAATCCCGTCTCCTTGCTGTGGGGCAAAGCGTGGCACTTAATGCCAGCAAATGTCCATTTTGCCGGAATCTTGCTCATTTAAGGGTGGTATGAAGGCTAGCTCATCGCTACGGGGCCTGTCAGGGTGAGCAAATCCTCGGGCACATTCATCTCAGAGCCAGGCACTGGCTGTGTGAGTGGTCATCTTGCCTGGTAATAAAAATCTGGTCTAGGATTCATTTCTTTATGTCCATACATTGCATTTTTAAAATATTCCTGTGCAGGGGCTGGGGAAGTGGCTTAGTTGGTAAATGCTCACCGTGCAATCGTGTGGATTTGATCCCAGATCTCTAGCACCCATGTGAAAAGGCAGGCGTAGAAGCACACACCCTTCGTCCTACTCCTAGGCAGGCGGGGACAAGATGATCCCTGGCTCACTGCCCGTCCAGTCTAACTGAATTGATGGCCTCTGGGTCCAATAAAGAAGCCTTGTCTCCAAACATTTAAGTGAGGAACCATAAAGGAAGGTGCCCAAGGTTGTCCTTGGCTTCCACACACATAAACACACATGGATACATACACGCATACATAACATGTGCACCCACATGCACTCAGTCCCGTAAAGTAAACTGTTAGTCTTGTTCATTTGGGGAAAGCTGAATCACAGTAAAATAAGGAGCTAGGAGTAAGAAAATCATGCTGGACACTCTGGTCCTGGGACTATGAACAAGGCCCATCTGTTTGAGGAGGGCTTTCTTTAACAATGTGCTCTCCTGATGTGCTAGGAGGAGAAGGCATGAAAAACTGATAGGGAAAACTGGCCATGGGAATCGATTTCTTCCTGCTGGCTGAAGGTTGGAAGCAGGAAAGTGATTGGCACAGAAGCCCAAGGCACTCTTGGCCCTGGGACTGAACCCAGACAGCAGGCTCCACCTCATCGCCCCATCTACCAACACCTGCCCATCTTCTGCTCTCTAACAGACTGAGAGGCAGCTGTGTGGACAGGGCCCAGAACTGAGATGGTGTACTGTAATGGAGGGCATGTAGATACCTGGAACCATTAGGAGGCAAACCCCACATGTCGCTGTCTTCCTGATACAACAGGCGGCACACTTTTGGATTGAAGTTTATCCACATAAGATGGAAACTTCTGCCTGTTGCTCTGTCCACTGCCCAGCAAGCCCGCCTAGGAGATGTGTTGGTACCCTTGGAGCCAGCCCTCTCCTCCATCGTGCTCCTGACCCTGCAACCCACTTCAGTTTTGGCCCTTACTCTACTAAACTGTGTTAGCTGAGTTGGCAGAGAAGGTCAAGTTGTTGGACTCCTGGTCCTCCTCACCCTTCACCCCATCTGCTCTGTGATCCGGTCCAGTCTTCCGCTGACTTTTCCTATGTTGATGCTGACGCTCATTCTCCACCCCTCTTTTACCACTACAAGGACGCTTAATTTTTTTTCCCCCAGGGACTAGAAAAGATTAGCCATGGCTTCCTCTCTGCTATATCTGATGAAAGGATCCGTGATGATATTGACTGGCCTTCCCCACTAACTTCTACCCCTGAACTATGCTGGGACATCTTGGGGGTCTGGGAAACTCTACAACACAGCAAGACTGCCCATTCATCTCTGGAGGCCAAAGGCTATTGACTGAAAGTGGTCCGATTGCCTTAAATATGCCTGCAGAGAGAGCGTTGGAAACGGCCTTACAGTTGGCTTTGAAACCTTGACGTGGTGGCACAAAGCGTCAGCCATTTCCAACTCCTCTGTCCTGTTGGCAGTCAGTCCCCTGCACAAGCTGTAGTGCCTTTTGTTCAGGCTGGGGCTAATTTTTGACAATCATTGCTGCTGCTCGCGGAGGAGTTTATGATGACATTTCTCACATAAGGAATGCTAACACATTATCATACATGCCACTCAGACCAGTTCTGACAGGATTGTGAATGACTTTAGAGTGGGGCAGCTGGGGTAGAAATTGAGCTTTTTTGTCTCCCCTGTGGCTACTTAATGATCGTATACATCAGTACCTGTCTCCTTGTGTTTTCTAGACGCTCTGAGTGAAACCCATCAAGTCATCTATGAAAATGGTGGCACTCTCCTTAAAGATCTGTGTCCGCCACTGCAATGTGGTGAAGACCATGCAGTTTGAGCCGTCTACGGCTGTCTACGATGCCTGTCGAGTCATTCGGGAGCGCGTGCCTGAGGCACAGACTGGACAAGGTAGGTCATGGTTATTCCTTGGTGTCCATCCAAGAATGTGCCTGGATAGCCCTTTACTCTGTAGCTAAAAGGACACACATAGATGCATATAAGACATCTCTGTTTTAAACCAAGCACGGAGGCCCATCCCTTTAATCCCTGCACTCTTGAGGCAGAGTCAGGCTGGTATTTCTGATTTAAGGCCAGCCTAATCTACATAGCCACTTCAGTTCTAGGCTAACCTGTACTACACAGTAAGACTCTGACTCCAGGAGGGAAAAATCTGAATTTTGAATCAAATGCCTTCTTATAGTACTTCCTGGCAAGAACAAGGCTTTCATTGTCAATGGCCACATTAACATTGACCCTGAGTACTCGTAGATATGCCTGCTATCTCGGCCCTTCTCGGGTGCTGCTCTGTAGTTTGCAAACCATTTTTTGATGTGCCGCTGAACTAGTTAAATAAAAAATGACATACTTGCCTGGTACATGCTGACTCCTGTAACCTCAGCCCTGAGTGTAGGTCTTACTGTGCAGGCCCTCTGAAGAAGCTTCATGAATTTTATCTCGATTTTTAAAAAAGATTTTTTTTTTTTAATTATGTGTATGTGTGTATATCAGTGTTTGAGTTTGTATGTGTGTGGGTACTGACACCCACAGAGTCCAGGAGAGGGCGCTGTTCATGATATTCAGCTTGCTGAGTTATATTAAATTAACTGGAAATAAAATTTGCAGACAGTCCCTATCTGACTTAAAATTCGCTTGTCTGGTCTTGCTGGTACTCTTCAGTTCCTTTTTTATTATCTTATGACACTATTAGAACTTTTCTTTGTGCTGAATTAATACAAGTTCTGGCGGAGGCCTCTGAAGACCCAAAAATCATTTTCCTGAGGTGCTGTGGAAGCCCGGACCCTTCCGGAAGACTCTAAGGCTTCTTCAGTTACATTAAGGAAAAGATGGGCTGGGAAGATGGTTCAGTCAGTAAAGGGCTTGCTGCATAAGTTTTAGGGTCTGAGTTTGATCTCCAAAACCTTCATGGACTTGAAATACCATCACTGGTAAAGAGGAAACAGGAGAATCCCTAGGGGCTAATGACCAGTCAACCTCGCTGTCAGCAAACAGCAGGCCAATGAGAAACCCTGTCTCAATGAACAAGGGAGATGGCACCCTGGGGAATGATACCTGAAGTTGACCTCAGATCTTCAGAGACATGTGTGTGCACCCGTGACCTCAGGTCTTCAGAGGCATGTGTGCACCCGTGACCTCAGGCCTTCAGAGGCATGCATGTGCACTTGTGAGCTCAGGCCTTCAGAGGCATGCATGTGCACCCGTGACCTCAGGCCTTCAGAGGCATGCATGTGTACCCTTCCCCACTTCACACACTAGGAAGAGAGAAGTCCAGGTGAGAAATGGCTGTTCTGCTTTCTTGCCTCCAGGCCTCTTGAACTCCCCACATTGGACTAAGAGGCCTTTTTTAAAAGATACTAAGTTTAATTCTCCAACTGTTTTCTTTATTTTGTAGTATTTGTGGTATTTGTGACAGAGACTTTATCCCATAAGGAAGTTCTAAATATCTTGTTCTTTTTTTTTTTTTTTTTTTTCTTAAATTCTGTTTTGTTGCAAGTTTCTCATCATATAGCCCAGGCTGGTCTTTAATTACTCAGTCTTCCTAGCCCAATTTCCCTAAGGCTAAGTGTAAACAGAGGTTTCTGTCCCTCCTGGTCCTGTAGCCATTCAATCCCACATGGAGGCCTATGTTAATTACAAAACTGTTTGGCTGATGACTCTGGCATATTTCTAGCTAGCTCTTATATCTTAAATTAACCCAATTCTATTAGTCTATGTATTGCCACGAGGCTGTGGCTTATCAGTAAGTTTCTGGCATCTTTATCCTTCAGCAGCTACATGGCTTCTCCATGACTCTGCCTGCTCTCTCTCTCTCTCTCTCTCTCTCTCTCTCTCTCTCTCTCTCTATCTCTATCTCTATCTCTATCTCTCTCTATCTCTGTTTGGATTTCCTAACTGGTTTTACTCTGCTAAGCCATTGGCAGCTTTATTCATCAACCAATAAAAGCAACTCATACACAGAAGGACATCCCACATCAGCTAAGATTGCAGAGCATTTACCACCAATTTTTTATAATATGTTCCTTTTAATTCTTTTTATTTTTTACTTTATGTGCATTGGTGTTCTGTCTACATATATGTCTGTGTGTGGGTGCTGGAGTTATAGACAGTTGTGTGCTGCCATGTGGGTACTGGGAAGTGAGCCCAGGTCCTCTGGAAGAGCAGCCGGTTGTCTTGACCGCTGAGCCATCTCTCCAGCTCCCTATAACATGCTCTTTTGCTATGCCCAACTTCCCTGCTCTGCCTCGGTGGCTCTGGTCTTAGGTGGTTACGGCCTCCATTTTTTCAGGGCTGTGAGTACCTGGCTAAGTGAGACTTTGAAACCAGGAACCACGTGATTCTATTAAACTGCAGGCACACCTCTAGCCCAGTGGTCCGTATGCATGGACCTTGCGGTGACCTTTGATTCTGCAGGGAGGCCCCTGCTTCCCCGGGGTTGAGGATGCTCTTCTGCTCTTGGTAAGAAGCAGGTCTCTCTTCTGATGGACAGCCTCTTCTCCTTGCTGAGTCGGTGTGCTTGAGCCAGTGATAGCGTTGTTCCCATTTGGCCCCCTTTTTCTCTGTTTATTTTGCAGCCTCTGACTATGGGCTGTTTCTCTCTGATGAAGACCCCAGGAAAGGAATTTGGTTAGAAGCAGGACGGACACTGGATTACTACATGCTGCGGAATGGGGTATGTTGTTGGCCCTATTTTCTTTTCCTTTTATTTTATTAAATCTATTTTTACATGTTTGGGTGATTTAATTGCATGTGAGGCTATGTACTACTTTCTTGACCAGTACACTTGAAGTTCAGGGCATTGGATCCCCTGAAAGTGGAGTTACAGACTACTGTGAGCTGCCATGTGGGTGCTGAGAATCTAACCTTGGTCTTCTGGAAGAGCACTCAATGCTCTTAACCACTCGGCTGTCTCCTGAGCCCCATCGTTAATTTTTTAAAAATAATTTCCTTATTGTATGTCTGTGTATGTGAATTTGTATGTTTCATGGCATGCATGAAGATGCCAGAAAACAACTTTCAAGAGCTGGTTCTTTCCTTCCATAACTAAACAGTCTTGGTACCAAGCACCTTTCCCCACGGCTTCATCTTGCTGGTCCACTGGTCCTATTTTTCTCATTGCTTCACTGCTGGGAAACCAACTTTGAAAACCCACTGTAGCAATGTTCTAATCCAAGGGCTTCTTATGAACAGCTCCCATGCAACAAACCTGTGAGACTGTCCTCACAGGTGGAGAGAAGATTCTACCCATCTCAAATGCCTGGAATTCCACAGAGGTATTGAAATAGTTCGAGGTTAGTATGCTGAGCAGAGTTGGGCTTGGCAGCGGCTGTGAGATACTAGATACATTATCTTCCTTGAGTAGATACTAGGTGTCCCTGGACTGGATCAGAAACAGACTGCATGAGGGGAAGCAGAGAAGCCCAAAGACTGCCCAGAGCTTGTTTTTTTTTTTTGGTGGGGGGGACCATTAACTGGAGATAAAGTTACTTATTAGCTCTCAATGGCAGTGACAAAAGTTACCCTGCAGTTTAAGTGATGAAGACAAAGACACTGAGTGCTGTCTCTCTTCTCCCCCGCCCCCTCACACCTCCAGGATCCTGGGGTTTTGTCTGCCCAATAGTGGGCTTGTCAGACTGACCAGGATTCCAAAAAGCAAGGGTGGAATGTTCAGTTAGTCTATGGTACTTACTCTCCCCATCTATGTTTCTGTTTCTAAGAATAAAAATGAAAACGGGGTCTCCTGTTTTGAAATAACCCCCACCTCACCCTTTGTTTTATCTTACCTTTGTCATGTTTTCCTGCAGTCTTGTTAGACTATTCTTGCTTCGATAGGCACCGTCTCTGAAGCTTTCCGGGGATGTTATTTATGTCTTTCATTATGTAGACTATGTATACAGTAAATATATACAGCCAACGTTCTGAAGTAACATTTTATAAAAAAGAAATGTTCACCTTGTATGGGGGTAGTAAGAATTGTTTCTGGTGGCAAAACATGGCTGCCGACTCCGATGCCGCTGTTTGAAGTATGGCCCTCTCCTGAGTCTCATGAGTGCTGCTCTTTCCCAGCCGCTGGAGCACACAGCCATCTTCTCTTCAGAGAGAGTGAATTTCAGTCATTGTGAGCCTCAAGTATTCCCTCTTGAAGGACGATCTTATTACGAGAGGTTTTTGTAATCCCCCTGAAAGTCGTTACTTAGCTCTCGGAATTCGGTGTGCTAGTCACAGCAGCGCCCCCGCGCATGCTTAGGAAGGCTTTTGGGAAAGTTTTGCACAGAGGAATATGGAGGCATCTTCTGGGTACTTGGCTTCCAAAGAAAAGTGTCCCGTGCTGTCGTGTTTTTCCACTCAGTGTGTGGGGCGTGTGTGCTTGTGTCTAGGATATCCTGGAGTACAAGAAGAAACAGAGGCCTCAGAAAATCCGCATGCTAGATGGCGCTGTGAAGACAGTGATGGTGGACGACTCTAAGACAGTTGGAGAGCTCCTGGTCACCATCTGCAGCCGGATAGGTGAGCACCTCAGCTCTGCCCTCCGCTCTTGCCGTGGCCACACCCTCCCCTGCAGTACTCACAGGCTGAGTTCTCCACACCCCAGGAAGTTCTGTCCAGTCTCTCCATTTGCCTGGCCTCCAGCTGGTATAAAACTTCTCACTGAACTGTGATTGGGAGTTCTTATTTCCCTTGGCAGAAAACAAAAAGGAGTCTCTCAGTGAAAATGATTTTTGATCGTGTGATTCACCCTTCCCCACTGATGACAATTATCTCTTGAATTCTCATGGTAACAGCTAATGTGACTCTCACAGACTTACTTCATGTTGGCCTGTCAGTCTCTCCAGGGAACAACTTCAATGAAACCCTTCAAATGCTGGGTGAAAGGAATTTTATCTATCTTAGACTTCCCTTCAGGGAAGGGCCCAGTTCACCCACATACTTCTTGTTTGATAGGGTCTTGCCTTATTCTATCTTGCTTTTGTTTCTCGAATTTAATGGAGGCAAGGCAAGGTAGTAGACACCTTTAATCCCTGCAAGCAGGAGGCAGGGCAGACAGGTCTTTGTGATTTCATGGCCACCATGGTCTATATAGGGAGTTCAAGGCCAGATAGGACCACATTGTGAAACTAGATCTCCAAATAAGTAACTGCATAAATAAATAAGTTCCTGGAGTAGTTGAGATGTGGCTCAGTGATAGATGCTTTTCTTTTATGTTTTAGGTTTGGCCTCAGAGAGAAGAGGGGGGCAGAAACACAGAGAAAGAGAGGAAAGAGTGTGTATACAAGTATGCTTTGTAGAGAAAATTGTACTTAACACCTTGACTATGGCTTCCCAGCCTGCAGAGCCTTTGTTTGGACTGGAACTGTGTAGCATGTGACCACCCTGGCCCTCAAGTGGGGAAGGCCCCTTCCTGTGTTTTGACAACATGGACCCTTTGCAGCACCCCGGGCCCAAAGCAGAAGTTGGTAGCAATTTAATGATGTATAGTTATGACCCAATTTCTGTTATTAGGAATAACGAATTATGAAGAATACTCTTTAATCCAAGAAACCATTGAAGAAAAGAAAGAGGAAGGGACAGGCACACTCAAAAAAGACAGGACGTTGTTACGAGATGAGCGGAAGATGGAGAAGCTGAAGGCCAAGCTCCACACAGATGATGACTGTAAGTCTTGGATGGGGAGACTGGTGGCCCAGGTACACAGTCCCTCAGAGCCTGAATCCCTGCCACCATCCACATCCTGAGAGCCACTTTGGGTTTTTTGTTTGTTGTTGTTGTTGGATTTTTTTTTAATGTGTAAATGTTTTGGTTTGTCTCACTAAAAGATAATAATTACAAGTAGTAACATGGCTTTAATAATCTTTGACATCTAAAAAGAACTTATTCATATCAAATATATAAATTGTGTTCACGATTTCCTACTATAGTGCTAAAAGTCTAATTCGTGTATTGTGATCTAAATGTGCCAGAATAGCATATGCAATAACTAAGCAAGTTCCCGCTCCAGCTCTCTTAGTTTTCCCTTGCGATTTGTGCGTGCATGGAGTGTGAGTGAGTGTGTGTGTGTGTGTGTGTGTGTGTGTGTGTGTGATAATAGCCTTTCTTATGTTGATCGTTTGTGTCCCTCTGAATCCCTTAGCCCTGGAGGCTTGCTCAGGAGTGTGGGCTGGGGTGGTAATTGGCGCTCCTTCAGCGGGGTGCCTCCATCAGAAAGTTCTTTCTGGCTGTCCCTGAGAAAGATGCTAATAGTCTGCAGCTCAGGCCGAGATTCATTGTTTCCTTAGCGATTAAGATCAGTGCGATTGGTCTGTCACAGCAATGTCACTCCCACAGCCACATGGATAACGTGTACAACAGCAGCAGGTGTCCTTGCATGCACCCAAAGCTCTGCCGTGTGTCCCGTGCTGCCCGCCCTCCCCCGGTGGAGCTTAGTCCATCACCTGGCCTCCTTCCCTTCCAGCCTTGTTCCTGCTGTGGCTCTGGGATGACATCATCACTTTCATAATGTTTATTGATCTTTGGTGGGCCTGCCATTTCCTCTGAGCCCTCCTCGGTTCCCTTCTCTTTCTACCTCATTAAATTTCCAGTTACAGACTTCTTTCCAGAAGCTGTTAGTAGACAAATCCGAGGATTTATTAATGTGTGCGCAGTGCCCAGGTGGCTGTGGGAGAGGAGATCTGTCAGACAGGTTTCTTCTGCCAGAGTCGCTTAGCATTTGGTGAGACTGCTCATACTTAGCCCAGTGAGCTTGGGGCGTGGGGAGGGGAGGAGAGAGAGAGGAGGAGAGGGTACAGGGGGCTTCAGGGAGTGAGCAGGGGAATGGCTGATTCCCGTGAGCCACCATGTGAGGACAGGGTGTTTAGGATGAGGTTAGATTCAAGCTGGCCCGCAGCAGCAGATGCCATCTCTAGCTCTTGGTTTAGAGTCTCTACGCCGCCTTATGACTTTCATTTTCTCCCTATTTCCTATCGGAGATCAGAGAAACTTGTTCTATCCAGGGTGTCCTAAACCATCTCACTAGATAAGATTGATTTCAGGGGAAACTGACATAGTGTGTTATTTGTCTCGTTGCTGTGACCAACCTGACAAGAAGATATTTAAGTATAGGCGAGGTGGCTCAGTGGGTAAAGGCACTTGCTGACAAGCCTGATGATCTGAGTCTGATGCCTGGAGCCCATATGGTTTGAAGAGACAGCCCGTTCCTGTGTGTGTGTGTGTGTGTGCGCGCGCGCGCGCGCTGCGCGCGCGCACGCGCGCGCGTGTGTATTCCACAACATAGCCACACACACTAAATAAATAAAATGTAATCAACAAAAGAAAAACAGATATTTAGGAAATGGAAAGTTTGGATGCATAGTTCAAGGGAATACCTTCCATCTTGGCAAGGAAGGCATGGAGACAGCAAGAGGGGGCTTTCTACTCACATTGTATCATCAGGAAATGGAGCCAGATTGTAGAACCCAATTTCTCCTAGGAGGTTTCCTAGGACGGTCCCATAGCCTTCTTCCCAACTGCAACCAACCCCTGAGGACCCAGAGTCCAGACACTCTCATACAATACGGCTTGGTTTCTTAGTGACTTCTCTGTTCCCTCACCCCCACTTCTCCGTTTCACCAATGCACTGTGGTACGGTAGCTAACTTTGGGAATGGCTGGGGATTTGCATATGGTAGGTGTCAATCATCTCACAAAGTTAAGAAGTAATCGTAAGCAACCATCAACATTTATGGAAATCTACTTCCACGGCAGGCTGCTGCAATGAGTAGTAAACCCTGTCCATCTGTCTGTCTCATGCTGCAGTAAATTGGCTAGATCACAGCCGGACGTTCAGAGAGCAAGGCGTGGATGAAAACGAAACATTGCTTCTTCGGCGGAAGTTCTTTTATTCCGATCAGAATGTGGATTCCAGAGACCCGGTGCAGTTGAACTTGCTTTATGTCCAGGTATGGTATTTCCTGGTCAGACAACAGACGGTGTGAAGGCTAGTGTTTATTGTCAACAGGACAGCACCTGGAGTCACCTGGGAAGGGATTCTCAATGAGATGGTGACCAGCTTAGGTTGACTTGTGGGTGTGTCTCGGTTATGTTAGTTAAGGTAGGAAGACCCACCTGCTGTGGGCGGCACCATTCCCTAGGCTGCAGAGTCTTGATTCAATAAGAGAGAGAGCGCATCTATACTCAGAGCTAGCATTGCCTCTCTACTCTTGACTGGATATAAAGTGGTAAGCTGCTTCAAGTGACAACTGCCCTACTTTCCCACGATGGCAGACTAAAATAACCTAGAATGGCGAACTGTAACCTAGAATTGTGAGCCAGATAAACTCTTTCTCTCTTAAGCTGCCTTTGTTAGCATTTTATTACAGCAACCGAAAAGACACTAAAGCCTTAAGTGAACTGTAGGAGACTTCTGCATGGTCTTGCGGCGAGAAGGTGCCCATCTCCAGTTCCCACATGGTGGACAGAATCTCGAGTCCAGAGGTGCTGTTCTTCAGTCTCTGGTGGGAATTAGCATTGGGGATAATCGGCTGGTTATCCAGAGGAGGGCCTCGCTGGTCCTCTCTGGGGCTTCTTGTGTTTAGGACCCAGTGGCCGTCGTTGTCCCCAGACCAACCCTAGGAGGCAGTTGGATTCATTTAATTGATCTTACTTCGCAAGATAACATCTCAGACTACAGAGGAATATTGGCCAGAAATCAGTACTTCTCAAGAGCTCCGAGCTGTCTGCTTAGTCACCTCCTATGTCTTTGTTAACTCATTATTTAAGCTCAGACAATCGTTTAACACCTGAGTTTTGATCCCTTGGCATATGTGATATGGGCTTTGTACTAGTTTGACTGGGGGCTTCTTTTGACTCAAGGAAAATACCACCCATGTTTCTTTAGAATTTCTTTCGGTGCAAGACCTGCAAACTGTAGCCCTGCCCTCTGCCAACGTTGAAAGTAAATAATTCATTTATGTAAGCATTCTGTATCGGCAGATCCCCTCACCCATTGCATAACTGTTTGTCTGTTTTCTGTGACTACTCTTGGATTAACTAGCAGAAGTGGGTAGGTAGTTGTAAGACAGACTGAGTCCTCCGAAGGTCTGAGATGCTTTACTGTTTGCTGACTTCTGCAGAAGAAAGACTGGTATTGAATGGTGCTGGAAGGTAGAAAGGAAGGGAGCTAGCAAGGCAGTTAGGAGAAATTTTCCACATTTAGAGCCCAGGGTAATAGCTGAGAGCATCCATCTCAGAGTGTTCTGGGTCATGGAGCTAGAGTAAGGAAGACAGAAGGGTGAGGGATAAGTAGGACCAGCCAGTGTGATCCAGGAGAGCTGGGAGCAGAGCTTTCATGTAAAATCTTGCATTGCTGGGCCCTTCATGTCCTCAGACTGGTCTCTGGTCTGGGTATGGGAGTACATATCTGTCTGTCTGTCTGTCTCTCCTAGTAGATCCCATGGTTTTACCTCTTTGTAGATATTCTTCTTGCTGGTTTTATGACCTAGGCTCAGGTGAAGCAAATTAACCCATATAAATCCGGGCATTTCACACGATTCCATTGTCTCTTCCTTTTTCACAGTCTCATCTGCCTTCCTCCATTACCAGTGAGGTTGATTAATTTCTTTGTCTTTTGATAATCCAGGCGCCTGCCGTGCTGTTGTCCACTTTGGAAGGGGAACACAAAACCTCCCTTTCTTTGAGCCTTGTTTGTGCCTACCCCACTCTTCACTGTGGCTGCTTGTCTGCAGTACCTGTCCTGAGTCAGGAATATGTCACTTGGAAAAGTGAAGCCCCTGAATCCCTTCCTTCTTCATGTGTTTCAGGCTCGGGATGACATCCTGAATGGCTCTCACCCTGTCTCCTTCGAGAAGGCGTGTGAGTTTGGTGGATTTCAAGCCCAGATACAGTTTGGACCTCACGTGGAGCATAAACACAAGCCTGGATTCTTAGAGTAAGTGCCCCTCCATTATTTTTCTTCCCCTCTTTCCCCCTGTTGACTTTCGAGGAGGAACCCAAGAGGTACCTCCTTATCCCAATTGGTTGTATGAATTGACCTTCATTCAGCTGAGTTTGGAACCCAAAATGCAGATATTGTTAGAGTAAGATATGTAAAAATACAGACTTATGACTGTCAGTATTACCCATTCTTCATCCCCACAGTAGATGATTCTTTCTTTGCTGGAGAGTCTGTGATACCTGGCCAGTTGGTTCCTACACCCATCTCTTTTAAGATGTTGGAACCCCAAACAGAATAATGGCTAAGCTATCTCTCCAGCCTAGGTTTGAATTCTTTATTAGAATCTTAACAGTTCTTGGTCTCTTTGGGAGCACAGTGTACACATGGATTCCTGGTCGTGGCCTTGTCTCTCTTTTCTAGAAGGACGGGGTGGTTTCTTTTCTCTACCTCTGTACTCTGATACCTACATAAGAAAGGTGACTTTACAGATTCACTGTGGCCATGCAGAACAGGGAACCCTTGGCTTCTCCCTCTTGAAAACACCCTACTAGGCCGCTCTCCTGAGGTTGCCTTTGCCTCGGCATGGATCTGAACTTTCCTAGGGGCTTTATGCATTGCTTCCTTTGGTGCTGTTCTTTATCTGTTGCCCTCCCTTTCCCGCTCTAATTCCATTAGTGTGATGCATTTGGATGAGGATAAAAATAATCTACCATTCTCATCAGTGTCCAGGTCACCTAGAATTATAACCTGGAGGGAGGTGGGATGGGAAGCTTATGTGAGTTCCGCCAGAGGAATATTCGGCCATCTCAAGATGTCTTCAGCGGGTCATCTGTAGAGCTGGGAGTGGCTTGAGGGGTAAGGGTAAGGCAAGCATTTTGGACCTTCACGTTCTCTTTGGTAGAAGGTTGGAAGCAGCCTGTGCCCTTGAGGGAAAAAAATGAAAGAAAGCTCAGCTTTTCTCCTGACTCAGGCAATGTCAGATAGCACACCTTGCTATGTGGTCCGAACTGAGCTGTTAAAGAAAAGACACTACAATATTAGGTTGAGTTAATGAACCCCAGGAGCTTTTGCAGTGTGATGCTTTATGCTGTAATATGCATTCAGCAACCTTGAGTCTGAGGTGGCCTTGAACAGTTCCTGTTATGCTAGTCCCTGTTTCCCAGATAAGTTGTCTGGCCAAGTGTTCCTCTGGGCCCTGTTCTCCACGGCCAGACTGGCTGCCTTCTGTAGGATCCCTGGGGAAATGTGTCCTTCTGTTCTGTGACACTATGTGCCTTGCTAAAGACACCATGCTTGTGTTCTTTTCATGGATTTCACATTCACAAATTCAAACCTCACACTCGGTCAGTCTCTCAGCTGACCTCTGCTTCCACAGTGACTGCAAATGAACAGGAGAAAGTAGAGGGCAGATTAAGGAGACAAAGACACTGTAAGTCAAATACATCACTAGCTTTAGGCTTTCCTAGCTACAGCCTTGTTAGCCTCCTTGATGTCATGTGTTCTGTCACCCAGATTGTGACAGGTGTTCCTTTCCTTTGTGGATGGCCATTTGTACAGCAGTCAGTCTGGCGCTGGTCTGACAGATGTCACTGCAGACTGGTCCTGTTGTAAGCTTCATGCTCACACCAACCAAAATGTCTTGGCCATCTGACCTTCTAACAGCTGATGTTAGGTAGTTGTATTGCTTAGGACTTTCTTTTCCTAGATGAAGCCTGCGTCTCTCAATAGTTTGTGTCCCCTTGCTCAGATTCTAAATTAAAACAAACTTGTTATGCCTGGTAGCAATTATTTCTTCTCTTACATTTGATTTACTTTTTAATTAGGCCAGATCTAGTCTAGGTAATGAAGCTTTTTCATTTACTGTAGATACTTAATTGTGCATGTTCTTGTTTCTACTATATTGGTGAAGATTGCTGAGGAGGTGAGCCCCCCTCTTAATTAAAACAAACCTGCAGGGGCACACTTCTGATTTGTAGATTGAATGTTGGATGCTAGTTTTGCTTAGGTTATCCCTGGTAACTGGCTAGACTTACGTTAGGATACCTGGTAACTAACACTCTCTCTCTCTCTCTCTCTCTCTCTCTCTCTCTCTCTCTCTCTCTCTCTCTCTCTCATTCTTTTTCTTTTGTTGCATGTAGCCTTCCTCCCTGCTTTTTACCTAAACAAGAGTTTGCAAACTTAACTTTGGGAAGGTTGAACTTGTAAGAGGGCCAGGATGACCAGAGCCACTGGGAATTTCAGCCATGTAATAGGTGAACAAGATGTGAAGGAGTGCACATAATGTTATGATTTTTAAAAAGTTTTTTTTTTTCTAGCGCTTGTGTTTAATATCAGCACACTCGGGACATTTTCATGAAAGCATCTTCTGACTCTCCTGCAAGCTTTTCAGTGATTTCTAGACTCAGCACCACATTAGCAAAGATACTGATTTAGAATAACAGAAATCAGTGCCAGGCATGCTGGGACGTGCCTGGAATCCCAGCACTTAGGATCATCCCTACAAGTCTGCACGTTAGAGCCAGTGGTGGCGGTGCACACCTTTTATCCCAGCATTCGGGAGGCAGAGGCAGGTGGATCTCTGTGAGTTCGAGGCCAGCCTGGTCTACAAGACCAGGACAGTCAGGACTTGTACACAGAGAAACCATGTCTTGGGGGAAAAAAAGGTAAGATTGCAAGTTGTAGGTCAGCCTGGACTACTTAGCAAGTTTTAAGGAAGCCTATATTACATAGCAAGACCCTGTCTCAAGAAAGGAAGGAGGAGGAAAGAAAAGAAAGAAGAAAATGGGCCAGCAAGATGACACAGTAGGTAAAGACATAGTCCACAAAAGCCTGACACCTGAATAAAATCATCAGAACTCACATACCACACACACACACACACATTCCTAAATATAACCTGCTCAGTCCATGTAATGTTATTTATTTGTATGTATGTTTTTTTTTTTTTTTTTTTTTTTTTTTTTTTTTTTTTGGTTTTTCGAGACAAGTTTCTCTGTGGTTTTGGACCCTGTCCTGGAACTAGCTCTTGTAGACCAGGCTGGTCTCGAACTCACAGAGATCCTCCTGCCTCTGCCTCCCAAGTGCTGGGATTAAAGGCGTGCGCCACCACCGCCCGGCTGTATGTATGTTTTTCATGGCTGTTTGGTAAAGCTTTAAAAACAAAATAACAGCGTTGTCCTTTAATTCACCGAAGACTAGCATATTTATTTCTGAAGTTGCAGCAGTGTAGAGAAGACAAAAAGACACCACATACTAATTTTTTGATGATTCCTTAAGTCTACCTTGTCTGCTCTTTCAATTTTATTTTTGATATTTATATGTCTGTGCATGCTTCTGTGCTTCTGTGTGGGTGGGAGCAAGGCCAGAAAAAGATGTCTATCTTTTGGAGTTGGGATCACAGGGTCTTGTCAACCACCTGATGGAAGTGCTGAGATCTGAGCTCCAGACCTCATGATGGAGCGGTCAGTGCTGTTAACACAGCATCGTCTCTGTTGCGTTAATTGTAGGGTGGTCTGAGTGTGAACTGTTTCTAGAAAGGTGGGCGACTATGGTCCCAGAGCTGGTACTGCTGAGAGAGACTGACACAACCCAGGCCAGTTTAAAGAAGAAATAACTCCTAAATCAGCAGCAAGGCCCCCCTCCATGAGCCTTAGAAGCCCGTGGAAAATGTAAAGCAGTGTTGAGTGAAAGCCTCCCATAGGCCTTTAGTGTTGGTGAAGACGAGAGTTACTGATGAGCCTGAGACATGAGGTCATCTGTTATAGGTGGGACTTGAATGACGGTAACACTAGGAGACGAGTGTGTAAAGTGCTCACACCGTGAATCTTCAACGTCTTAATGTGTCTAAAGTTGTTCATAACCAAATTATTGAGGGGTTGCTGATGTGTAAGAGCCAGGTGTTCAGTCCCCAGCATTGGCAAAATTACAGAAAATGGAGACCAGGGCTTTAGCTCAGGTGGAAGTGCTTGTCTAGGAGCGTAGACTCCTCACATCCCAGACCCTTAGAGGTGGAGGAGGGGGACCAGGGGTCGGGGACATTCTCAGTTACAAAATGTTTACGACTACAAGCAAATAGTTTTTCATAGTGTGTTTGTTCTGATTTTGTGTGTGTGGATATTTTGTTCGTTTGTGTATATGTTTATCTCAGCATGGTAGCTGAGGAGGGCCAGAAGAGGACATTAGACCCCCAGGAACTGGAGTTACAGATGGCTGTGAGCTGCCATTCAGGTGCTGGGACTCGAACCCCAGTCCTATGCAAGAGCAGAAAGTGCCTTACTGCTGAGCCATCTCTCTAGTCCCAAGTGATCTCGAAAATAGAAAAGGCATGGAGTGTCACATTTCAGAATGCTTGAAACCAGTGACTTCTTAGAGGAAGCAATACATCCCAGAATTTGCCTCTTCTGTGTTTAAAGACACACCCACAAGGAAAAAACGGATATGTTATTATTCATAGCTACAGGGAGCATAGAGTATATTAAAATATTTGTGATAATTAACTCCAAGAAAGTAGCTACTATTAGAGATATCAAGAAGGAACCAGGGTTGATGGCATGTGCCTGTAAATTCGGGACTCAGAAAGGGTCATCCTTGGCTACCTAGTGAGTTCAAGGTTAGCTTGGGCTACATGAGACCCTGTCTTAAAAGGAGGAGCTCAGTGCGTAAGGATTTTTTGCTGCACAAGCACGAGGACCTGAGTTCAAATCCCCAGCTACCTTGTGGCTACCTGAGACAGGAGGATACCTGTAGGCTGCCAGTCTAGTCCCAGGTTTGTTTAGAGACACTTACTATCAAGGGACTAGGATACAGAGTGACAGAACTGGATATGCCTGTGCTTGTGACACAGTTACATCTACAAACACTCAATAAATCAAATGTGCTACCGTTAACATGGACTTCTTCATGGCAGGTTGTCTTAGTTACGGTTTCTATGAAGAAACACCATGACCACGGCAACTCTTATAAAAGAAAACATTTAATTGGGGCTGGCTTACAGTTTCAGAGGTTTAGTCAAAGATCATCATGGTGGGACATGGAGGCGTGCAGGCAGACATGGAGCTGGAGAAGCATCTGAGAGTTCTATATCTTGATCTGCAGGCAGCAGGAGGCTATGTCCCAGTAGCCATACTTGAGCTTCTAAGACCTCAAAGCCTGCCTTCATGGTAACACTTTCTCTAAGGAGGCCACACCTACTCCATAAGGCCACACCTCCTAATAGTGCCATCTCCTCTGGGCAAAGCATTCAAATACATGAGTCTGTGGGAGTTGTACCTATTCAAACCACCACACAGGCATATAAATAATGGAGAATAAACTTTTTATGATATGAAGTATTTCCCAATTAACATCACGTTTCAAAAGAGAGTTGCTGTAGTCTGGCTTTGAGATGGGAACCTGGTCTCCTCACACAGGGCGGAGATAGAGCAGGTTACTAGGTGTTCACACCAGGTCCAAAAGGTTCTGTGTGTCTGTGTGAAGGTAGTGTCTCTTGGTGGAGGGTGGGCAGGCAGGGAACAGGCAGAGGAAGACTCTGACCATGGCTACTGGCGCCTCTGCTCCCTGGACCGTCCTTCCAGTCAAGTATTTACCAAGAGAACAAAGCAATCCCAGAGATGAATCTGGGTTCTGAAAGAATTCTGAGTGAACTTGGAAAATTTCCCCCACAAACTCTAGGTAATTCTACTGTCAACAAGCAAAGCTCTCGGCACAGTAGGAGGCCCAAATCAGTTTTTAAGCTGGTGCCAGTTCAAACAGTACTCCCCCCTCCTGAGCTGCTGTGCTTTTGTGGAATCTTTGGCTAGAGCCTGTGCTTTCAGACTGATCATGAAGGAGACCTTCCAACCTGGGCTTTTCTTCTGCTGTGGCTTGCCCCCTGCACCTCACCATCTCTGTCCCGCTGCATTAAGAATAAACTGTGCTAAGAGACAACTGTCTGCATGAGTGTTTCCCTATTGCCTATACCTATTTGTGGGTCTTACAGCCCAGAGCTCTCCTCAGGGTGGTTAAATGAGGACTAGTGACACCTTCCTTCCACGTCTGTTCCTTGTCTGCCCTCCAGGCCCTGCTTACCTGTCTTATGACATTCCAACTCAAGAACACAGCAAACCAACAAGATCTGGATTAATCCAGCCCTGTGCTGACTCTTGAGTTCCAGGGTAGTGGCCTGGGCTGCCTGGGCTGGCTGTACAAGGGTATTTGGACTAGTTTGGGATCGCAGAACCACTGTGAGGGTAAAATAATCTTCAGACTCAGTTTCTGCGCTTCTTCCAGGCTGCTATGATTAATGGGTCCCTTCCACACTTCAGGGATTGCCCATATGCTAGACTTAATAAGAGGGGTCTTTAGGATACTGCGAGGCCATCAAGATCATGCAGATGGGACCTCAGGATACAGTCAGGACCCTTGTAAAGATGAGGTATTCAGCTAGTATATTCATTACCTGGATGAGGACTCAGTGTCCCTCCACTCTGGAGGGCGCAACCCTCTCCAGATGACTGAACATAGGTTCACCGTGGTATCACATGCCCTGGGCTGCAGGACTATGAGGCACAAGTTTCTGCCATTTATAAATGTCTCAGGCTATGGTTGCAGACGGGCCCATGTGCATTCCTCACCCTCATCTTAAGATGGTCACTTCTTGTGGCCGCTCCAGGCATTCCCAGCTCACCCAGGACTTCCTTCAAGCCATGGTCTTGCCACAAGCCACCAGAGTTTACCCAGGACTCCCAGCCACACAGACATTTTGATCTTGAAATCCGGAGTCAAGTCCAAGTCTTTTGGTTTGTAATTTGAGCTGGCTGCCCAGGGCTTGTGGTGCCTCCGCCTCGCTCAGAACCAGGGCTTGCTGACATATGCCACTGAGCTCTCCATTGAGCCCCTTAGCAGGTCCCCAGTTGACATTCCTAGCAGGTTCCTAGCTGGTGCTGATGCTGCTGATCCAGGGACCACACTCTGCAGTGTCTAGGACACCAGCTAGAGATGCTGTTGTTGTTATTTGGTGACTCAATAGTAAAGACTGAAGTGAAAACGAAGCTGGTTTTCTGTGTCCTTTGGTGGTACTGCTTAGTTCCTGCCACTTCACGTTCCTGTAGCCTCTGCCAGGGGGACACTTCACATCTCTGTGTGTCCCTTTCAGCCCTCAGTCCTCGTGAGTTAGGCACATTCTTGTCAACAAATGTAAGCTATAACAATCCTCTTTGGTCTTCAGGTTATTTAAAGCCAGTGTGGAGGTGGCTGTTGCCCCTTTGGTGGCAATTCTGGGACATGTGGGGACAGTAAACATTGTCCCCAGCAGTAGCAGCTTCCCTACCCATTCTCAGTGTATTGTCACACCAGGGACTCTTCTGTTGGAATTGCTGGTTCAGGCAGCTTCAATTTTACATAAGAAAATGGGGTTTTAGTATATGTATGAGAAAATAGGAATCAGCCTTTAAGGAGACCCTGTCCGTTTGATAACATGGATGAACCTGAAGACGTGTAAATGAAATAAGCAAGAGAAATTGAGATGCTGCGTGTGGAGGAGGGAAATATAACTCATTGGCAGAACACCTGCCTGTCATGTGTAAGGCCTGGGTTTGTTCCTCAGATGGAGGGAAAGGGAGAGGGAGAGGAGATGGGGCCAGGGGAGAGAGAGAAAGCAGATAGAGACAGCAGCAAGATGGAGGGATGATGGAAGTCAAAGAGCAGTTTCAGTTCTTTGGACAAATGACTGAAGAGCAAGGGACCCAAGTTAATATGTCTGCTGGAAATCTGCTAAGAAAGAGTTTAGCTGCTTCATCCCTGACATGCACCAACAGTATGAGCCGATAGATATACTAGTTTGCTTGTTATGGTAATTCTTTCTATCAAACGTATTATATACCTTCAAATATAAACAATAAAAGTAATATTGTAAGTAACCCATAAAAGGAAAGAACTTGAGTTTTAGTGAACATCTGGGTTTGAGACCAGGTCTGGTTTTCTTCCAAATCACTCATCTCTGATTCCAGCAGTGTCTGGACACTTGAAAAAAGAAATCAACTGGCACCATGTCACCCTACCTATGTGGTTGGTTCCTCATTTCCCTTCCCTTTCCCTCTCCTTCCCTTCCCTTCCTTCCCCTCCCCTCCCTCCCCTCCTCTCCACAGGCATTGGAATTCTGATCTCACTGAATGCCATGAGATTAAAGGGTAGCTTGAAGGTATTGAGTGTGCAGTGGTATAGTCAGTGTCTCTGGAACCCAAGAAGGAGTGAGTTGGAACCAGGCACTGTGACCTTGGGTGACTCATTCCCAAAGGGATCCTTTCCTCCTAGGGCCTTGGTCAGAAAGTCTCTTCCTAACCCATGTAAAAGTAGAGGAGAACAGACGCCTCAACACATGTGTGCCCATACACATAATGGACATGCAATCATCACGACATATTAAATGATGATAAATAATAAAATTTAAATAGTAAGTCAACATTTTGGTTCTTATTTCTTTTGTTTATTTCGTCTTAAGGTATATCTCACTAGGGATGTATAGTCAAAGGACTGTTTTCCAAAATTACTTGGAGTCATTATTTTTCTGATAGCAATAGTGTCAACATAACGTACTTTCTTAAAGTTTGTACCAATGTACTTTAGATTTTTAGCTATTTCTTGGCGATTTTGTGTGTTCCGCAATGAAAAACCCTAAAACAAGATATTTTGACTAACCTGGTTTCATCCGATCCATTCTTGTTTTTCTTCTTCTTGGGGAAAACATTTTTCATTAGTATTAGATTAGTTTCCCATGATTTCCTTACAAAATATAATTGTTTTTACAGTAAAAATACTGTATTGTGTGTCTTGAGAAAGGACGCACGCTGTAGCTGTATGTGTTGGCTGCATTTGACTTTTCACTTGACGGTGCGTGCTGGACCTCTCTCCTAAATAAATCAGCTGCCCCTCCCCTTGGGGGTGTCTTTCTTAAGTGCATCCTGGGTGCTACCTCCTAGTATCATGCCATGAGATGCTGGGAGTGTTGGTGACCTATCTGAGAGTTTTACCAACAGTCTCTGCTTCTCCACAGAGTGTGGTAAATGCTGTCTCTCCCCTCCCCCTCTCTCCCTCAGTCTAAAGGAATTCCTACCGAAAGAATACATCAAGCAGAGAGGAGCCGAGAAGCGGATATTTCAGGTATTGTCAGTGTACAGAAATTCCTACTTCCCCTTCATCCTCATTCATTCTCCGGAGGCACATCCCTCACGTAGTAGTCTGGTGCCCCATGCATGTATTCTTCTATAATGAATGATCCGTGAGTCAGGAGGATAGAGGCTGACAGCTCTCCTTTGGACAGATTTATTATCTTAATTCATACTTTCTTGCTAAAGGTTACTTAGCTCTTCTGAGAAAAAAATGTGCATGCATTTAATTTCAAAGGCATTATGCTGGTAACATTGAAACAAGGTGATGGGCCATTAAGCTGCTTTGGGAAAGACACAAAGAACTCCTTTGTCCTGAGATTTGGTTTTTTTGAAGCTAGAATTGGGGAGCTTGGGCCTTTCGAAAATCTCGGATTATTTTAAAAGTCAGTGACTTGTCCATCATAGACAGTCAACAAGAAAAGCCCAGCTATCCACATGACCTTGAAACATTCTAGTGAATCCAAGCTCTCAAGCTTCTTTGATTTTGAAATAGAAATTGAAGCTAAAATATAAATTGTGTATTTATAAAACATTTTTATTCAATATCCTTTCCAAACACAAATAAATCAGACATGTATGTGCCTTGCTCCATAGAAAACATACATTCTGAATCAATGGTAGAAGGACACCTGCCTGTCCTGAGAGGGACATCTTTCTTGCTATTGCTTAAAATGTGAACCCTGGGCCCTTTCGGGTATTGGGTCCTCTGACGATGAAGTTGTCCTTGGGGCAGCTACTCCTGCCATGCTGGATATGGACATGGGTCCTTGCACTCTGCTGTAACCTACGTGGGAAGCCCTGCACTTAAGCCTCCCACAGGCTCAGTGTCATGAAGGAGCAGGAGAGATCTGATGCAGAAATGTCATTACTCCTGGTCCCTGAGCACCTTACCTGTAGGGACCTCCTCTCACTGAGTCCAGCTGATAGCTGGCTACAGTAACAGATCCACCCCACGCCCACTGTTGCTTTTGCAGGAGCATAAAAACTGCGGGGAGATGAGTGAAATAGAAGCCAAGGTCAAATATGTCAAACACGCCCGGTCCCTCCGGACATATGGAGTGTCCTTTTTCCTGGTGAAGGTGAGTGGCCAGGGTTGGGGGATGCGGTTTACCTAAAGCAGATGTGGCATCTGGCCAATCATGACCCAAATCTAACCATAGCACATGAACACCAGGCTAGTGTGTGAGCCTCCTGAAAGCTCTGCCTTGCTCACGTCCCAAGGGAGCAGTCTTGGTACTGCTCTTCTGACCTTCCTGGAGGTCAGCTGACTCAAAGCCCTAGAGTCCTCTAGAATAAGTGATCAGGGTTGACCACTGACAAACAAATTGAATTTGTGTCACATGTCATCCTTAATTTGTCCCAGTCCTGAACTGACCCTTTGTTAAAAAGAAGCAAACTCTTGGTATCTTTTGAGGGCTTGAGGGTCACAGAGTGCTTTGTTCTCCCCTATTCCCTGAAGGTGTTCTAACAACTCCTTTTGTGAGGAGGTCTGTCTGTCTGTCTGCCTGCCTGCCTGCCTGCCTGGCTGGCTGGGTGGGTACCTTCCTCTCTCCTCCTCTCCCTCCTGCCCTCCCTACCTACCTAGAGACAAAATCTCCCGCAGTCCTGGCTGACCTTGAACTTGAAAAGAGGACTGTCTGCTTCCTGAGTACTAGGTGCTAAAGATGGTTTTTGTTGTTGTTTTTGTTTAATTCGGTATTTACTTACTTATTTATTTATTTATTTATTTATTTATTTATTTATTTATTATGTATACAATATTCTGTCTGTGTATATGATTGCAGGCCAGAAGAGGGCACCAGACCTCATTACAGATGGTTGTGAGCCACCATGTTGTTGCTGGGAATTGAACTCAGGACCTTTGGAAGAGCTGGCAATGCTCTTAACCTCTGAGCCATCTCTCCAGCCCCCTCGGTTTGGTTTTTTTCAAGACATTGGTTTCTCTGTGTAACAACCCAGGCTTTCCTGGAACTCATTCTGTAGACCAGGCTCTCCTCAAATTCAGAGATGCACCTGCCTCTGCCTCCCGAGTGCTGGATTTAAAAACATGGGTCACCACACCCATCCCAGAGATATTTTTGAGCTTAGGCATTTGTTCCCATTGTGTCTTTACCATTTGCTCCCATTCTGTCTAAGCAAAGTGTCTTAGTTAGGGTGTTGATTGCTCTGAAAAGACAGCATGACCATGACAACTCTTACAGATAAAACATTGAATTGAGGTGTTGGCTTCCAGTTTCCGAGGTTTAGTTCATCATTATCATGATGGGGAGTATGTCAGCATGCAGGCAGACATGGAGCAGACATCTTTGAGCAGAGGCAGCAGGAAGTCAATTGACTGACACACTGAGTGAAGCTTGAAAAAAGAGATCTCAAAGCCCACCCCACAGTGATACACTTCCTCCAACAAGACCACACCTACTCCAACAGGGCCACACCTCCTAATAGTGCCACTCCCTTTGGGGGCCATTTTCTTTCAAACCACCACACAAATAGTCTCTTCATTTACAAAGGGAAATCTTGATGACAGTGATCTTGTGGAGTCTGGGGTCTTTGGATGATGCATGCTTTAGGGAGCATCAGGACTGCTTTAAGTGCAAGCGCAGGTTCCCAAACATCCCCCAAACATGCATTCTACACGAATGTGAATAGACACACCTACTTTACTGAGGACAGTTGTGTTGGTGTGTGCACATACCACTGAAAAGTCTTTCTGATAGTACTGCAAGTTTAGCTATAGTCAATGAAATTTTAGTAATAAAGAAAACTGTAGCAATCACAACCATTATCAGCATCTTTTCATCTAACACACCAGACCTCTTAAAATGTTTGTTTGTTGAGCCAGGTATGATGGCTGTAATTCCAGATCTTGGGAAAGAAAGGATGATCCAGAGTTTCAGGTCATCCCTGGCTATGTAGTGTGACCTGATTCTCTCCATTATATATAAATATGATGTTGTTGCTGTAGGATCACGTATCCTGTGGTTTTTACTTTATATATGCTGAATTATTTACTTCCATAAAATCTTTTTTCCTACAAAGTTTATCTTTATCTGTGTCTGTGTGTGTGTCTGTGTGTGTGTGTGTGTGTGTGTGTTTGTGTGTGTGTATGTCTACCATGTGCATGAAGTACCTTTGACAGTCAGGTTAGGATGTCCAATTCCTTAAAACTGAAGTTATGGGTTAGCTGCCATGTGGGTGCTGGGAGCCAAATTCTGTTCTTTTGCAAGAGCAGCAAATGCTGTTAGCCAGTGGGCCATCTCTCCTGTCCCACAAAATGATTTTTAAATATTGTAATATGTTTCTTGAATGTGCCATACTTTATTTATATGAAGTTTTCTGGTATTGGAAACTGGGAATCTTTCTAGCCTTTCACTAAGACAAACTCCATTTGTATTTCTTGTGACCAAATAATTAAATACACTTAAAAATTTTATAAAACAAAAAAGTTTCTAGAGGCAGGCTGTGTCAAAGTTTTAAGCCTCTGAATGGGTAGGTATTGACATATTCTCTTTTATAAAGGGTTGTCGTTTTTTAAGATATGTGTGCTTGCGTGCTTGCAGATGTTAATATAGTACCTGTGGAGACCAGAGCCATCAGATTCCCTGGAGCTGAAGTCACAGGTGGCTCTCAGCCGCCTGGGCTGGGTTCCGAGAGGCAGACTCAGGCCCTCTCCAAGAGTCGTGCATGCTCTTCACTGCCAAGCATCTCTGTGGCCTCAGGCTGGACCATTTTTAACTTCCATTAGTTATGAATTAATTCCTTTCATACCTTCTTCAGTTCTGAGAATTAATTTTAGAACACTTTTTTGACATAAATGAAATTTTATTTCCTAAATTTTTGTTGTTAGGAATACTGTCTGTATTATTTTTTGGAAGGTATTTTGTTTGTTCGTTCGTTTGCTTTTGCTGATGTATAAAAACGCTTCACAGATAGCAAAGGGCACGTGTCTAGCATATGCTTGGCGTATGTCCTGCAAGCATTTATTCTCTAAACCTTCACTTCCTAATCTTTCTTCCCATGAGACTTACTTCTTGTGACTTTCCTCTGTCCCTCTGTCTTTGTGTCTCGCCTATCTTGTGTGCTAGAGTGCTGTGCTCTCTCTCTGTCCCTCTTCTCCCTCTTCCTCTCTCCCTCCCCTCCCTCTCTCATTCTCCCTCCCTCCCTCCACCTCATCTGTGTGTGTTGTGCTAAAGCGCTTTCTCTTTTCCATTATTCTTACTCAATGTTTTTGCTGGAACAACACTTCTTACCCAGAAGTCTCAAAAATATACCCACCTGGCCGGGCGGTGGTGGCGCACACCTTTAATCTCAGCACTCCGGAGGCAGAGGCAGGCAGGTCTCTGTGAGCTCGAGGCCAGCCTGGTCTACAAGAGCTAGTTCCAGGACAGGCTCCAAAGCTACAAAGAAAACCTGTCTGGGGGAGAGGGGGGTGGGGAATCCACCTGTGTTCTTCCTAAATCATTAACAAATCAAAAGGTTTAACATAAGTGTGAAGGAAGAATCAATTATTTTAATGGATAACGTTATGTTTTTAAAAACTGTTGTAATATGAGCGGTGGGGCTGCATCCCCGGCACCCGGCCGCCCGCATGGCTTATGCCCCAAATAATTACACGGAAACTGTATTCTTTTGAACACTGCCTGGCTCACTAGTTCCAGCCTCTTATTGGCTAGTTCTTACATATTGATCTAACCCATTTCTAATATTCTGTGTAGCACCATGAGCTGGCTTACCAGGAAAGATCTTAACCTGCGTCTGTCTGGAGTGAGAGAATCATGGCGACTCACTGACTCGGCTTCTTTCTCCCAGCATTCTGTTCTGTTTACTCCACCCACCTAAGGGTTGGCCTATCAAATGGGCCTAGGCAGTTTCTTTATTAATTAACCAATGAAAGCAACAGATTAATACAAGACCCACCTCCATCAAAAAACTATTAAATTAAACATTAATGCCATTTTTAGAATCACCTGGAGTCCCAGCACTTAGGAAGCTGAGACAGGATGCTTACCATGTGTTCCAGCCCAGCCTGGGCCCTATATCAAAGAAACAAAATTGGGATGGGGGTGCTCGTTCTCCGTTATATGCCTGTAAGAAACTGCATAGCACCGCAGCATGTACAGTGAATATACACAGTGACAAGTCTTCAAATGCTAGATAACGCCCCAAAAACAAGGCCACAAAGACTTGAGACCTGTCGCTGTGCAAAAGCAAGGTCTGGGAGAGGAAGTGGATTGCAGGGATGTATTTAAAGGGGAAGAATCTCTCCCTCTGTAGAAGAAGATCCTAATTGGGGCCATTTGAGTTCACTTTAAGGGTTTGAATTATACAGTTCCCCTCTTTGATTTTTCACCCACCCACATACCCCCAGGATGATAATACTTGGATTTCACCCCCAGTCTCTTTCTGGGTGTCTCTCCGGTTCAGTCCCTTCTTTATGACACAGCTTTGGAACAGCCCCTCTGCTGAACAGTGTTCCTATACAGGAAGCTGCACACTTTTATGAATCTCTCCAGTGTCCTGGTGTCCTCCTGCCCCATTCCTTTTTCTCAGTGAGTTATTCACCTGGCTTTTCTAAAAGCCATACATGGTTTGTAAACAAACTGCAGGTAAAACACACACACACACGCACACACACACAAAAAAAAAAAAACCAGTATATTCTAGAAAGGCTGATGATCCCTGGCTTCCCTCTTTCCAGGAGAAAATGAAAGGCAAGAACAAGCTGGTTCCCCGCCTCCTGGGCATCACCAAGGATTCCGTCATGCGGGTGGATGAGAAGACCAAGGAGGTGCTGCAGGAGTGGCCCCTCACCACAGTCAAGCGCTGGGCAGCTTCACCCAAGAGCTTCACACTGGTAGGGACAGCAAGACCCTGAGGGGACTGATATATATGGTCCTAGGTAATACTGGAGGGCAGCCTGTGGGTACAGCTGGTCTTAAAGGGCTAGCATAGAGGGAGAAGGTGGTGCAGTCTATGGGCGTAGAGGGCACTGGAGCAGAAGTAAGGGGCTGAGCAGCTCTGGGATTCTCCGTGTACCACCTCTCTCATGTCCTATCCAAGTCCTCTTGTAGTTCATTGACTGCAAGGTGATGCTCACCAGGACGCTCAACCATGTGCTCCTATCCTATAGGGAACTATAACCCTAAGTCTCACGTGTGCGTCCTCCTCAGACTTGCACTATTGTGCTGAGGATTCCAGCTGCCTAGAAAGAATACAGGCTGTGTGTAAACATTGTAGAAATCTAGGGTATTACTAAAACTCTACAATGTCATTTCCTAGCTCCGTGACCTTGTTCAAGTTACCTCTTCTCTCTGAGCCCTGATTTCCCCAGCTTAAATTGGGATAGTAGTGACTTCTTCACAGTGTCCAGCACTGGGTGAAATTCATAGAAAGTAGTTGACTGTTCCAGACTTTCTGACCTCTACTCTGCCTCTCAACTTCAAAAATTGCTCTTAGCAGAATATAAGTATGTAGCCATCTGGGGACACATTTACACGTGAATCTTGAAAATGCAAGTAGTTTGCCAAGCAAGTTGAGCAAGAAGAAAAGTAAAACAGTACTGGAGGTTGTTAGCTGCAGACTAAAGTCTTTGGAATCTACATTTCTGTGTAGACATTGGAAAATAAGACATTTTAAAAAGTATAAAGGAGTTTGGAAGGAATGATTGGTTACTGTTCTTGTTTCTTTTCTGTTGCTCTGATAAAATAACCTTGACCAAAAGCAACTTCAGTCCATTGTTGCGGGCAAGTCCAGACAGGAACTTAAAGCAAGACCTCCAGAGGCAAGAGCAGAGAGAGAATAAACACAATAAACACGTGGAACCTTAATTACTTGCTCTTGATAGTTGCTTCCTCTCTCATCCTGTTGGGGAACTTCTCTGTTTAGGGAATGGTACTGCCCACAATGGGCTGGGTCTTCCTGTATCAATTAACAATCAAGACAGTTTCCCCACTGACCAATTCAATCTTGATGACTTCCCAGTTGAAACTGTGCCAAGTTGGCAATTAAAACATATTTGGCGATAGAGAGACTTGCAGAGGACCCAGGTTCAATTCCCAGCACCCACGTGGTTGTTCACAAGCGTGGGTAACTACAGTTCTGGAAGATCTGATGCCTTCTTCTGAACGTCATGGGCACAAAGCATTCACATGGTGCACATGCGTACATGCAGGCTAACCTCACATAGTAACATGAATAAATCTTGAAAAATGTTTGAAACAAATAAAAAGCAAAGTAGCAGAGTCACATAATCTGATCATAGATTGATAGGCCCAGATGAGTCTCACCTTCTGTAGTCAGCTGTGGCTGGATGGACGGCACAGACCCCCAAACATGGACGCTTGTTCTCAGAGAGCTGTGTCCTCTTCTTTCATCGTGGGAAGTCATGGAGTATTTCTAGTTTTAAGATTGATATACATATAAGCATGATATTTAGGCATACTAGAAGAAATCGCTTTAGGAATTTTGGAGTGGCACTTCAGGGAAAGGCATTTGAATTGCTAACATCTGTGATCGTTAGCTTGGTTAAGTGTGGTGCCTCTGCTCCTGTTAACTGCTAGAAAAACCCAAGCTGCTTCATGAGTAGCAACCACTCCAGGGTGGCTTTCAAGTCTTTAATTAAAACTGTGATTTTTTTCTATTGTTGTATCAATAAAGATGATTTATATTTAAAAAAAAGAAAAGCAGGAATAGATAATTTGGAGACAAGTATATTTGTTATATCTCTTTCAATACCATCGGTCTTTCCAAAGAATTCTAAGTACTTAAAAATATTGTTTTATTTAAAAAATAGAATATATTTATAATAAGCTATTTAATGGCCTCACCCCAAAGAGAGAATGTATATTGATATTTTCACCACGGTGTAAAGTTAGGTAAAGACTTCTCATAAGGAGTTCCTTCCGCCTACTCTCAGCTTTTATTAATGTCCCAGTTTTTGGTGCTTTCCTGCTGACTCTCTGTGATTGATTTCTGCTTTGGTTCTCTTGTGGTCAGTTGTTTGGAGATCTCCCTGTTGTCTTTCTACTATTGATTTTCTGTTGGATTCCATTATGGTCAGAGAACATGCTGAAAAGGAATACAGGGTTTTGTTTTGTTTTCCCTTTCAAGATACTATTTTATGTGTGTAGATGCTTGCCTGCTGTGGACTGTTAGCTATGTAAAGGTGTGTTACATTTGTTTAATCTGCATTTGTGAGGCCATATAAAGATGCGTTGCTGTTTTACCTTACCTGTCTAAGACATTTGATTGGTCTACTAACAAGGCCAATAGGTAGGCAGTAGAGGTATAGGCAGGCCTGACAGGCAGCGAGAATAAGTAGGAGGATGAATCTAGGCTCAAGGATAGAAGAGAGAACAAGGGAGAAAGAGGGGGAGACCAGGGCTAGCCAGCCAGGCAGAGTAGGACATATAGAACGAAAGAAAGGTAAAACCCAAAGGCAAAACATAGATGAAGAGAAAGAGATTAAATTAAGTTATAAGAGTTAGTGGGACAGACATAAGATAAAGCTGATCATTCATAATTAATAATAAGTCTTCATGTCATGATTGGGAGCTGGTAGTGGCCCAAAAGAAAGCCTGCTACACTTGCCTGTGTATGATTGTGTACCTCATATGTGCCTGTTGTTCACCATGGCCAGAAGAGGGCACTAGATACCCTGAAATCACAGATGCCTGTGGGTGCTGCGAACCCAACCCAGGTTCTCCGCAAGAGTAACGAGTGCTCCTGACCATGGAGGCAGCTCTCCAGCCCTTACCTGTGTTTATTGGTTTGTTTGGGGACAGGTACTCACTATGTGGTTTTGGGTGAACAGGAACTCATTAGTGGACCAGATTCACAGCCTCTGCCTCTCAAGTGCTAGAAGTTGGTGTGAACCACTCACCCAGCTCACCTTATCTTTCTGATACAGTCTGGATGTGCTGGCTTTCTCTGAGGACAGAAGGCACTTCTCCATAGTACTTACTATTGTTTGATGACCTTGATGGGAAGAAGCAGAAGCCAAACGAGGCCTGTGACACTAAGGGGACAGTGGGGCCACACAGAAATTCACTGTGTTTACTGTTGAAATAAAGTGAACCTTCTCACCTGCCTGGCATGTCTTGGGCCTCAGCTCTTCAGCTGCTAGTGAACTCCGCCCACGTTGGGCTGCATCTCCTGTCTTGCACTCTTGTGGCCTCCACTCTCCTGGTCCCCTGGAAAGAGTAGGCTTTTCAAGAACGGCTGCTACACGCTGAGGTATACAGGCCTCTCAGTTCTCTGCTTGAGGATGAGTGGGTTGCAAAAGAAAGCCCGAGAACTCACCACCTTAGATCCCCTTTAGTCCTAAGGCTCCAGTCCTGTCTGTCTTCCTTTACAGTTTCTGGAGCCCCTTCCCCCTTTTCATGTTGACATTTATTTAGGTGGAGGGCACACGGAGGTAAGAAGACAACTTGCCAAAGTCAATTCTGTTCTTCCACCATATGGGTTCTAGCGACTGAATTCAGGTCCCGAGGCTTGGCAAGTCCCCAACTTGTTTGTTTGTTTGTTTGTTTAGAGTCAGTTTTGAGACGAGGTTCTCTGCAGCTTTGGAGGCTTCCTGGAACTAGCTCTTGTAGACCAGGCTGGCATTGAACTCACAGAGATCCACCTGCCACTGCCTCCCAAGTGCTGGGATTAAAGGCTTGCACCACCACTGCCCAGTTTGTATTTGTTTGTTTTAATACTCACTGATGAATAAGCTTTTAGAGTTGACTTTTCCTTTGAGCGGAGAGCAGTGAAAAGTGAGCCGTGTCCCAGAACTTTACGGCTGCTCTCCGAGGCCTCAAGAGGGCTGGTCTATCCGATACAGCTGTTTCTCCTACTCTTGCTCTTCTAGGATTTTGGGGAGTACCAGGAAAGCTACTACTCAGTACAAACCACCGAGGGAGAGCAGATTTCCCAGCTGATTGCAGGATACATCGACATCATCCTCAAAAAGGTATGCTGTGTTGACAGAGCCCAAGAAGATCAAGGCTCGATGATGGAGCCATGTTAAAGGAAATTTTTATTTGAAATGTTTGGTTGACAGATTGGGTCTTCGACATTCAGACTGCTGTGTGTGAGATCTCTGACTTTGAATCCCCTGAGCATGTCTAGTTTTGCTGTAGTGTGTATTTGTATCTGCTACTGCTGGATAAGGAACAGCGGTCTGTGCTCTAGTTTGATTTCTCTTGCTGAGACGAGACAGTCTGACCAAAAGCAACATAAGGGAGGAAAAGGGTTTATCTGGCTTCCACTTCCATGTCACAGTCTGTCCTGGACAGTACGGGTAGGAACCCTAGTAGGAGCTTGAAATTGGGCCCTCTTGCTGTCCTGTATAAGCAGCATACCCTCCAACCAGGTGCTCACAGCCGAGGAAGGAGAGCAGAAACCATGGAGAGATGCTGCTGAAGGCTCATGCTCTGCCAGCTTCCTCGTGCAGTCCAGGAAATGGGACCACCCAAAGCCGGTCGGGCCCTCCTAAGTCAGTTAACAATCACAGCACTCTCCTACAGACATACCCACGGGTCAGACTGTTCCAGGGCAGTCCTCAAGCTGAATCAAGCTGATAGTGAAAGCTGCTTGGGATGGTCTCTCCTGGTTCCTCACTGTTTCTCTCTAGAAAGCTTTTGGCTTTCCTGACTTTGTAGAAACTGAAGTGTTCATTGTAGTTTTCCTGAGTTTTTGTTCTTGCCCAACATAATGACACCATGCGCCATTGTAGTATATAGAATCAGACGTTTTAAGGCTTCCAATACAACCCATCCAAACAGCCATATTCTGATAGAGTGTTTTTAAGTGTGCCTGACTTCTTTCTGTGTAAGCAGTGATAAACAAGGCTTGATATATTTATATGTCAGGTCACGGTTTCTGCTTTATTTTCATTGGCATTGTGCTTTTGTTCTTCGCTTGTTAACTCTCCGGTGCACAGGATTTGCAGTAAACTTGAGTATTCTGCTTGTGTCCCCTGACAAGCTCTTTCCAGTGTCCTGTGCTAGGATTTGCTGATGTTCCTTGTTGTGTTTGTTTTGCCTCCAGAAACAAAGCAAAGATAGATTTGGGCTGGAAGGGGATGAGGAATCAACCATGTTAGAAGAGTCAGTTTCCCCAAAAAAGTAAGTATCCAGGGTACCAGGGATCTGCCTCCTCCTGCGGCGAGGTGGTGATGGGATAGACAAGGCTTGCTTTTCAGTTATGGCCCCTAGGTGAGCAGTGTGTGCCATATAGCTGTCCCGTGTGGGCGCTGAGCAGTGCATGCCTCCATCTTCAGCAGCAGCCGGTTTTCCTGGGTTATTGCCTGCATTTGCGATATAAAGTTCATGGATTGGGTTCTTCCCTCAAGACCTGTAACTTGCCTTCTGTTTGATTCTGTTCCGGGATCTCAGAGGCTTGCCAGTCCATGTGAGGCACTAATGACAGGGCCACACTACTCTCACTGGCTGGGAGGCAGCAAAGAGACAGGGCTAACCATTTGCTCTTGGAGCTGGAGAGATGGCTCAGCTCTTAAGAGCACCAGCTACTTTTCCAGAGGACCCAGGTTTGGTTCCCAGCAACCACATGGCAACTTTACAACTGCCTGTAACCCAGTCCCAGGAGAATCTGTCACGGGGCTTCTATGGGCACTGCGTGCAAGGGATACACTAGCATGTATGCAGGCAACACACTCATACATGTAAAATAATACAATTTTTTAAAGAAAAATAATTTTTTTTTCTCATAGGAACTATGCCCAGAGAAGATCTGGGGTCTGTTCTTTGATTTTTCTACCTTCAGGAGTCCGTGTATAAGTCAGGAATAACAATAGTATCACTTCGTTATATTTGGTTTTGATGACAGAATCACAAATAATGCACACAAAACATACACATATTGTTTGTTTGCTATTATAAAGATCATTGCGATTTCAAATTCAAAACTTGGTGAAGCATTTTTCTAATTATTCTTTATCAATAAAAGCTCATGGGGTTAGAACCTGAATGATCAGAGAAGCAGCAGCGGCAGAAAAGCAGCCAAGCACCTCCTCTCTCTTGTTCCTCCATCCAAATAGGCCGAGACCCTCTCTAAGCACCACCATACTGCTTCCTGTGTCTGTCTATCTGTCCTCCGTCCTCCAAAACCTCTGTGGTTAATTTTGGTCAGCTAGTAGCTAGCTCTGCCCTCTGATTCAAAACATTTTATTAGGATTCTCAGGAGTGTCAAAATACAGTCAAAATATCACACAACTTGGGGCTATGCAAACACTTCAGCTGTTAAGAGTGCTTGCTCTTCTCACAGAGGACCAGAGTTTGGTTCCCAGCACCCACAGTGGGCTGCTCACAACCACACAGAATTCCATCTCTAGGGGATCTGACTCCCCCTTTTGGCCTCTACAGAAACCTGCACATACCCCCCTCCCCAGACATACACACACGCACACATAAAATTTTTAAAATTGTATGATTAAGAACTCTTAGCTCGCCGGGCAGTGGTGGCGCACGCCTTTAATCCCAGCACTCGGGAGGCAGAGGCAGGCGGATCTCTGTGAGTTCGAGACCAGCCTGGTCTACAAGAGCTAGTTCCAGGACAGGCTCCAAAACCACAGAGAAACCTTGTCTCGAAAAACAAAAAAAAAAAAAAAAGAACTCTTAGCTCAATGTATTAATGACAGAATGGATTTAATAAAAATAAAAAAATATCTAGTACGTGATACTAGCTGAGGAAGGCACACAGATACCCTTATGTTAAACAGAACTTTGTGATAACTGCTCTTATCTTCATTTTTATTCTGTGTGTCAGCATGCTGTCTCATTTGATCCCAACATGGTTCCCTATGTAAGAGTAAGGCCCATGTTGCCACCCAAAATTTGTTTCCTCTAAGAACACAGAGGGGAGCTAGACTGGCCATGGCATATTTCAAGGCTGCCGTGTGTTATGCTAGCCTTGTTTCCTTCGTCCTGGAATGACTAATGTCCAGCAGGTGTAGTAAGTCCGTGCTCCCCACCAGAGTGAGGTGTTCGTTTGACAGCATCTGTAGCACTTATGTACCCCACAGGAAGAGTCAGTGTGGGTGTGCAGAGCGCCAGGGCCCCGCCTGTCTGGGACTTCCTCTACTGCTAGCGCATCGTGGCTTTAAGTCCGCATGAGCAGGAAGAATGGTCCAGGAGCTCTGATCCTGAGACCTTCCATGTCTTCACGTATGGCTGTAGCTGAGGTACAAGAAAGGGACCTCCAGGCCTCACTCCCTGGTGTCGTCTATTCTGAGTTCGTATAAACTAATGTTCTATAATTATTTTCTACAATTTTGAACAGATGTGTTATTTACTTCAATCAGATTCACCCCCCATTACCTTCTTCCTCCACCCTTGTGCTCCCTCTGACCCCTTCTTTCCTCAATGGATCCCACCTCCTCTTGATTCTTTGTTTATTGTCCTAGTAAGTTTGATTAGGATTGCTTACATAAGCATGGATGTAGGAAGCATGGAGAACTTACTAGTGTCTACACCACCAAAGAAAAATGACTTCCCTGCCCCGAACAAAAATCAACTCCCATGGGCTCCTCAGCTAATGCTGGGGCCTCATCAGACCCACTCCATGCTAGAAGGCCATGGAGCTTGTTATTGTGCAGCTGTTGTTCAGGTAGCTGTGCCTGCTGTGACTCGAGAGCCTATCAACCACATCACATCCAGTAGAGCGTTTGCTGCACTCCTCCCATCCGCTGGCTCCTTTGCATTCTTTCTGCCTCCTCCTTTGACCCCGCCCCCTCCCCCCAACAAGGGCCAAGGTTATACAGAAGTTCTGTTTAGCGTTGAACACTTAATGGTGATTGTTCTCCACACTTTGACCTCTTAGGACTCTTCATTAACCACCACCACCTCTGCTCACACTTTTGACTCTCTCCGCTTTTCTATAACTTGGTTAACAGCGATGGTCTGAGATCGTCCCCACCTCTTGACATAAAATCTCTCTTCCCTTGTCACCTCTACAGGCACACCTGAGTTCCCCAGACCCCTGTACCCCTTGTGGCTTCCCCACTGGGTTCCTGAGAAACTGCCCTCCACCTAGCTCCTTACTTACACATGTGCAAAGTCCTTTGCACTTATAGCTCATTTACCACTCATTCTAAACACTTTAAGATGGGGTGTGTGTGTGCACGTGTGTAAAAATCCTAATCTCTGGTTGGAGTCATTTAGAAAAGATGCAAGAATCTCTCAAGCCTTCAACGATGATAAATACCCTCTGTGGTCACTGGACTTGAACTCGTGAAAGGTTTTCCTTAAGTTTATTTGCACAAGATACGGGTGAATACCATCTATTGCTCCCTAGACTGAAAACCTGTTGAAAAATGTTCTTTCAGTATGACTGACCACGTGATAGAACAGAATATTCCAACCTTCCCTCAGAACGTCATTGTGGTAGGACTGTCATTTGTCTTGAGAACAAACGAATTGTATGATACTAAAACACTACCCACTGGAGACACTGGCCCTGGTCCTGAAGGGATTCATCTCGGGTGCTTCCACTGAGCATCGTGGTGCCGTTCTTCTCCTGCCCACTGTGTGCTTTTGAAGTGGCCTCCTCAACCTAGGGCAGTGCACATCCTTCATGTCTTCCCGCTGTAGTACTGCACATGGGTGCCTACTTCGCACTGACCAGCCACCTCCTCCACAGGTCTACCATCTTGCAGCAGCAGTTCAACCGGACTGGGAAAGCGGAGCACGGCTCAGTGGCATTGCCAGCTGTCATGCGCTCTGGCTCCAGCGGGCCTGAGACTTTCAATGTTGGTAGCATGCCCTCGCCACAGCAGCAGGTCATGGTTGGACAGATGCACCGAGGACACATGCCTCCGCTGGTGAGAGTGCCTGATTATTCATCTGTTAATTGCTGGGCTGTCAGAGATGGCAACAGGTTCTATGTAGGACCCCTGTGCCTCACATCTGAGCCACAAGTCATCAACTGTGCATGCCTGTAATTGCATGGCTAATTGTTTCTTTCTAGAATCAGTGGCTAGAGAGTGAGGCAGCTTGTCTTTAGATATGTTTCTCATTGCAATTACAAAACACCTGACCAAAGCAACTTATGAAAGAAGTATATATTTTGTCTAACGTTTTGAGTATAGTTCGTTGTGTGGAAGAAGGGATTGGCAAGCATACGAGGCTGCTGACCACACAGGGAATCACATTAGGAAGCGGGGGAGGGGCATGCTGGTGCTCATAGTCCAGGAGCCTAGCCTGTGGACTAATGCCACCCACATTTAGACTGCAGCTTCCCACCTAAGTTAACACAAGCTAGAAATTGATCTACGCTCAAAGACCTGCCCAGGGTCTTGTTTCCAAGGTGATTCTTAATCTATTCAAGCTGGCAATAAAGGTTAACCATCCTGAACCTCTTGGTGCTGTAGAAACAAAGCCCCTGCCCCTGTAGCAGCTTCAAGCTGATTGACCCTGAGACCCTTGTAAAGTGTGGGAAATGGGCAGGTCATCCATGATCTCCTTTTGCAACCTAATCTTGCTGAATCTTCTGATTCATCTGATTCACTACCGCCCAGACCTGGGAACCCCTTGGGAATCCCTTGCTATTGGGCTGGTTCTGAGAACTCGTGAGTGTCAAAGCTTAGAAATCATTCAGCTGTAAAAGTGTGTTGGCTCTAAGTTTGGGCAGAGTCCTAAGGATGTTCAAGAATCCATCTTATGAAACTGTCATCTGTGTTCTGTACATGAGAGCTTTTATCCACAGTACTCAGATCAACTGTACCCCCTGAACTCCCCTGTGAAGATGCTCGTCAGCCTTCTTGTCTGCTAATTAAGCCCTCCACACCCTTCTGATTATAAGCCCTTCACTGCAATCACCTTCGCTTTGTGTTCTATTAATATAATGCGCTATTTCTAGCCCTCAGGTTGAAATGGGAGCTAGTTCAGGTGCATAATGAGATGTGCTCTCGACTGAGGAGGTTTAGTTTTGTTCTGGTTTGCAAGGGGACCCTGTCAGTCCCCAGATTCTGCTCACCACCTTGTGCTCATCCACCTTTGCAGACTTCGGCACAGCAAGCCCTTATGGGGACCATCAACACAAGCATGCACGCTGTCCAGCAGGCTCAGGATGACCTCAGCGAGCTCGACTCACTGCCACCTCTCGGACAAGATATGGTAAATATCCATCAGTGCTTCTCATCCTGTGTCTCTGTCTTGACTCGGAGTAAGGCAACGTGCTCTGTCTGGGTTCCACTGGATGACGCTGTCTTCAGCTAGCTGGTAATGAAATCTGTGTGTCTTGGTATACATTGGGTCTTTGATTCTTACTATTGTGCTAAGTATAGACCCGGGAGTCCATTGATCCCACCTCCTCTGTTCACTGGCTGTGTGAATCTGGGCATCTCACCCACGCAAGCTTTTCCCCTGTCATCTGTGATCAGGGATAATAGGAGGAGGTGATGATCCAATTCTTAGCATTCTCTTAGCATCTAATAAGCGCTCAACTCAGGTAGCTGGCTTTGTCATTTTAAATACTGCCAGCAGCTCTCAGATCTCAGTACACAATGGTGTCTCACGGATGGCTTGTTAGAACCTACCTCAGGGCCCTGGCAATCATCTTCGCTTATGTTCTCTGCTCTTTGCATGTGATTTTGATCTAGTGGGTATGGGGTGGGGCCTACCAATGTGTGTTCCCAACACATTCCTGGGGATACTGGCTAAGTACAGTGTTTTGTCGAGCCCTGGCTTGGCTGTCACACTGCTGACCTTGCAGCAGGGTGAGCTGATGAGCACTGAGGCCTTCTGGTGGCTGCTGCACAAAAATCAGCTAAGGCCTCACACTTCAAGGTGCAGTCTGAAGGACAGCAGCGTTGCCATCACCCAGGTTCTTAGGAGAGAAGCAGAAATCACGGGCCCCTCAGCACCCTCTGTCACTGTGCCTGTTAGCCTGCTGTCCCTGGGGTTTGTTGGCATGCTAAACTTTTAAAAGCACTGGCCAGCAAGCTTGCTCCCTGCCACCTTCTTCTTCTCCCTCCTCTCCTTTCTCTGCACCCCATCACAAAGAAATCTTAGGTTATACAAGTCGGTGTCACAGTGCACAGGCCTGGGCAACAGCGGGTTTGGTTGGTTGGTTTGCCTTCCTCTTCTGATGGGCAGTCCCAGGGAGAAACCACTGCCATGGGATAAACTGATAGCCTTGCCGGAGCCAGCACTGAGATGCTTTCTGCAACCTCATCCTGTCTGGTGGGACCACTGTTGCAAAGTTGTCCCTGAATGCTGTTTTCCATCTCTACACTGGTGTAGGTTGCTACTGCCCCTTATACCATTTCTCTCAAGTCCTTGAATTCCTTTTACATTTTACTCAGGGAACTAGAGTGGAAATAAATAATGGCCTTTCCTATCCAGAACAGTTGGGAGATAAAGCCTTAAAATATGTGGAGGTGACTGTCCCAATTCACCAGTATTTGAAGAATTAGAATACGCTAAGATAATACGTGATTCCCCTGAACCTAGATCAGTGCCTTACTTGCAGGGTCATCATTATCGATATAAATCATCATTTGATAAGTGAGCCCTGAAATGCTAGAAAATAGACGTTTATGAACATGTATAATCTAAACTTTTGATATGAGTGAAGTTACAAAACAATACCAATAAATCTCACAATGTTTTAGGTAAATTTACATTTTTGTATTAGGCTCCATTCGTAGCTATCATCAGCTGCTTGTAACCCACAGTCTTCAGGTTGGACACACCTGCTTGCTTGAAACACAATATAAGAGCTAGGAATGCCTTTTGAGCTTCTGTAGTAGGAAAAAGGCAAAGCCCTGGACTTGGGTGTGATTTGTCATTGTCCTGCCACCTGATAGAGCAGAAGCTTCCCAAGCAAACTGGAGAAAATGCCACCTGCACATGGCCCTGATACTTGATTTTCTTCATGATAGTTCATGTCATGCCAATAGAAAAAACTTCCATGTTGGTCAAGAACCCTTGTGAGCTGACATGCACAAGTTCTAACTCTGTTGCCTCCAAAAGCAAAATGAAGATTACCATCAAGTGTTTGTGTTAATGCACATACAGAATTAGCATGAGGCATTAGCATATCCCAATTCCATATAATAATGGGTTTCATTGCAAAATTTTCATACATATATATGTGTGTGTGTGTATATATATATATAATATTCTTTAATCATATTTACCCCATTGCCCTCTCTTATTCTTCTCCCACTCCTATTGAGCCTATTCATTCCTCCTTCATCTTGTTTATTGTTGTTATTGTTATTTTAATATGAAGCAGTGAGTTTAATTAGGGTTACTCCTGGGAACATGTACTATGTATTGATAGCAACACCACTAAAGAGAATGTCTCTACTTCTCACAGCAACCATTAAAATGTCTGACAATCCTCAGTGTGAGGCAACACCTTAAGAGTCTCTCCAGCCTCCCTGGGGGACCCAGTCTTGTACCCAAGAGGGTCATGGCCGTGTCACGCCCAGAGCCCTGCGTGTACAGCACTCTACTTGTCTTACCTCTCTGTTGCTGTGACATCATGACAAAGACCCTTAGGAAAGAAAGCATTTAAATAGGTTTATGGTTTCAGAGGGTCCGAGTCCGTGATGTTGGAATGAAGGCACAGTGCAAACAACAGCTAAAATCTCCCTCTTGATCTTCAAGTAGGAGGCAGAGAGGGGCTTGTTTTAGTTTTCTGAAACCTCCACCCCTGCCCCCAGTGAAACACCTCCTCCAACAAGGCCACACCTCCTAATCCTTTTCAAACAGTTCTACCAACTGGGAACCTATGGGGGCCATGCTCATTCAAACCACCACAGTGCTCTTCTCTCCAGCTTTTACATTTTCTTCTTCCCTTCTGTGATGTTCCCTGGGTCTTGGAGGAAGTGCTATACGTGATCTTTGACTCTTTTACAGGTGTTTTCACCCAGATATAGCCATCTCAAATTACTTTTCCTAAAAGTTGTAAACGTTTTTTTTTTTTACATTGCAGGATAAGTTAGAATTTATAGACCTTTAACATCTCTGAACACACGGGAAACCTGTTCAGGATATGGTTTAAGGTGACGTGGGCTTGTTCACTGCTGGCACAGGCAGGAGAGTGCAGCCAAATTCTGATCTCATTCTATGGCTCAACTTCTCTGGTCTCCTGGGCAAATCAGTGCTGCGATTATGTCATTCCATTGTCTGGTTTTACAGGCATCTAGGGTATGGGTTCAGAACAAAGTGGATGAATCCAAACATGAAATCCACTCTCAAGTCGATGCTATCACAGCTGGGACAGCTTCAGTTGTCAACCTCACGGCTGGTAAGTCCCTGGGTGATTTGCACTGGTGTGTGTGTGTGTGCGCACGCGCGCGCGCACGCATATTTGTGTGCATATTCATTCTTTCTCTGCAGCAACAAATTGCTATACTGTAAGAAGACAGTCTATTTTTAGACATCTGGCCTGGTTAAGCATTTCTCCAAATGACCCAAGAGAAACCTTGTAAGAAGCATTGCATTCCTTCTTGTTGATATCGTGCATCATTAAAAAGCGCTCACTTGGTGTCCATTGTCCATCAGTGTGTAGACATATTTCAAAGTCTTTGAGGCCGGTTTATCCTGTGAAGAGTTTAGAATCTTGAAAGGGTCTGGACATGCCAAGCATCTATCCTTTGCCTGTCTTATCCAGCCTGACTCCCACCCTCACACAGTCTGGTGAGAGCCAGGAAATACCTAGACTTCTCTCTGCGGTGTATCAATGTTTCAGGAATAGAGCGACCCCTGAGCTGGGATCATGGGATGCTGATTCATACACTGGAATTTGAGGAGAGAGAAAGAGAGAGAATACATGTGTGCTTCCACATGTGTGTGTGTGTATGTGTGCATGCATTTGTGGAAGTCATGGCACAACTTGAGCTGTCCCTCCTCAAGCACAGTCCTTTTTGTTGAGATGGGTTTCTCATTGGCCTGAACCTCTGGAAGTAGGTCCAGACCAACCCTCCATCAGGCCCAGGGTTCTACCTGCCTCCATTTCCCCAGCATTAGGATGACAAGTTTATAGCATCATGGCTAGCTTTTTTTTTAAATGTAGATCTACAAGGAAAATGCTTTGCTCACTGAGATATCTCTCTAGTCTGCTTTGGAACTTTATTTTTTAATTTTTAGTTACATTTGCTTATCAGCATGGGTGGGGTTACACACGTGTGCCACAGTGCGCATGTGGAGAGCAGTGGACAGCCTTCAGGCATTAGATCTCTCCTTCCACTGTTCAGGTTGTAAAGAACCAATAGGGGTCATCAGCCTTAGCAAGCATCTTACCTGCTGAACTGTCTCACTAGCCCCTACTTTGAAATTATAATTGTGTATATATTTCATAACAGAGTACACTGAATTTTTATCGTTTCCACATCCCTACCCAGCCACTCCAACTCTTCTTACTGCCCCTCTCAAATTCAAGACCCTTTGCTTTAAAAGGTTATAGGAACCTTTTTCACTGTCTCAGTATGTGAGACCTCCAGGGGAGAAGACCTTATTCTTATCGAAGCCACTCGGAGTCAGGGTGATTTCCAATTCACTGAGCACCTCAGAGTTTTGTATTGGATACCTGCAGGATGGTGGGACGTGGGCTCTTGCCAGTGGGAGTATTGAGGAAGTCTCAACAGATCCACTTACCTCCTACCAAGCGAGGTTCTCCTTATCCATCACCACCCCCCTTTGGTCTTGGTCCTTCCTTTTCTGTCTCAGGTGACCCCGCTGACACTGACTACACGGCCGTGGGCTGTGCAATCACGACAATCTCGTCCAACCTGACCGAAATGTCCAAGGGCGTAAAGCTGCTGGCGGCCCTCATGGACGATGACGTGGGCAGTGGAGAAGACCTTCTCAGAGCGGCCAGGACCCTCGCCGGGGCCGTGTCTGATTTGCTGAAGGCCGTGCAGCCTACTTCTGGAGAGGTGAGCCCTAAGGACCCATAGTCACATTCAGATGACATACCTGCATCCCTTCAGGTCTGTGGAGCTCTGGCTTCCTGACAGGCTTCTGCCGTCCTCTTTCAGGGTGGTACTGAGAGTTAGTGAACCGAGTCAGATCCTATGGTTCAACCTCTGGGGAGGGTTGTGCTCCTAGTAGGAAGCCTTCCCAACAAGGGTCTTTGATTAGACACAGCTAGTTACTCAAGTCCCGTGACTAGTACATAAAAGGCATACATACAGGTTTGCAACTGGATTTCTGCACATACCAGCTCTGATCTTATTGTGCAAGACCGGGTCCCTGGAAATTTCAAGTACATCTGCCTATTATTGGTCGATGAGCATTTTCTTGCATCAGTCTCACCAGAATTCTTTTTCTCTCCTATCTTGCATACAACCCAAGATCTTCATTTGCGAGTGGGAAGAACTGATCTGTGTGATTCCTCGCTATACTGATGTGTGGTGAGACTTGGGAAGAAATTCATTTTCTTTCCAACCAAATCATGTTATCTGTTCGTAGCCTCGACAGACTGTTCTGACTGCTGCTGGGAGCATCGGCCAAGCCAGTGGTGATCTCCTGAGACAGATCGGAGAGAATGAGACAGATGAGCGATTCCAAGTAAGATGTCTGCGGCTTCCCAGTCTTGGAAAGGAGTCTGAGTGATGAGTCTGACCTCGCAGGGAGGATGTATTGGGATGCAAGCCCCGACTTCCTGGGGCTGTTGAGAGTAAGATCAAAGGAGGTGATTTGAGTAGTGAGGTCTTTTAGTTGTTTATCAGTTCCTTGGACATTTTATGAACAAACAGTGAATAAGGTAATCATGAATCCCTTTCTCTTGGCTACCCAACCTCTATACCTGCCATTCTTAGCAAGTCTTGTTTTATTTCGTGGGGAGTAGTTTCTAATGGCCTCATTCTTTGTGACATCAATGTTGTTTTTATTTTGCATGGGGATGTTGGTGTACTTGCACGTATGTGCGCATAAAGTGTGGAGGCCGCCGGGCGGTGGTGGCACACGCCTTTAATCCCAGCACTTGGGAGGCAGAGGCAGGTGGATCTCTGTGAGTTCGAGACCAGCCTAGTCTACAAGAGCTAGTTCCAGGACAGGCTCCAAAACCACAGAGAAACCCTGTCTCGAAAAAAGCAAAATAAATAAATAAATAAAGTGTGGAGGCCGAAGTTCAGCCTCTGATAGCATCTCTCAGGATGCTGTTCACCTTCTTTATGGTTTTGAGATAAAGTTTCTCACTGGGACCTGGGAACTGTTGATTCAGCCAAGCCGGCAAGCAGTCAAGTCCTGGAGATCAGCCTCTCTCAGCCTCCGTGGCACTACATGCCCCACCACGCCCCCTGAGCTATAGCTCCAGCTCCAGTCTTTGCTTTTCAAAAGCATGTTTCTAAATTACCATATTTTAAAAAGTAGAATCTGGGTATTTGACTCAGCCTAACCTAACAAGCACTCGATGGCTGAGCTAAGAACTGGCTATGCAGGGACGCGGTGTCGTGTGCAGCACCCCACTGAGAAATCATTTTGTGGCTCAGACTCTTCAGTGCTAAAGTCTTGCACTGCTTGTCCTCTGCTGAGCAGCTGTTGCTACTGTCTGCAGCTGGCTTGATTCACTGCCAGTTTCACAACATTGAAGCTTAGACAAGATCTCAGCCTGTCTGCCTCCCCGTGACCCACAGTCAACATGTTGAGGACTAAGCCTGAGGTTGTAGGCCAGGGTGAGCTCTGTGCCATATACTTGGGCCCAGGGCCTCTTATTCCTCTTTAAATGTCTCTGATTTTGCAAGTAATACATAAGTCCATCCCAATTAGAATATTTAATTTCTAAGCTATGCTTTCTAAGGAATACACTTAATCTAAATCTAGCAAATTCATTGTCTGATAATTCGATTGAATTTCACTGGCCTTTACATTTTACTTTTTATTTAGCTTATTTTTATTTATGTGAATGTGTGCCTCTGTGTGCATGTGCATGAGGGTACCCTCGAGGACAGAAGAAGGTGTCGGAGCCCCTGGAGGCAAAGATGCAGTCAGTTTTGAGCCACCAAGAATATGTGACTGAACTCGTGTCCTCTGCAACAACAGCAAGCACTCTTAACCACTTAGCTGTTCTTCACTCCCTTTATTTCACTTTTGGCCACGTGGTCTCAGGTAGTCTGAGCTGGCTTCAGGCTCACTACGTATCTGAGGGTGACTTTGAAATTCTGGTCTTCCTGCTTTCTTCAACGTGCTACGATTACAGGCATGTTCCATCATGACTTGCTTATGTGGTTCTGGGAATAGAACACAAGACTTCGTGCATGCTAAGCAAATACTCTATATCTCTGACCCTGGGCTTTTTAATCACTTTTGTTTAAATTGTCATAATGCAATATATAGCTATATGTGAAACACTGATTATGAAATCAGAAATCTCAAAAATTTAAATATAGAAGAACTGACACTAACTACCAAATTCAGAAAAATGACATCCCTTTTTTCTTTAAAGATATATATATGTCTTTACACATAAATAAATGCTCTGTCTTCATGGACATCTGTACTCCAGCAGAGGGCATCAAATTCCATTATAGACTGTTGCAAGCTACTATCCAGTTGCTGGGAATTGAACTCAGGACTTCTGGAAGGGCAGCCAATGATCTTAACTACTGATCCATTGCTCCAGCCTGGAAAAAAATTCTTTTTATCAACCACTTGATACCTTAAATACATCCTTCCCACAATGCAAGAGGATGCATTTTTTTTCTACATCCCCTTTGACCACCTCTTCATTGGTCACTGACATCATACTATTTTCTAGAAAGAGATCAAACAGCTTCCTCTCTTAGCTTTCCCTGGCATTCTGGCTTTTTACCTCATGGATGGCCACATGCCACTTGTCTTATTTAGGGTTACTGTTGCTATGACGAGACACCATGACCAAAGGAACTTGGGAAGGAAGGGGTTTGTTTGGTTCACACTTCTACATTGTAGTCCATCGCTGAAGAAAGCTAGGACAGGAGCTCAAACAGGGCAGGAACCTGGAAATAGGAGCTGATGCAGAGGCCATGGACGGGTGCTGCTTCCTGGCTTGCTCACCATGACCTGGTCAGCCTGCTTTCTTATAGAACCCAAGACTGCCAGCCCATGGATAGCACCACCCACATGGACTGGGCCCTCCCCGATCAGTCATTAATTAAGGAAATGCCTTATAGCTGGATCTTATAAAGGCATTTTCTCAGTCAAGAGTCCCTCCTTTCAGATGACTCTAGCTTGTGTTGACATAAAACTAGCCAGGATACCATTTTCCCTAGCGTTACTGGGGCAGGATGTGTCACATGAACTAAATCATGATTGTATGTGCGAAGAGAAACTTACACTTTCATCCATAGTAGTGTCTTTGTCTCCTTCCTGTCCCTGCACTTGTGGTTCTGGGACCCCAGGACCCATTCATGTCCTGAGCTGCAGTAGGATGTTCAGTACACAGTAGAGACTAGGTCCCAATAATCACTTCCCGGAAGTCATTTCTACACTGAGATTTCTAGAAGCCTTCTTACTATGTGCAGAATTCACCACAGATCACATAATAAATAGACCCCACTGACACCTACTCTTGTCCCCATCCCAATTCCCTTTCAGATCTCCATACTGTCTTTGTGCTGGCCTCACATTTTATATTGGTACAGGTAATTCTCCTAGGCAGATAACTCTTAGGAATTCGGTCTATATTAGATTCAGCTGCTAGCTTGCTAGGCTTCATTATCTTTAAGCACTCAATTTACTTTCCTCTAAAGTATTGCTTTCTGGAGACTGGAGAGATAGTTCAGACAGTAATGTACTTGCCATGAAAGCGTGAAGCCCCCAGTTAAATCCTCCATTCTCATGTTTAAAGCTGGGCATACACAGTAGTATGTGTATTTGTAATGTCAGCACTGGAAAGACAAAGACAGGAAGATCCCCTGGGACTCACTGCCAGCCGGCCTAGCTGAGTTGGCAAGCCTATAGTCAGTGAGAGACCCTATCTCAGAACAAACAAACAACAAACAAAAACAAGGCAGACAGCTCCTGAGGAATGGTACCCAAGCTTGTGCTCTGGTTTCCACACTCAACTGCACACCCAAAAACAATACTTTGTCCGGTGTCGAGGGCAGTGGAGGACATGCTGTTGATTCCTGTCAGGCGTGCCACTTGCTCTTACAGTTTTCTGAAGCTTTGCATCCTCTCTGCCTTTGATGGATTGTCTACAGTGTTCAGATTCAGACTCCGCCTCCTGTTTGGCCACGCTGAATGGTCCAGAGAGTGGGGTCTTTAGAGGAGGATTAGCGTGGTGAGATGAGCTTCCCAGCCTCCTGCAGTCATGGGTCCACTGGCAATGGGTTTCCACTCTGATCTTGTGTCTTGAGCTCCAGGGTGGAGCCTCCCTTGTGTTCTCAGTGTACTGCATGTTCCCAGAGCTGACAAGGATTTATTTCACACACGCTACACAACAGTGGACTTATTGAAAAGTTTGACAAAGACCTGGTCAGCAGCTCTAACTGCACGATCCCATTCTTTTCCTATTTGTTTTGGAAGAAACAGAATTTCTTTAAATGACTCAAACAAAGTCCTTTGTGACAATCGTGGTCATGGGTGACCCATTCTTGGTCCCTGTGCAAGCAGATGGATTCGTATCACATGAAATACTGCTCTGGTTGGCTTCAGAAAGTTAGGCTTTAAAGTCTTGTTAGTAATGTGTGACATCCAAATTGCTTTTAACTTGAATTCAGTGACAGATGTCCAAGATCGGTGGGGGGCTGAAAGGAGAACAATCCTTGAGAGCCATGCAGCAGCTAAATGCCTCCTGACTCCTGAAAGTGTCACCAGCGTTTTCTTGTACCCCCAGACACTGCCACAGACCCATGAAAGGGCACAGTAAATGGTTCTTTTAAGACCATTTTATTTTCATCCATTTTAAAGTCAACTTCTTTTTTTCCATTTTATTACATTTGTGTATGTGTGTGCACATGTATACATGTGTGTGTGCGCGCGCGCGCAAGCTTACCACTTTACCACTGTATACATGTGAAGGTCAGAGACAACTTAAAGAGTCTCCTTTAATCATGGGGTTCCCAGTGACCAAACTCTGGCCATCAGGTATATCAGCCAGTGTCTTTTCCCTAACGAGCCATCTCCCCAGCCCCCAAAATCAGTTTCTTTAGGCTGTTTGCTACTTTTTAGAATTACCTGGGTTGCATGTATTTATCAGCAGTATGAACTATTCAGGCTGAACACCATTTCCAATATATTTTCTCATAAAATCTTTCGTTGTAAAGACCCTGTGGGTGTCCTTGATGTTTAGAACCAAATGTGCTTTTTTTAATATATATATATATATTAATATATATATATATATATTAGTTGATGAATAACTAAAGACTTCTGACCACAATTCCTCTGGAGAAATGCCTTGACATGCTTGCTCAAAGTAACAGTAGCTTGGGTGCTAGGGAAGGTACTTCTAAATCAAATAAGCTGCTTTCAATATTTGCAGCACTGAAGTAAATTAAATGGAGAAGTGTTTCCCCTTCAGGTCAGACAGACAGGGGACAGATCTGGCGGTTGTAATCAAAGGATTCTCCCCCTTGCAGGCGAATGCCTTTCATAAACTGAGCTTTGAGTTCCCAGCAGCCCTCGCACACTTTCTTAGAGAAGGTTGTTGTTGTTTTGAGATAGGGTTTTATGTAGTCTAAGCTGGCCTACCAATTAGATTAGCCCAAGACGACCTTGAACCGCAGGTCCCCTGCTCTGCCTCCCAAATTCTGGGATTACAGGAAGGCACCACCTTAGCTGGTTCATAGGCATGGCACCCAGGGCTTCACCTCTGCTAGGCAAGCTGTCTGCTAACTGAGGCATGCCTCCTGATCCCCATCATCTTGCCACTAGTTTGTTTATGCAGGTTCTCTTCTGCTCGCATAATCCAATCCCTATGCGGAAAGTTCCGAACACTGAGCATAAGTTATGTTCAGAGCAGTCTTTGGCTCTCCGGCTGTAGGCGTTGGTGCCATCAATTTGTCTGTGTGTGTCATATGTTGCTTTCTGGAGGCATTGAAGCAGCTGACTTTTGAATCGTAACAAGCAAGATGTTCGAAAGATAAATTTTCAACTTACGCTGGGGCATGACGGTTTGGAGGCAGTAATTCAATGCCTACCTACTGCAGGTGATAGTAGTGCTATCTGAATATGTATTTGTTTCTCCTGACACCACACATTCATCACACATATGAGAGTCTAGGATCAACGGGAGAACATGAACGTGAATCATCAGTTACACCCTTCCCCTTCAGTCTGTCTTCTTTCATGTTTAAATTTGTGTGCGGTATTTTGGGGGATCTATATATGTCCTCATATGTGTGTGTATGTGTCTGTTTGGTAATATGCACATATGCATGCACATGAGTACCAGAGTTTGATGTCACATGTCTCCCTCAGTCACTTACTCTCCACCGTCCTTTTGAGACAGTCTAGTCTGTCTTGGGATCAGAAGCTCACTGATTAGGGTAGGTTTGAGACAGTCTAGTCTGTCTCAGGATCCAAAGCTCATTGATTAGGGTAGGTTTGAGACAGTCTAGTCTGTCTCGGGATCAGAAGCTCACTGATAGGGTAGGTTTGAGATGGTCTAGTCTGTCTCTGGATCAGAAGCTCACTGGTAGGGTAGGTTTAAGAGTGTCTAGTCTGTCTCGGGATCAGAAGCTCACTCATTAGGGTACGTTTGAGACAGTCTAATCTGTTTTGGGATCCGAAGCTCACTGATAGGGTAGGCTGGCTGACAAGTTAGCTCCAGGGATCTCCCTGTCTCTGGGCTGACAGCACATCTCAAGCATGTGCGCTTGGCCTGCGGCTTTCTACATGTGCACTGGGGATCCTCAGGTCCTGGTGCTTGTGTGTTAATGGCTGGGCCCTCTCCGCAGCCCCCGACCTGTTTTATATGAAACCTGTGCTACTCGTTGTCTACAGGGACATATTTTGTTATTAGTATACAAGTTTTTCCTCTCATTTCTTATAAGGATGAGCTGGCATTTCAAATAATAAAGGGAAAAAAATTTAGGTGATGAAACCCTATAAAAGCCAAGTGGGGTTTTAATAGAAAGTTTGGGTGCATTTCATACAGTTTTAGTGTTTGAAGGGTAATTTAAAAAAAAAAACAACAACAACAACAAGAAATAAATGAGTAGTTTTGGTCCCCTTTTCCTAGGATGTTTTAATGAGTCTGGCTAAAGCTGTTGCCAATGCCGCTGCCATGTTGGTACTCAAGGCGAAGAATGTGGCCCAGGTGGCCGAAGACACCGTCCTACAGAACAGAGTGATTGCTGCAGCCACCCAGTGTGCTCTCTCCACCTCCCAGCTTGTGGCATGTGCCAAGGTAAGCCGGCTGGCATGCCAGCCCTTCCTACAGTGTCATATATTCTTACCTATCATCAGTCACTAGGTCTGGAGCTTCCTTCCCATGGCTGCTTTGCGGGGACATGATAGAATTTTTTGTTTGTTTGTTTGTTTGTTTAGATTTGGGGCATATTTTTGGTTTTTTGCAGCAGTGGTTGGGAGACACCGTTCTCAGTATGTAGCTTGGTTCTCCTGGAACTATCTATGGAGACCAGGCCAGCCTTGAACTCACAGAGATCTATCTGCTTCTACCTTCCAAGTGCTGGAATCAAAGTTGTGTGCTACCACACCCAGCCAGACATGATAGGATTTTAGTATAATCAGTCTAATTTTGTTTTTATTGTTGGCTTATCTATTATTAGGTGCAAATTGCTGCATCTCCCTTTCGGCCTCTCAATGCATCTTATTTCCAGTGCATAAAAGAGGCTTTACAATGGGTGGCACAGGGGTTCATACTGAACCCACAGCTTCCTGGGGAGGCCTACTCATCCTTCCTGTGAATGGCTCCAGGGTGTGTTCATTGTATCAGAATCACATGACTGGGTTTGCCCAGCAGTCCTGCACATTGAGCAGGCATTAGCCTTCATTTACTGATGAAGAACCTGGGATGACTCTGTGTTAATGAGGGGCCTTCGGCCGTGGAAATAAGCAGCAGAATTGCGATTATGACTCAGACCTGCCCCGACTCGAGGTGCCCTTCCGCTCCATCATGCATGTCTGCTTCTCCAAGGATGGGGCTTCTGCTTCTGATCTTTCCATTTCCTGCTGTGTAGATCTGTGACTGACAGTGGCTTTTCCCACCTGGGATAGGATTTGGAGTCTTCACAGGCATCCTTAGTGATGCTCCTTGTTAGCCCTGGAGTCCACAGAGGCCTGACAGACTTTCCCTAGCCTTTGAGGAAGAACAGGCAGAGTTTCAGATGGCCTCTGGAAAATGCATGCAATTCTTTTAGGTAGTCATTTGCCTTCTCTCAGCCTAGAAGAGTCACTAAGAGGAAAAGCATATAAGTGATAAATATCAAAACTTTGTCCTTGTTTAATTATGGGGCATTGAGGACTGCCACGCATGGCTAATTAGTAGGATTTCTCAAATAACAAAGAAAGTATAATAGTGTGGGGGTTATCACATTGGTATATATGCTAACTGAAGATCAAAGGGACCTGAGGGAGACGCTGGGCATCCTGGGGCACCAGGAACATCCCCTGCAGCAAACTTTTCTGTGTCTTTCCAGGTCGTGAGCCCCACCATCAGCTCTCCTGTGTGCCAGGAGCAGCTGATCGAGGCTGGGAAGCTGGTGGACCGCTCTGTGGAAAACTGTGTCCGTGCCTGCCAGGCGGCCACTGGCGACAGTGAACTTTTGAAGCAGGTCAGCGCGGCAGCCAGCGTGGTCAGCCAGGCCCTGCACGACCTCCTGCAGCACGTGCGGCAATTCGCCAGCCGTGGCGAACCCATTGGCCGCTATGACCAGGCCACCGACACCATCATGTGTGTCACCGAGAGCATCTTCAGTTCCATGGGTGATGCTGGTGAGGCACTGATTTGGTGGAGGAGGGACTGGTTAGGTGTGGGTTTTCCTCATGGTGACAGTCACTTTCTAGGTGAAGGCTTCTAGAGTAACCAGCGGGAGCAAATAGAGTATCTTCCTTAGTCCGAAACTTCCTCACTGAAGCACAGGGAAAGATCCGGGAGTCCTGCCAACCTGTTCCAGGGCCATAGTTAAAAGCCTCATCAGAATTTCATTATTTGAATTTATAATATTAATAAGTTCTTTTATCCCGTTTGCAGGACATAGTTGGTAAAGTCAGAGCAGCCACCCAAGGAATCAGGAACAAAGCTTGGAATGAAGAAATTTATGTAGAGATCCACTAGAAGTGTGGGGGGTCAAGGTCACTATAGAAAACCAGGAGGGACAGCAGATGAGATTGACCCACTCCGTGTTAACATTTCCTGGGGAAGTGTAGAGTGGAACATTTTAATATACTGTGATAAACTCATGCTATAAATTAAAGCTATATATGCAATATACCTTTCCAGCCTGCTGAAAAGCAAACTGCTCTGAATTTATCCGGTCACTGTGCCCTCTCGATCCCAGAACTGACCACTTGATCTTTGTACTGATGGTAAAATGGCCGCTATAGAAGACAAGTTAGCAGTCCCATCCTAGAGCACCTCTAAATTTAAAGGTTGTGGATATGGAGACAGACGGAGGCCCCTTCACAGCTTAAATAAACATCATTGTGTTATACATTCTATGAATTTTTTAAATGACAGGATAACATCCCATTTTGGAGGCATCGTCATACAGTTAACCAATTACCTTTTTTCTCAGTGCTAGGAATCAAACCCAGGGAGGGTTCTGGCTGTGTGCTGGGCACTGAGCTTAGCCTCTGGCCTCTGACTGCTCATCTGTTAATAGACTTTTAGTTTCCAAGTTGGTTTTGCTTTTACTAAAATGTTCCTATGTGGAGCCTTCTTAAAAATGTGTCTTCACTTGCCTTCAAAGTTTTGTATGTACCGGCGGTGCCTATGTGTGGAAGTGCCCAGCCAACTGATACTCAAATTTTGAAGTTTAAACTTCTTAATGAAATTTCTCTCTAAAAAGGATTTACAGCCCTACTAACTGCCTGTACGAAGTCCGCTTCTTCTTGCTTTGCGGTGTGCAACCATGTTTTATAACAAGTTCTGGGAGGCGGTCCTTTTGTGTGGCTAGTTTTTCCAGACAGACTCTCTTCTGTAGTCAGGGCTACTAGCCTTGTGCTTGTGATACTCTGTTGGCCGGTGATGTACTGGGACTCCAGGTGTGTGCCACAGGCCTGGCAAGTGTTTGGTAGTTATTGAGAAAATTATCTTGTGCTCTTTTTTTTTTTTTTTCGAGACAGGGTTTCTCTGTGGTTTTGGAGCCTGTCCTGGAACTAGCTCTTGTAAACCAGGCTGGTCTCGAACTCACAGAGATCCACCTGCCTCTGCCTCCCGAGTGCTGGGATTAAAGGCGTGCACCACCACCGCCTGGCCTGTCTTGATGTATTAAAGCTTGTCTCCCCTCAGACAAGCTATGGAGAGGAACCGGTCCTTTCCCTAGAATGGTTTCATTTTTAGTGTTATAATAGACCTCCCACTTCTGAAAGAAAGTTCAAATAGACTTTTACAAAGTCACAGGCACAGCGAGGACAAACAGGACAAATAAAGTCTCCAAACCTGGATCTGGGTGATGGTGACACATGCCTGTAATCCCAGCACTTGGGAGTCAGAGGCAGGCAAATCTCTGTGAGTTTGAGGCCAACCTGGACTACAGAGTGAGTCCCAGGACAGCTGGAGCTATTGCTCAGAGAAACCCTGCCTCAAAAAACCTAAATAAATAAATAAAAATGAATTTTAAAACTCCAAACTGTGGGTGTATCTCATTTTGGTAAATTGCTTAGCTATAAGAAAGCCTTGGGTTCTGCCCCTAGCACCTTATAAACCAGACATGGTGGTGCTTGCCTATAATCCCAGCACTAAGGAGATAGAGGCAAGAGGATTTGGTGATGCTTGACTGTATAGCGAGTTAGACGCTGACTTGAGACACATGAAACCCTGTTTCAAACAAATAGCAATAAAAAACCCTTCCTAACCACTGAGATCATTCTAGACAGAATGGTAAATAAACATCCCATACCTGCTGTCCTGTCCTTTAGGTGAGATGGTACGCCAAGCTCGGGTACTGGCCCAGGCCACGTCTGATCTCGTTAATGCCATGAGGTCAGATGCGGAGGCTGAGATTGACATGGAGAATTCTAAGAAGCTCCTCGCAGCTGCAAAGCTCCTGGCTGACTCCACCGCCCGCATGGTGGAAGCCGCAAAGGTAGGGCATTTGGTCTTTTGGCTTGAAATGCAAACACTGTTGAGTGTTAGGGTTTGAAGCTTACCTTCAAAGGTGAAGGATGGAGTATGGGTTTCTCCTTGTTGAATACTTGAGTGGCTTTGTAACATTTAGCACACTTGGGATAGCAGAGTTGTTGACCATGAGAAAGAGGTGCTGACTCAGCACAGACAGCAAAGCATGACTGCTTCTGCCAGCATCGTGATTTTCTCATTGCTGCAACAAAATGCCTGTTGGGAGTAACTCAAGGGATGAGGGATTTATTTTGGCTCACAGTTTGAGCACACAGTCCTTCAGGGTGGCAGAAGCGGTTGATTGCTGGTCACATTGCATCCCTAGTCATGAAGCAGGTAAATGCAGGTGCTAAGCTGCCTTCCTGTTTTTAGTCTGAGACCCCAGCCCTGTGCAGTGGGACTGCCCACACTTAGGATGGGTCTTCCCACCTCAATCATCTCAGTCTAGAAACTCCTTTGCACTTGTGCCCAAAAGGTTGTTACATGGTGATCCTAAATCCCCTCAAGTAGATGATCAAATTTCAGCATCGTATTTTGTCTCAAAGGGAATAAAAGAGTATCCACTCCCTGCATTAACTCCAGCCTGTCATGACTTGAATCCTGCATATCTCAGTAAACCTGACAAGATTCTGAGGACAGGCCCAGCTAAAGTACCGTGCTGCAGGGGCTGTGGACCTACACAACGGATACTGGTGACCGCTACGTGGGTGCCATACTCTTTTGCCAGTTAAGGGCAGCAGCTTTGCACTTTTAGTATAGTTGGGTGCCAGCTGTTTGTCTCCATTCTCCCAGAATACTCCCCAAGGACACGATTTCTTTTGCACAGCCTTTAGCAGACTTTTTGTAGGACGTGCATACCCCTGTGGCCTCCGCACCTCCTCTCATCATGCTCCGTTCAAGCCCGTGTTTTTCCAATGGAATCTTCATTTTTGATATTGACTTTTGCCTTGAAATGTTCCAGCAGCGATGTGAAAACATGCACCGTCAAGGTGTGTCATGCCAGTTAGGATACCTGATGGGGAGAGATTTATCAGAGCCTCTTTCTTCAAAAAAGAAACTGAAATTGACTCACAAGAGCATATACTTCTGTCCATCACTCTGAACATTCGCTCCATGTGCATTTTCACCATATGTATGTAATTAGTTATCCTCGACCATAGCTTCCCCTCCACATTACAGAATGTTAGAGGTCAATCCCAACTATACACTGAATTTCTCACTGTTCTCCATCCTTTGTCTGTCTGTCCCTCCCCCCACCCTTCTCTAATAAAGACCATTCTGTTTTCTCCTACAATAAGATTGACTCTTTTTTTTTGTTTGTATTGACCTTCAGTGTTTGGCATAGTAGTAATTGAAATCAGCAAACAGGAAACAGTTGATGGTTTTGTTTTTGTTAAGTAAATCATGCCCACACAACTGTTCTTCCTCCTGGAATTAGATTCCCAGGGCCTTTTATCTTACAAGATTTGTAAAATTAAAGCCCAGACTAGAAGAAAATATATTTCTTTTTACTTAAACTTCAGCTGCTAAATGAAAATAGAAAGCATGCATACTAATGTAGTATTTTGTGATAATGCCTTAAATGTCTTTGAAGCCTTGAGTTTTTGAAATCACCAGTTACAAGATAATTTATACAGACACCCCAGACTGATTTACAATGTTACTTCTTATAATTGGAACTGCATAGCCATGAGGCTTGGTCTTTATTATAATGATGGTGTTTGTAGGGGCTGGGGATGTGACATTCAGGAGACTGTGGGTTCAGTCCCAGCAACACAGCCTGGTGGTCCATTGCTATGATCCGAGTTGACGGCTTTCTATTCCAAATGCTATGCGTTATTAGTTAGAAGTGAAATTAAAGGCATGCGTTTAGCAGCTGTGACCTACTGCCCCTGGGTACTTGAAATATCTGTTTCTTCCACCTTTGCAGGGGGCTGCAGCCAACCCAGAGAATGAAGACCAGCAGCAAAGGCTGAGAGAAGCTGCCGAAGGCCTCCGAGTAGCAACCAATGCCGCTGCACAGAATGCTATTAAGAAGAAGATCGTCAACCGGCTGGAGGTCAGGAAAGGGGCTGGCTTTTAGGGTGCCAGCTGTGACTGCAAAGAGTTACCTGGAAAAAAAATCAAATCACCAAAATGATGCCCCTATAAAGAAAGCCAAATCAAAGTTAGCAGTGTTGGATAGTTTGGGTATTTTAAAAGAATTGACACAATTTGAAAAATTGCTTTAGTTCATAGCTGCCAAAGGCTCAGGTTCAGAGTTCAGCATTCAGAAATAGAATGAAGTCTTTTTACAGGAAGACTGGGTTCTTTTTTCCTGCATTAAAGAATATATTCAGCAGACCAGCCATGCAGAGTTCCTGTTCTGTTGGAGGCGATGATTTTTCCTAGAATTCTAGAGCAGGGCCAGGGAGCAGGGTGGGACTGAGAAGGGAGGAAGAAGAAACTTTTTTTGTCATTTCTTTTCAGAATATTTTTTTCAATTAAAGAGTTGAAAATAATAGGCACAAACTATGTAAGAAAAACATTTCTTTCCATGGACGTTAAAATTAAAATGTGGAAGGATGGAGGTCAAGTGACCTGGCTCTTTAATGTGAGTTCCCCGCCCCCATAGACAGTCCGCTGGGCTCTGTAAGAAATCAGCCTCATTATTGGAAGTAGACAAAAGATAGAACTGGATTAATTACCTCAGAGGGGTATGTCATATCTGAGCTGAGGCCTCTGCTGTAAGAGGAGGGACATGGACACCTCCGTGGACATAAAAAGCAGCCTGGGCCTCATGGGGCAGATTTTCTTTCCCTGGAACGTTAAGACTTCGTGCTGCTTGCCAAGGCCATCTCAGCATTGCAACTGTCTCTTGTCTTTTTGTATTTTCAATTTCCATTTCTTCCGTGGTAAATTCATACGTGAACGTATTTAGATCATATCCATCCACGTTGCACTCCCCAGTTCCTGGACCATTTCTCTATATCCCCTTCCTAACTTTACGCCACTGGCACTACCCAGCACCTCCTCTTCCTCTAATAATAATAATTCACTCAGTCCAAATTATGTTGTTTACATGTGCATGGGTGTAGGCTCCCTCCAGGAAGCATAGGCAACTATGATGGGCTATGCCTCTTCTTTTCCTATTGGCCATCTACTACCAGTAGCTCCTCCGCTAGGTGTGGGGTCTCATGAACCTCTTCCTGCTCCATGCTGAAGAGTTGGCTGGCTTTATCATTTGCAAAACTGGGGAATGTCAGGGTAGAAAGATCGAATAGCCAGAGGTCGGGGAGGTTCGCTGTGAAGTAACATCTTCCGGGTATGACAGGGCTGTTGTGCTCATGAACTCACAGGCACCTATGCTGGGCAGCACAAGACCTGTAACCGATCAAGCCAGTCTTATGAAAAGCAAGTGAGGTGAGCTTGCTTGCCTTCCGGTCCTTACCTCTTCATTCGGGATTGCAAACCCAAGGGAGGCAGCAAAGAGTGACAAGGTTGAGATCATTGGTGACTTTAAAGACATAGTGTCTGCCCCAGTCATGGAAAGGCAAGGCATATGAATTTGCGAGTATAATATTGGACTGACCTGTGTCATTATCCTCTGCAGGTTGCAGCCAAGCAGGCTGCAGCTGCTGCCACGCAGACCATTGCAGCCTCCCAGAATGCAGCTGTGTCCAACAAGAACCCCTCAGCCCAGCAGCAACTGGTCCAGAGCTGCAAGGTAAGCTCACTGTGTGCCGAGGGCCAGGTCTGCAACATGTTACTGATAGCATTAGACCTCCACATGCCCTGGTAATTCATTTAAGGCAGGTCTTCCAGGCTCCTAATCCAGTTTGCGGTGGCTCCATGCTCCAGGTGTATACACGTCTGGTCTTTGTCCATTAAGTAGATTGTCTGTGTTTGGAAGGAGTGGCTTTTTCCTTCCAGCATTATCTTTCCTTTATCCACATTATTTTTAAGAGACTGAATTAAATAAAGAGAATTGATGAGGCCATTTCAGAGCTTTGAAATAGAAATGGAAATGAGCCCTTGGCTTTCCAGAACTCCTTCCCCTCTGGGAAGCTGGTCAAATTCAGTCTCTACACACTACAGCACGTTGGCTCCCTGCTTTCTCCTCATCTGGGGTCTGCTTTGTCCCATCTGCCTTCTGTGGCCTCATGTTTTGGTGCTTTCTGCTACCTGCTGCTTGTTTGTCTCTGTTTTTCTGGAGCAGGGGCATTGGTGCTGTGTTGAGGCCAGCTTACCACAAACATTCTCTGTTCCCACTAAGAGGCTTGACTCTCCAGGACACCTTTGATGGGTACCAGATACATCATCTTGCAGAGCCATTGGCCACACATGCTGGGGCATCTTACTTAGACCGTTGACAGTGGAGGCTGGTGACAGGCATGTCTGATTGTGACAGTTCTGACAGTTAACCTGTTGTGATTTTTTCCTCCAAACCTCTGAAAGGTAACAATCACCTGAGGGAAATGCCACTTCTTCAGTAGTGGCCATGCTTCCGAAGGGACTCGGTTCTCCTCCAGAAATGGAAAGAGTTGCCTAGAGCTCTCTATTCCTGGTTCTGGTTTTTCTGAGGTCCCCCTCTTAGAGTTGACTGTGTTCTAGGGGAAGAGCATCTTTAGGACGCAGGGACCTGAGGTCCTTTGTGCTTAGGATCTGTGGAAGAAGGGCTTGCTGAGAGTGCCGCCTCTGCTCAGTGTAGTTCTTTCTTATACTATTCGGTTGCCAGCAGGGTGGGAAAGTGGCCTTTTCCTTCCTCTGGGACCACAAGCTGCTCACATCTGGGAACCTGTTACAGAATCAGTTTTCTCTCCCTCTTTGCTAAAGGAACTGAAGGGATTAGATCTCTGAGCATCCCTGCTAGGAAAGGAGAGCGATGCAAAAGGACGGACTGATGCTGAGAGGGAGGATGGATCAAGTTTCTGCAGTCAGCATTGGAAAGGACCTGGGCACATATCCATAGGGATGCTTTTAAATATTTTTTACTCTGGCTGGGGTTGGGGTCTGGACACCAGGCCAGAACGCACTGGCACCTCTACCAGCACCATTTCCGGTGGTGGCCCTCAGCCCTCTAAGCCGGCCCCATCAGAGGGTAGCTAGGAAGAACACAGTAAATGGACTGAACGGCTCCTGAGATGACTCTGGAGGTGACGGTCTTGTGGCAGTCCTGCTTTGCCATGGGCCCCCCTCTCCTGTTTTGGGCTTTCTCATCTGAGAAAAGCTAAGTACTGGTTGGATCAGAGAAGCAGGAGACATGCCCACATGTAGACTGAGGCCCACAATCCATGCCCACGAAGTCAGAGGCCTGAGCCTGTAAACAGACTGGTTCATGATCCTCTCCCCTACTTCTTCTGGCCATGGGGCCATCTGAGTCAGTTTACCTCCTTGTGAATTCTGTACTCTTTGATTTTTGCTCTTCAGTCTGCATGGCTAGAAGCTTGTGAGTTTTGACTCAGAATGTTCTTTCAAGGCTTGGGTATAGAGGATTCTATCAAATAGCCTAAGACCATTAGGACTATCGTTAAAGTGGGAGGGGTGGGGAGAAGAAGACGTGGGGACTGGAATTCAGCATTGGGAAGGACCCCACTGACGCAGTATGCTGTTTAATCCAACGTCTGAAACCGGCGTCCTTGGGAGTGAATCGCGCATTGAACAACAGCACTTTGGGTCATTCCCCTGCCCCTTCGCTAGTCATGCTCAGTTCCTCTTTTCTTACCTCTTGCAGGCAGTGGCCGATCACATCCCTCAACTCGTTCAGGGGGTGAGAGGGAGCCAAGCTCAAGCAGAAGACCTCAGCGCCCAGCTGGCCCTCATCATCTCCAGCCAGAACTTCCTGCAGGTAACAGACACCAGCAGCATGGTCCCTTGTGGAAGCCCCAGCTGGCAATCTGCCCTTTGTCCCTGAGGAAGGGAACATGCCTGTGTAGACCCCACAGCCATGGCTAAGGTTTTGCCTGAGCAGCTGCAAGGCCTCTGTACATTTCAGGTGAGGGAGATGTCACTGGCCAAGCTGAATGCTAGTGATCAAGGCACATACCGGTGGGTTGGTTTTCAGGTGCAGCCCGCGCCTCCACTGTACAGAGATAAAACACAGCTGCTTCAGCCTACTTTATTGCGTCTTTATTACACACAGAGAGATACACTAGCAGGGGTGTGGGGAGGAAGTATAATCTTTTCTTTAATGTTAAAGATACCTTTGTTAATTCATTGAGAATGTCATGCACTGCAATTTGACCAGATTCACTTCGGCTCCTCACCTTAGCTTCTTCCAGAACCACTCTCACCTCTTTACCCTTAACTTAGGCTCCTCAGTTTTTACAGTTGAATAACCTATTGGCTCTAGTTTATGTTGCGCATATACTTCTGCTGCATGCACACTAGAGGGTGGTGACTCTGCCAGGGGCCACACCCTTAAAGGAAACTGACTCTACTAGCATTAGTTGCTCCTCAGTGATGCATGGGGGCTCATGAACCCCTTCCCAGTTCACACGAGAAGAATGCTGCCTGGCTGGGTATTGTGCAGGTCTTGTGCCGACCGCCATGGCTGTTAGGAGTTCCTGAATATCGCAGTCCTGTCCTGTCCAGAAGACAGTTTTGTTCCAAACCTCCCTTACTACTGACTCTTAAAAGCTTTCTTTTTTTAATTGAAAATATTTTTTCATACAGTGTATTCTAATTGTGATATATAATCCTCTGAATTACATTCATTGTATATACACCATCTGGGCATTGACCCTAGCATGAGAAGCAATTGTTCTAGCCCTGAGCTTCAGCCCCGCCCTGCCTTTGTAATGTGGGTGCTTGTGATTCAAAAGGTCTCCCATGTCACTGTACTCTACCTTTAACCGTTGTCCCTTTATCGGACATGCTGGTTTTTATTTGGGGGCCACCCCAAGCACCCTGTAATTCAGTCCTCTTTGTGTGCTCATTCTTCACCCCCAACTTGAGTTATTTACTTGGGTGAATTCCTAGAAATCAGTTTGCCAACAGCTTACATTTTCGTTGTCACACTGAGACTTAGGATTTAGAAGATCTTTCCCTTTCCTTAGTAATCACAGAGCCAACTGTGTGTTTAGTCTGCACCCAGGCGAACCATAGAGAGTTAAGATTGGGCAGTGTGGGGGTGCTTCTCAGTCCACGCTGGCTGAACCTGCTTGCCAGTGCTCTCTCCCACCCCTTCCCACCTCGTTTCCTCCTTTCCCTTCTACCTTTTTTCTCTGTCCTTTTTTTTCTCTTTTCTCCTCTTCTTTTGTTATTATGTATTTGTTTGTTTTGGTTTTTTGAGACATGGTTTCTCTGTGCAGCCCTGATTGTCCTGGAACTTGATCTGTAGATCAGGCTGGCTTCGAAAGCACAGAGATCCAATACCTGCCTCTGCATCCTGCGGGCTGGGATTTAAAAGCATGTGTCACCACTCCCAGCTCTCTGCTACTCTTTTCACTGCTATTGTAGATACTTAGGTCTTTGTGAGGTGTCTCTTAAGAGCAACAGAAGCAACAAACCAAAAAGTATGTGTTTAAGCCGGGTAGTGGGGAAACCTCCTGACTATCATGGGCTTGAGAAACACATGGCATCTCCATGATTCATGAGGCATAGGAGATTACAAGAGAAGACTTTGCCACATTCGATTATATACTATGTATGGATGAAAGCAATCTGAGAGATCTGAATAGAAAAAGTAATCAAGTTAGAAACTGCAAAGCTAACATTGAGCTACTTGGGAGCTATGATCCACAGAGACATCCTAATGTGGCAATGACTCCGACTTCGAACTGGTATATTAGTAATACCTCAGGTGCTGCAAGGCTTTCCTGGAGAAGGCTCACTAGATGGTCCTGCCCACCACTATGGAGCTCACTCACCAGAGCCGTGCCCAAGGGTGGTGTCAGTCCTTAGCCCCTTGTCCTTTCTGTCTTTTTATCTGACTTACTGTATAGCTTTAAAATAGCTATAGGCAGAATTTAGGTATATGTTCAGAAAGATAAAAATACTAAAAAATAAGACAGTTTGAGGTGTGGCTAAGCATTCTTAGACTAATTGAGCCTCTAATTACAAAACAGTGAAACAAACAAATATGAAACAAAATAGAACCCAATAAAGTAAGAATAAAGTAAGAATGACTCACAAGGTCCAGGTCTGCCAGCCTGGGTAGTCTGGTCTAACTAGAGTGTGTGCATGGCCAGCACCCAGTGGTGTCATCTGCTTGCCTTATACCTCTCTATCCTAGACTATTGTGAAAATAACTCCATCCTTATCAGCCTTCCATTTAACACTGGAAGAGTTTAAACTCAGACACACTGAGAGCATTGAAATATTTGATGATGTTGCCGGCCTGCAAGTCCAGCAGGCCATCCTGTGCTATACGGTGAAGATAGGGCGACAGACTGACGAAGTAACATCTTTATCTTGCTTGGTTTTTGTCTTGTGTTTTTGAGCTTTGTTCATAAGTGAGTCACCGCCTCTTAGATGGGGTGGGTGCTTAAGTAGTAGTGTGTGTATAGTGTTCCTTCATCAGCATTTTAAAGTTACCGGCAAGCATAAGTCATTCTAATGCATTTTTAGAAAGTGATCTCATTCTCATGGCTGTATGTCAGAAAAGAACGTGAGTTCGGCTGGGAAGTTAATAAATACAACTGAAATTTAAAAATGTGTGTGATCTATATTTTACTATTGGGCTACCCTCCCCCTAGCCTGAATATACATTTTCAGCTTTCCTCATGAATATTGTAGAATTGCCCTTCCAGAAGGATGAACAAATCCAAATTTACGACTCGCAGTATATAGAGCATACTTTTTAATACATCTTTTATAGGATGGAGTTAAGAGCTTTAAGAAAGCATGTTAGCTTGTTTGTTCTTTAAATTCGGTTTGACTTGATTTCATGTCCTTTGTTTTCAAATGTTAAGCATTTTTCCTGCACTTCAGTATTACGCTTTTAAGGCCTGATAACCTGAAATTATTCAAGCGCTTTAATACTTACGTCTGGTTCTTCCACTGATTCTCATTAATTCTTTAAATACTAAAAGTAGTACTTTTACCCTGAATATTTATGATCAGGCACTCAAATCATTACCATTTTTCTGACACATACTTACAGCATACATTTTTAAAGCTTTAAAAGCCTGTATGCTTTTGAGTCAGAAAAACTACTTCTATAATTTTACACACTGAAAATTATTGAGTTTTAGCTAATTCTTTACAATTTTTTTTCTGCACTGGCAAGGAAATGAACATGTGTCCAACAATAGGAGACTGAGACACATTAACAGGACTCTTAGAACACTATATACCTAGGAAAGAGGTTATTGTAAAACAACTCAAATGGCCTCCCCTGTTCTTGAAGATGTATCTACATGTGCATAGGCATTCGTGCCTGCTGAGTGTGTTTTGGTTTGTGAAAAAGTAAGATCATATTTTCCTTTATTTTTCTGGTCTAATAGGTGCATTTAAATGTCAGGGTAAAGGACTGCTCTAAGAAACACTAAAGACATTTTTTTTTATTAGATAGCTATCTTTGAAATCTAATTTAAATGAGAATTTCAAGTCACTTTCATCAGTTTGCCTGTCTTGTCCCTTATGGTACTTTGTACTGCCCAGAAATATCTGATTTACCATGGTAATTATTATTTTAAGATTTATTTAATTTTAGGTTACATGTTTATGTTTTGCCTATGTATATGTGTGTACCGCATGTGAAGACCATGGAGGCCAGAAGAGGGCATCAGATTCCCAAGAACTGGAGCACAGACAGCTTTGTGAGCTGCGCTGTGGGTCCTGGGAACTGAACTTGGGTCCTCTGCAAGAGCAGCCAGTGCTCTTTACCGCTAAGCCCCACCTCTCCAGACCTAGGAGCTAGTTGGTATTTAATGTCTCCCTTTGTATTAGTTATTCTTTATGGCTATGACAACAATTACCATGACCAAAGACAACTTAAGGAAGAAAGGATTTATTGTGTCTTAGGTTCCAGAAGGATGGAGTCCATTAATGGTGGAGAGGGTATGGCCTGGCACGATGGCGACAGAACCCTGGCTTATCACATCTCATCTACATACAGGAAGCAGCTAGAAAGAGATGAGAAAGTAGGGCGATGTTTTGAACCTTCAAAGCCTTGCCCTCGCGTGCTGGCTGGTTTTATGTCAACGTGTGATAAGCTATAGCTTATGGGAACCTCAGTTGAGAAAATGCCCCAGAAGATTGGGCTGAAGAAGAGAAGCCTGTAGAGCATTCTCTTAATTCATGATTGACGAGGAAGGGTCCAAGCCATTGTAGGTAGTGTCACCCCTGCCCTTGTGGTCCTGGGTTCTATAAGACAATGGGCTGAGCAAACCATGGGAAACAAGCCAGTAAGCAGCACCCCTCCACGCCTCCACGGCCTCCGTATCAGCTCGTGCCTCCAGGTTCCTGCCCTGTTTGAGTTCCTGCCCTGACTTCCCTCGAAGATAAACAGTGCCGTGGAAGCATAAGATAAACAAACCCTTTCCTCCTCAAGTTGCTTTGCTCATGGTGTTTCTTCGCAACAACGATAGCCCTACGACGCCTAGTAGCGCCCTTCCTCCTCCAAGGCTCTACCTTGTAAAGATTCCCCAAGTGTTCAGACACGTGATCCTGTGGGAGACATTCCTCATCCAAACAACCACACTCTGTTTTAAGGGCAAAAGTTGTTCTGGTCCCCATGGAGGCAGTGCTGTTGCTTCTTTCAGCATCTTGTTGCCCAGGAGATATCTTACTTCCTGTTTATCTCTCCGCAGCCTGGAAGCAAAATGGTGTCCTCTGCCAAGGCGGCTGTCCCCACTGTGAGTGACCAGGCTGCAGCTATGCAGTTGAGTCAGTGTGCGAAGAACCTGGCGACCAGTCTGGCCGAGCTGCGTACCGCCTCGCAGAAGGCAAGTGGGGCCTTGTGCCAGTGGTTAGCTCTTCAGGCGACTTCTCATCTCTTGGTGATGCTGTGGTATGAAGGCTGCCCAGGCCCTAGCATTGCTGGGCCAGTTTCTCAACAGAGCCGTCTCTTTCATTTAAAGAATATTGAAGATAGCACTATGGGGTAATATTTAATATAAGCTCCCAGGCTTGCTCATCACCTTCCGGTTACAGATGACTTCAAGCTCTTCCTGGGACAGGTGATGGTCTGTTTTCAGGCTTAGGTCAGACTGCTGATCTTAAGTGTGTTGATAACCAGATCAATTGCAGGTCAAATAAATGTGCTGAATAGCTTTTCGTTACTAAGGCAAATACCAAAGAGAATCAATGTAAAAGGAACAAAGGTTTAGTTAAGCATGGAGGCACTTGGTAGATGAAGCAGAAGCTTCCAGAAAGTTCAAGGTCATCTTTAGTTTATTGGCTACATAGGTCATCCAGGTCTATGTAAGGCCCTGCCTTAAAAAAAAAACAAAAAACAAAAGAAGAGTGAGGATGCTGAAGGAAGGAAAGGAAAGAGTGAAGAAAGGAAGAAGGGACATCATGGTGGATTTCTGTTCTCTGTTAGCTGGTCTACTTGCCTGTGGCCAGTAGCAGTACTGTGTGCCTTGTAGTGGCAACACTATGTGTCTTGGTAAAAGTTCTGGCGAGTGGAATTTGCTTTCTTCATGGCAGCCAGGACGCGCAAGATCTGAGATGGAACCAGGGTCCTAGTAACTCCTTCAAAGGCATGCTCCCAATAACCTACGAGGCGCCATTTCATAAAGGTCCCAACACCTCTCAGGAGTGCCAGGGGCTGGGACTAATCCTTCTTCTCACGAGGCTCCAGCAAACTAAAGCGATAATTGATGAGTAATTCATATCTTCCATGTATCATCTTGAGAACTTTAAAACAGACTATATATATATAGAAAATATAGTTTGGAGTCAGGCTATCATCTTAGGTGTGATTTTCTTCCCTAAAATGTTTTCATACCTTACATGGACATGTTTGCCTTACAGAACCTCAGTAGAACAAAACTGAGGACTAAGTAAATTTCTGTCTCTGAAACTCAGTTATCAGAGGAGTTCATTATAACTCTGATGTAGTTATTAGCATGAAGTTCTGGCTTGATTTCATTTTTTCCCTTGTAGCAATCCCTTTATAGAACCTAGCAGCCTCATAAAGTAGTGAGAGAAGAAAGTAGAAGCCAACTTGAAAGCCTGACATGAACAGAGATTCTCCATTGCCAAAATAAAGTGCCAGGGGCCCTAGACTATCTCCAGCGAAGATGGTCTTTGAGCTCTTTTTCAAAGAGGTCCTGGAACCATCCACACTGTAACAGCCTGGTGTGTGTGTGTGTGTGTGTGTGTGGTGGGTGCTTATTAGAATGTAGGTACCCAGCATGCCTCTGACAAGCCCATCCCCAGCACCAACCATGCAGCCCCCACAGCTGCAGGCTGATTCCGCAGTGAATCTTAGCATATGCCAACATCACAACAGCTACCCCGGGACAGTGAGCCCCAAAGTGATACTTAAGCATGACTGTCTGCTGGTCCAGAAAGAGGCCACAAGAACTTTTCATTTATTTTTTTTAATACGTCAGAAGGCATGAAGACTCTGGAATCAGGTAGTGTGGATTTGAATTGGGCCTCTGTCGTTGTCACGTTTGTTGATCTCTCTGAGCTTCTGTACCTAACAACATGGACACCTAAAGATCAGCCACCTCGTATTTACTGCTGCTTCCGCAGAACGATAATTTATAAGTGTTGAGAATACTGTTAGGCAATATTACATATGCATAAAATTTATTAATGTGTTTTGGGGCCATGAAGTCCTGATTGTTGGAGGCCGTGTTTGAAATGATCAAGAGATTTAAATAAGTAAAGCAAATAACTAGATGGGGGAGTTTATAAATCTTTAGTATGGAAAGCTAATGATTTATGGTGTTGAAACCTATGAAAAGAAATTGCTGTGGGCTCTCTGAGGAGTTTCCTCAGTTTGCTTATCCACTCCTTTGCTGCATGTGTCCCTAGCCTCTGTACACACATACCTGAGTACAACTCAAGCCTGTGTACCTACATGCTCTGCTTTGTGCCCTGTCGCTGCAACCCGGGCCTGGTGAATCAGGGATGCATCTTCCAGGTCTGAATGTAAAGTAGTTTCAAGGAGGTTTCTAAGTGTCTGCAGTCCTAAGAGACACATAATTAATGACTTAGGAAAAATGTGGTTAAGGACCCGAGTGACGAAGGTTCTGTCCTCTCTGGGGAAATACTTGCTACCTTTGCCTTCTCCTTGAGTTAGAGTTACCAGGAGTGTCTAGGAAAACATTTAATAGGTTGCCGAGTGTTAGAGACATTTTCCCAAGCCTACTGTATGCACACATCCTCCGCTCTGTTGGCAGGCCCATGAAGCCTGTGGTCCCATGGAAATCGATTCCGCACTCAACACAGTGCAGACTCTCAAGAATGAGCTGCAGGATGCCAAGATGGCCGCTGCAGAAAGTCAACTGAAACCACTTCCGGGAGAAACGGTGAGGCGTTTGGGGTGTGGGTTATGCCATCTTCTCGCTCACTCTCCCTCCCTCCCTCCCTACTTTCATTCCTCCTTTTCTTTTTCCCTCCCTCTCTGTTCTTCCTTCCTTTCCTCCTTTTTCATTTGGTTACAGTATCTCATCATGTAGCCCAGGTGACTCTGCAAATTCCTAGGATGGACTGAAACAATGTGAATTGTACATTTACACCAAGCAATAGGTCTAGTAGAGTACAAAATAGTGTAATTTTTACTTATTTTGTCCATTTGTGTGTGTGTGTGTGTCTGTGTGTGCATGCATGCACGCACATCCGGGGGAGGGGGTTGTACATACTATGTTCCACCATTGGCTCTACTGGACCAGACTCCATCTTCAGTTGAAGGTATGGCCTTCAGTGGGGAAGGCGTGTGTGCATCTCTTCTAGACAGCGTCCTCATATGCTCATTAATTATCTGTACCCTAGGCCTTTACCAGTTTCGTTTTTTATTTAGTGGACAAAACAAGCTGGCATGTTCTTCATGAGAGGCGCGCCCTCTGCCTTCCTCCACGGTCTCAGTTGCCACTCCAAACCTCCATTTTTCTTGCATGTCTTTCAGTTTGAACTCCTTGAGGGATAATGACCAAACTGGGCTGTGGTAATGGTCCCACCAGCCAGGAAGCTGGTGCAGTTGGATGCCTGCCTGCTTCCTGCCAAGGCATAATCACTGTCCACTAATGATTTCTTTTGGACTTTCTAAAGGCCTCATGCTAATCGCTACAGTCTGTTAAGGAGCTGTATTCATTTGCTGAAGGCCGTCTTAGCTAGGTCCCTCCAGGAGTGAGGCTTAGCGAGGGTCAGTAGCTCACAGTTTCACACAGCTAGCAGGACCTGCACTGAGCTCACTTAGTCTAAGCCGGGCCCTTTTCCCCTGTCCTGCCCAGCTGACTAGGGTGAGAAAGAGCTCAAGTTCAGGTTCTGATCCGCATCATTGATCTAAATCATGCTGAGACCTCAAGAGAATGTTTCTTTTCTAAGTTCTGACTTCCTTGGATTTCCTTACAGCTAGAAAAGTGTGCTCAGGACCTGGGAAGCACCTCTAAGGGAGTGGGCTCCTCCATGGCACAGCTCCTCACCTGTGCTGCTCAAGGCAACGAACACTACACAGGTAGGACTGACTCTCGGGGTCTCCTGCTGCCCGCGGCGGGGTTGCACGCGGGTAGGACTGACTCTCAGGGTCTCCTGTTGTCCGTGGTAGGGTTGCACACAGGTAGGGCTGACTCTCAGGGTCTCTGGGATGCCTGCGGCGGGGTTGCACACGGGTAGGACTGACCTCAGGGTCTCTGGGATGCCCGCGGCGGGGTTGCATGCCCAGGACAGGGTTATATGCCCAGGTCGGGGTTGCACGCCCGCGGTGGAGTTGTACACCCACAGGTCTGGAAAGGAAGGTTCACTGGCTGACAGTAAACTTTTCCCCCAGCTTCATGGCACATCCATCAGGACAATAATCTTACCTTTTCCCCCCAGCTTGACAGCATCTGTCAAGCACAGTTGCTAAGTTCTTCCCAAGCATGGTTGATACTTTTCTCACGGCTATGATGAAAATACCTGATGAGTGTCCAGTTAAGTAGGGAAGTGTTTTTGACTCACAGTTTAAGGCTATAGAGTCCATCATAGCTGAGAAGTCATGTTGGCAGGACCATGAGGCAGCTGGTCATGTGGTACCCATAGTCAGGAAGCAGAGAGAAATGGATACTGCTTCTCAGCTTGGCTGCCTTCTATTTATTTAGTCCAGAGCCCCAGCCTTTGCACCTATAATAGGCCTTCTCACCTCATTCAACCTATCTCCAAATTCCCTCACAGACATAACTAAAGATCTGCCTCCTTAGCCTGGTTCATCTCTATTCTGTCAGCTTGACAAAGAGATAACGTAATAAAATTATCCTTAAACTACATGTAGATCCCTTGTTAGACACCGAGCAGTAATTGTACATGTTTGGGACTATCTCTAACTCCAGAAATCCCACCAAAGTATAGAAACATAAAAGCTAGAGAAAAAAGAATGTCATCAAAGTCAGAGGGAAGGCAGGTGATGGAAATGGTGGAGCTGAATGAGTCCAGGGAGGGATAGAAGGAGAGTAACCAGTGAGAAGGAAGCTGGGTTGTGTTGCTAGACAAGCCACTAAAGGGACCTGAGTTTTCCAATGCCAAGTGTCTGTCTCTGAAAGGCAGAAGAGTCCTTAATTAGGAATCGTGAGGAAGAGGCTGTGTAGCTAATGAAAGGGAAAAGCGGAGACTGCTGGCTGGGAGTCATGACATCTGTTTCCGGTTTCCCTACCAGGGTGTAGCCGCCCCCCCCCCCGCCCCCCCGTAAGGCTATAGTGTGCACCAAGGCTGCGTCCTCACAGGCTTGGAACTATGTTCTCGCCCACCCCATGTGATCTCTTTCTGTCCCTCCCTCCCTCCCTCCCTCCCTCCCTCCCTCCCTCCCTCTCTCTCTCTTTCTCTCTGCTGTTATAAATTAGGAAATGTCTTGAGGGAAGAAGCAGCCCTAAGCCTTGGGCTCCTCTCTGCTCTTTTCATCCTTCCAAGATCTTGGCCAGCTCCACCTTGATGCCTTCCTGTTGCCCAACTGACTTCAACCACATGTTTCCCAGTTTCTTTGTGAGAGGGTTGGTTTGCAGTGAATTAATCTGCCATTCCTCTAAGCAAAATAAAAAATGCACATATTTATTAGTTGGAAAATAAAAGAACAAAACAGGAAGTCAAGTGGCATCGTATAACACAATATGTGCAGTAATAAAAATAACTCTGTCCTACACCTCTCAGAGAATATGGGAATGTTTTAGAGGAGACCAGAGTGTTGAAGATCACCCAGAACACTTTGAGGGGCTCCAGAAGAAAGGGAAATGTTGGTATGACTTCGTACAAACTAGAATACAGGAAAGAAGTTTACGCTCTAGAAACTCCTGCATGATCCTAGAAGTCTGGCAGATTCCATGTAGATGATGAAATGTGTGCTTCAGGGAGGGGAGACTGCGCTGGAGCCCTCGAAGGTACATCACCTGGTACAGACAACATGCAGGGTGGCAAGCAGCCTCTTTGCTTGGCATCTGAAAAGCAGCCTAGATAACAAGCCATTCAGCTTTGCAGGCATTGGAAAGGGGGTGTTGAAATGGATGCTGTGTGTACGAGTTCTCAAAGGTGAGTGGGAAACTGAGTCGAGGAACTGGGAAGCTTCTAGTAAGAAGGAAGACACAGCTGGGAAGCTGAGCCAAGGTGCAGCTACTAAGGGGTCTCGTAGGCAGCATGAGCAGCTTCAGGTTTCACCAAAATCCATGGGAAGCCATTGGAGGGTTTTAGCTGTGGAGACAGGTGACAGTGGCCTCTGCGCCTCTTCCTGTGTGTGGAACAGACAGCGGAAAGCAGGGACGCTGACAGTCAGACTGCTGAATTCGTCTAGATCAGATGGCAATCTTCTGTGAGCGTTGGTCAGCTTTCTGTCACTCAAGTAAAATAGTTTTTTTTTTGTTTTGTTTTGTTTTGTTTTGTTTTGTTTTGTTTTTCGAGACAGGGTTTCTCTGTGGTTTTGGAGCCTGTCCTGGGACTAGCTCTTGTAGACCAGGCTGGTCTCGAACTCACAGAGATCCGCCTGCCTCTGCCTCCCAAGTGCTGGGATTAAAGACGTGCACCACCACCGCCCGGCCTCAAGTAAAATAGTTGAGGTAATTAGCTTCCATAGAGAAAAGGTTTATTTTGGCACATGGTGGCTCTAGTCTATAATGATGGCATAAGATGGCAGGAGAATGCAGTAAAACAAAACCACTTACGTCATGGCCAGAACGTAAGAGTGAGAAGGAAGACACAAAGGGTGTCTCCCATAACCATCTTCCAGAGCACATGGCCGGTGTCCTGAAGTCCTCCCACTTGGCCCTGTGTCATAAAGCTATTAGCATCACCTTGTCTTTAACACATGGACCTTTGGTGTTCAAACATTCACCAACTAGAGTATAGCAATAGTGCATAGATGAAAGAAGCAAGCAGACACTGCTTGGTGATTGGTAAGGATGTGGCAGACATGGAGATAAAGAGAAAAACAAGGAGTCTTAGCCCATCAGCTAAATGAAGGGTTCCGTGAGCTGTTAGAGTTAAGATCGCAAGATTGTTAGGGTTGAGGGCTGAAGTTCAAGGATGCAGTTCAGTTCTAACTTCAGATGGACTTGGCTTAAAGTACTTAGTGTGTTTACCTATAGAGATGTTGTAGGCAGCTTGCTCTCTGACTCTGTTAGGAGAGGAGGCTTGGCTGGAAATGGAGATTTTGTAATTATTAGTTTAGTCATGCTCATTGAAACCTTAACTGTGGAAAAGTTTGCTTGGAGTGAGTGGTCGATTGGGAAAAGGTTAACTAGTGAAGCATGAAGCCGAATGGTAGACATGGGAGCCACATCCATGGGTAAGAGGTAACGTGTCTCTGGAAACAAAGAACTGCTGCCCAGAGAGTACCATGGGGCAATGGAGATGCCCCCATTAGCTTTAGGAATAAGGAGGTCCTTGCCCATCTGGTTGGGGGCAGTTTCAGCAACTGAAGAGTGTGGGAAGCAAGGTGGACAGTTCCTCACTGAGTCCAGGATCCCTCCTTCCATGTTTGAGGCGTGGAATGTTCAGGGGCTGCACATTAACTATTAGTGGGCTGTACCAGAATGTAAGTAGGTTTTTGTTTGGCCAGTTAAATAGTCCAAATACATTTCTAAATCATTTAACATAGCTACGTACAAATTTTTACTCAAAACAGAATAAAAGATTACATCATTTCTAAATTCATCTTGGAACCTTGCATTGTGGTCCAGCACTGGCTTGGCATGCAATACGTGTGAATTCTGGAAATAACAAACATTCTGAGAGCTGGGCGTGGCAACATGTGCCTGGAGACAGAAGGATCAGGAGCTCAAAACTAGAGTGGGGAACATGAGACCCTCTTTGAAAAACAACTTCACAGTATGCTGATATGTTGGATATTTCTTGCTGTTCTGAAACTCTGCTACTGAGTATAACTAAAGATCCAGATGTGAACAAATATCCGTGTTCTCCAAGGATTGCAGCTATGAGAACAGATGTGTGCTCTACAGCCTACCTTGTTTCGTCTTCTTGATGATGTGACTTCCTCTCCCTGGGAAACCTGGTTCCTCCCAAAAGGAGCCTTGGTTGTGCCTTGTGATTTCCCAGTGAGATCTCCATAGAAGATCCATGGAAAGGACAGGTGCAGGGTCTTCGAGCTTGGCTTTCCAGTTTCTGTCTTTCAGAAATCATCTTAAAGAACAGTAGGGTGTCTCAGCAGTAAAGATGCTTGCTGCCAAGCCTGATGATCCGAGTTCAATTCCTGGAACCTGCGTGGAGGAAGAAGAAACTGACTCCCACAGTTGTCCTCTGACCTTATGCATGCCACACCTGCCTGCACACGTACACACAGACCCACACCTAAACTGTCACATTTGCTCACACAAAATAAGTAAATAAAATGTAATTTTAAAATTTTTATATCTTCTTAAAAGGGAAGTGGCAATACGAGATGTCTTTTAAAAAAAGAAAAATCGCAGCCTAGAATCGTCAACAGTCAGTTCTCAGTTACTCCTGAAGCGTTTGGAAAGCTATGGCCTATGAGAGAGACAGCAGTCTAGACACAAACTTGGCAGGGCAGACGGTGAGACAAATGATAGCCTGACCACATCTGGAGTTCTTCTAGTGAGGACATCCTTCAACCCTGAGCCAAAAGCTGAAACAGAAAGTGTTTCTCCTCTGGCCTTAGCTTTATTTATCTTTGTGTTTTCTATTCTGGACTTCTTCGTGTCTGCACACACACACACATACACACAACTATCACATGTGCACACATACCTGTCACACACATCACATACACACCCATCACACGCACAACATATCTGACACACATATCACACACACACAAGAAAGAAATCCCGAGTTTAATGCCCTTCTCTTCCATAGGCTGGCCGACAAAGCATAGATTGACAGTATTGTGACCTGCCATGGTTAGGCTGCAGCACTCCATCCAGCTGTGTGACATGCGGATCCTTCATTGAGTCTGCAGCTACAGAGATGGCTTTATGGGGTCTGGGGCTTTTCTTCTTATGGAGCCTCATGGGTATGACAGGGAAGGCCGCCAGCTGTGTCTGCGATGACTCGAAGAACAGCGCTGTAGAAAGCTATACTCCGGCCTGAAAGGAGTAGCTTCCATGCAAAGTGCCAATAAGAGGCCCTCACTCCTCAGTGTTCCCAAGAACATTCTAAAGACTGTGTGGCAGGAAGCTAGGAACCTCAGATCCAGCTCCAGTGCTGCCTAGGAAGTGTCCTGTGGTCAGGACACTGTCACTGCTAGGCCTTCTGGGCAACCATTTCTTGAGTAAAACTCCATGGTAGATCAGACCCCTTTGTTCACAGGAGAAAGTTCCCCGCGCTCCGTCCTCTCTGTGGTGGTCTCGGGGTCCTCACGGTTGGACATGTGTTTGTTCCGCATGAGGTGTTGCTGAACCTTTAGAGGACTGGTATACATTCATCGTGGCTCCACAGACCTGCTGTCTGCATCAAAATGGTTTTAAAGATAGGCACTTCACAAGAAGAGATCCAATAGCCACTAAATATATTTAAGTGTTGTCAACATCACCCCCATACTAGTTCATTTTGGCAGACAGCTTGACACAGCCTAAAATTACCTGGAAAGGGAATCCTTAAAGCAGATTAAGATCTATTTTTTTTATGTATATGAGTGTTTCGCCTGCATGAATGAATGTATGTATGTGTACCATGTGCAGGGCTGGTGCCCTTAGAGGTGAAAAGAGAGTCAGATCCCCCAGAACTGGATTATCAACAGCCATGAGCCATCATGTGGTTGCTGGGAACCTCTGCAAGAACAACACGTGTTTTTAATTGCTGAACCATCGCTCTAGCCCCATGGAAAGAGAATCTTAGTGAGGAATTATCTGGCCCAGGTTGGCCTATGCGCTTGAATCTGTGTGAGGTTGATTGCTGGGCCATCTAACATCCGTTAGCGAATTGTAGGCAGTGTCATTCCCTGGGCATGGGTTCTGAGCAGTGTAAGGGAGACGAAAATGCAAGCATGGAGCAACCATACCTTGGTTTTCTTTCTCTGCTTTCAACGGTGGATGTGGTGGTTTGAGTTCCTGTTTTGACTCCCTACAGTAATAAACGACAATCTGGAATTATTAGCTGAGCAAACCCTTCTCTCCCCTGCGTTGTTTATTGTTATTTGTCATAGTGACGGAATAGAACTTGGATGCTTACTTCTCATGCAGTTACAGACCCTCAGAAATTCCAACTCCAACAGTACCCACAGCTCCTCACTGTTGTCTGTGGGGTGTGTAAAGGCAGAACCATTCTGGAACCCTGCCGTGTACTATTTTCTAAAGCTACGTTAGCCCTCTGTGACTTAGCAACTCAAATCCTAGGCTTTATTTAAATTAAAGTGATTCCACATGTCCACCTGAATGCATGCACAAGACCTTTCTTGGGAGTTTGATCCCAAACACAAAACGGCTTAACTGTCCATCAGGAGGGACAGATACGCACATGTTAGGACATTTGTGTAAGATCAGATAGGAGGAAAAAGAAATAGTGCCACAGAGCAGCACCACTTGAACTCACAGCCTTGGTAGTTAAAAAACAGATACTGCATGTTGTGTGGTTCCTTTAAGCCAGCCTAAGATGACAGATGAGATTAATTACTTCCGGTGTGAGGAGCATTGCTGGGAAAGGACGCTGTAATGATGGATGTATCTGCCCGTGCAGATTCACTGAAGTGCTCTCTCTCTTTTGTGTGTTCATGCCCCAGTAAAGGCAATTGGGAAGATTAGTATATTAAAATAACACATATTCTGTGTACTCCATCTGCATGCCTGCTCCCATGTATGTGGTATGTTAGATCTAGGGACATGTGAGGCAGTAGAAATTGGAGCATGGAACATGTCATATACTGTGATGCCTACATTGATTGGCTTGGACACAAGAGAGTGAGCTACTTCATTGAGAAACACAGCAACTCACATTTGTCAGAAGAATAGTCTAGACTCCAGGGGTATCATAGGGGAGAAATGTAACTTCTGATGGAATTTAATAGAAACTCTAACTGGCTTCTCTCCGCAGGAGTGGCAGCTAGAGAAACCGCCCAAGCTCTGAAAACATTGGCCCAGGCTGCCCGAGGAGTGGCTGCATCCACAAATGACCCCGAGGCTGCTCACGCCATGTTAGATTCTGCTCGGGATGTGATGGAGGGCTCTGCCATGCTCATCCAAGAAGCCAAGCAGGCCTTAATTGCGCCTGGTGATACAGAAAGTCAGCAGAGGCTAGCCCAGGTGAGCCTGGGAACCAGGAACCATGGTCATTGGGCTTGTGAATTCTGGATGTTTTTCTGGCAGGAATTCTAGGGACTCGGTAGGTATTTTCAGATCTTTCCAAGTGTGTGTGGTAGCAAGCTGGACCATACATGATGCTCATGGTTATGTCTTACTTAGCATTTCCTACATTAATGTGGCATCTACTTAATTCACAGTCAACAAGTGACTTGGGGGCTTTGAATTCTGTCCAGCTCGGGACTCCAGACATAGCATGCTTGCTCAGGGCTTGAGTCTTCTTCACTAAACTCTTCCTAGTGAAACAGATATAATACAGGTCCAGCTACCCAAAAGTCCCTTACCCTCTTCGGATGATTCTTCAGCTTCCAATGAAACTAACTGGCTAGGGGCAGTCTGAGCGGTGTTCTCGACATGGGACTGGGAAGGTATCTTAGAACTAAACAAAATGTCGCTGCCACTCCCTGGCTTCCATTTTAACTGAGGCGACCAGAGCTTGCAACAAGCAGGGAGTCATTTCAGTATTCCTGAAAGGCAGCATGCGGGCATCTTCACCAGGTTGGGCTGGTTGTACTCGAGCACCCTCCTTGTCTATCGTGAAAGTGAGATCTTGAGGTGGGTGAGCCCCAGAGGGTCAATGAGAAAAATCAGCCAATGGTTTAGCTATGCTCCCAAGAATTTAAGTATAATTTCAACCTTGGGGACCTCAGCAGGACTCCAGATAAAGGAGGCATTCTGTTTCATTTAAGAGAAGGTGCCTATGCTTTAGGATCTGGTCTCATATTAGAGAATTCTGTGTTGGGATTCCAGAGCTGTAGCTCATCCTGGCCCTGGGGAACAGGTAGCATGTGAGCATTTAGGCTGTTACCCCCAGCCCCAGGGTAGCAGAGACTGGAGACCTGGCCGAGCTGATTTAGTTTAGTTAACAGTGTTGGGTGGCTGCCAGTGAATCATTCCCATGTCGGTGGCAGCTCTGCTTGTTTTCTCTGCTCCTTCTCAACAAACATGCAAAGGCATTTGTGCCGGAAGTGGCTTTCTTAAGGTGTTTCCATCCCTTTGTGTGTGCAGGTGGCGAAAGCCGTGTCTCACTCCTTGAATAACTGTGTGAATTGCCTCCCTGGCCAGAAAGATGTGGATGTGGCCTTGAAGAGCATCGGGGAGTCCAGCAAGAAGCTGCTTGTAGATTCGGTGAGGTCCTTGTATGGGAAGGGGTATCTAATTGCTGTCCACCCAAGGCGGGAGCATGACTTTCCCCTTCCTGGATCTCTGAGCATCTTTCTCTTAGGAGTCCTGATGGTCTGCCATTTTTCTATTTCCTTTCTGGTCAACAAAATTCCCAAGGGAGGAATTGTCGAGGAAGAGTTTGTACTGGCATGAGTGCACATGTATGTGCAGGTACATGCATGCATATATGTGTGCATGCCTCTGAAGACCAGAGGACAGCTTCAGGTGTCATTCCTTGGGTGCCTTCCGCTTTTTGTTTGAGGCAGGATCTCTCAGTGACCTGTAACCTCAAGGCTAGGCTGGCTGGTCAGTGAGTTTTCTCTTCCCACCATGACTGGGGTTACAGGTGTGCACCCCCACCTCCAGATTTTTATGCACATGAATCGAACTCCAGTCTTCATGTTCATATGGCAGCCCCTTTACCAATCGAACCATCTCCCTGACCCCCCGGGGTAGAGCTTTTAACATTAACACTTTTTTTTCTTTGAGTATATATTTACTCGAGTCATCTGAGTGGGACAGAAAAGAGGCTGTGATCATCTAGGTCTTTATCAGGGTATAACCGATGGTGACAGACAGTCCAAGGACAGAGGGGCATCTGCTCAAGGCTAAGAAAAAGGCATCATAAGGGTTTTTGCCTTGGAGCCCTCTCCTAGCCCACACTGAAGGAGAAGCATGGGACACATTTGTCTGCTTCTGGCTCCAAGAACCTAGCGGTGTGTGTGAGTGCTTAGTAGCATCTGCAGTCTTGACACTGCTGGGTGTGTAGCCCCCCTCCCCCCCGACCTTTAAGTTATTTTCAAGGACCACTAATAAAACAAAGTTGGTAGTTATTAGTTAAGAAGAATGGATTCGAAGCTGGCTATCATCAACCTCTTCGCTCTAAAAAGCTTAACCTGAGAGTTTGCGTCATGAGAGACACACAAGAGGATAGAGACTGGATCCCAGAGTTGAGTTGTCTGGCCATGAATCTTGGGCCTGCCATTTCAAGGAGTGTCCATTACTGGACAGTAGCTGCTTTCACCACATTTAGCTCTCTGGTGACTGCAAAGTGGGTGTTCCATAAGTGTGGTTGGATGGATGGATGATGGATGGATGGATGGATGGATGGATGGATGGATGGATGGATGGATGGGTGGATGGATGGATGGGTGGATGGATGGGTGGATGGTGGATGGATGGATTGGTGAATAGATGGATAGATGGATGGATGGAGGGAAGGAGGGATGGATGGTAGATGGATGGATGGTGGATGGATGGTGATGTGTTGAAGGCCCAACTTAACATGGGCTCACACTGCATAGCTTTGTATAAACTAGGGGCATAACCACTCCAGGGTGTAGTTGAGGGAAAGATTTTTATTGTGTATATAAGGGAAATTACAGACAGAGGCTTCTAGAAGAGTCCAGAGCAGGGAGAGAAAGTGATAAACTGAACATGGCCAGCAGACCTAACCAGGTTATGAGATGAGGGGAATGGGATGGGAGAGAGGAAGTTGAAGAGAGTAAGTAAGTCAAAGTAGAGAGAGAGGGGGTCGAGAGAGGGGCGAGCAAGTGCATGGCTGAAATGGCAGGGTTATGTGGGGATGAGAAGCAGGGTGAGGAAAGCCTTGAGCTGGAGTTAGCCAAAAGGGTGGGGTGAGAAGAGCCACAGGTACTTGTTATCTGAGGCAGCCTGGAAGCCAACATGCTCTTCGGTATGCTGATAGGCACCACAGATAGCCATCTGTTTCTCTTGGACCTGCCGTCCTCTCCCTGGATGACTCAGAAGCACATCCCTGGGCAGTCACCATTCCTTCCACAGTACCGTCCTTCACCCCCTTATGCAAGGTAAAGCTTCCCATGGCCTGTGCCTTTTGTCCCCATAGCTACCTCCGAGCACAAAGCCTTTCCAGGAAGCCCAGAGCGAGCTGAACCAGGCTGCTGCTGATCTGAACCAGTCTGCTGGGGAAGTCGTCCACGCCACGCGGGGCCAGAGTGGAGAACTGGCGGCTGCTTCCGGAAAGTTCAGTGATGACTTTGATGAGTTCCTGGATGCTGGCATTGAGATGGCTGGCCAGGCGCAGGTAGGCGGGAAGGCCGTTTGTGTTGCTCCCCTGAGCCTCCTCCCCCTGGTAGACCCTCCAGCTGAGGGCAGCGGGTTGAGTGGGAGACAGCATCCTATAAACAAGCTACAGCATCTTCCTTGACTGCCTTGGAAATTCTGTGACCTCACAGGCTTGGCATGCCTGGCCATGGTGGGGATGGTGGCGACTTTTCCCACGGTCCACCCACAGAGTCTATTGCATTGGTGCAGGGTCAGGGGGGCGGGCGTCAGGAGCAGAGAGAATTTTTATCAGAGGTGAGATGGGCTAATACACAAACATGAACACACATATGTGTGTATTTGTAGTTTGGCGGGCTCACTTAATGGATTACATCCGGTACTTTCAGATGATTAAAAATTACCTCATTCAGGTAGAGATGAGCCGCTGGGAACATGACTGGTCTGGCATCAGATAGCAGGACTGTTTTGTGTTTTTGTTGTTGTTGTTAATTTGTTTTGTTTTGTTTTTTCTTTCTTCTTTTTTTTTTTTTTTTTGAGGTTTTATGAATATTTTTTGAGGTTTTATGAGACCCCTAAAAAGATAGCCAGGGTACTTCTTGCTACATTTTCCACAAAAGGTAATTTGTCAGTTAGCAAGCTGGGTGAGAATTGTGTCCCTTCCCCAGTTGGATACTTCCGCGATGCTGTCAGCTGTGAATATCTACACAGTGCTGGTCGCTTGTGCCAGGCTGGGATGTGCAAGATGCTTGACAACTCCAGCATTGTTGAGCAAGATGCCCGAATCATTGCCCAGTCTGGGCACTGGGGCAGCTCTCATCCTCCCCCTCCAGTCCCGTAACACTCCCATAGAGCACGAAAGCCAAACTCCAGGCTGACCCACTTGGACATGGATTTCCTTCTGCCACGTGCATCTTGCTCTGAGCATCTGTTTGAGGGTGCATAGACTCTGTTTACACATCTGCAGACCGACTTTCCTGACATAGTCTATGCCTCCTCCTCGGGAGTTATTCCTTGCTCACTGAGAGCTTCCTGGGAAGCTGTGGTCAGTTCCAGCTGACTCTGCTTCCTTTTGACTCTCCAGACAAAAGAAGATCAGATGCAAGTGATAGGGAACCTCAAGAACATCTCTATGGCATCCAGCAAGCTGCTGTTAGCAGCCAAGTCTCTCTCGGTAGATCCTGGAGCTCCCAATGCAAAAAACCTCCTGGCTGCAGCTGCAAGGTAGGAGCAGGACAAGATGTGCTTTGTGGGTGTGTAAAGGGTTCTGTCATGGTTGAAGGGTGTGCCAGCATCCTGCCACTTCGGCTGAGCACAGAATTGCTGCCATCCTTGTTGTCGGGGGTAGAGTAACAAGTACTTTTTCTGTAAATTGATGGAACTTTTGGTGTTCTGTAAAAGTAACTCATTCCTGTATTTTGAACCCACTAAGAATGTCTTCCCTCTTTCCAGATGGCCTATTTGGTTCTTACTTAGACGGCGCTGACTTGTAAACATGATGGTTTAAGTCGATTTTTTGTTCATGTTCATGTATAGTGTGGTGTGTGTGTGTGCATGTATGAGTATGTATATGTGTGTTCAGGTGTGTGTTCACACATATAAAAACCTGAAGTGGATGTTGGGAATCATCCTTGAACATACTCTGTTGATCTTCCACCTTTTTCACTGATCAGTGTGTTTTAGTCAAGCCCAGAGTTTGTCTCACTAGCCACCTTGCTCTGAGGCACCCCTGTCTCCTTAAGCCAAAGCTAGACTGCCGGGTGGGCTACCACATTCATTCTGTGCTTTACATAGGTTCTCGGAATCTGAACACTGGTCCTCAAGATTGCTCAGCAATCATCTAAACCACTGAGCCATCTCCCCGGCCCATAAGTGGGTTGATTAAAATAACATTATGTTGTTCAGATAATGCAAGAAGTATCTGCTCACTGCAATAGACATTGGGGCATACTTCAAAACAGTGCTCGAGCCATTCTGTAGACACTGGGCTCGTACTACACACTGGCATCTGTGTTGGATTCGGTTTTAGGTGTTCTACCCATCACCTGCAGGAGGGCATTGGTTTAGGGTTGATAGGATGACAACGGATGTACACTGTTGTTGAGCTGAATTAAAGTGTGAACCAAGTTTGGGGTGACTTCAGACCCTTCCCCTACTCACTCAGGGATGCACTTGGGCTCCGTAGGTAGGATTGACGGCTGCTCTGTGTAGCACTCACACAGCCTCACACTCATTTTCCCACACTTCAAGCAAAGGATGTGTTGTGATTCTACTTATTTTGAGACAGGATCTCTCTGGGTAGCCCTGGATGTCCAGGAACTCCCTATGTAGACTAGCCTGGCCTAGAACTCCCAGAGATCAGCTTGCCTCAGCCTCCCCACTATCAGGATCAAAGGCATGCCCTTGACTTGCATTTGATTTTTAACATGGTTTTTGTTTATTTTGTTGTTGTCCTGTCTTTAAGCTGTCTAAGTTCAAAACCTTGAATTCTAATCCAAGGTACTTTAATATTAATAGTCTTCCTGCCCGGTCAGATGTTCAGATGGGTCAACCTGCCCAAGCTTGGCTACCTGTAAAGTGGGGTGTAAGCACCAGCTGCCTTCAACAGGTTTTAGCATTTATGCTGCTAATAGTGGCATCCCATCTTTCCTCCCTTGTTGACGTGAGTGATTTATTTTTATTTTTATTTTTTTTGCTCTGAGAGTGTATATTGACAAGAGCAACCTAAGGAAAGTTTTATTTGGGGCTCAAACTTAAGGGTAGAGTCCGCCATGGCAGGGAAGTCATGGCAGCAGGACTTCGAGGCAGCTGGTCCTATTGTCTCTGCTCTCAGGAAGGAGATCCATGAATGCTGGTGCTAAGGCCCCAGCCCATGGACTGGAGTTACCCACAGCTAGGGTGACCTTTTCTCTGTTAGCACAATCTGGAATCTTCCTCTCAGGCACGTGTAGTGCTCCCCCAGCCCATGGACTGGAGTTACCCACAGCAAGGGTGACCTCCTCATCTCTGTTAGCACAATCAGGAATCTTCCTCTCAGGCACGTGGAGTGCTCCCCCAGCCCATGGACTGGAGTTACCCACAGCTAGAGTGACCTTCTCATCTCTGTTAGCACAATCTGGAATCTTCCTCTCAGGCACGTGCAGTGCTTTGTCTCCTGGGCGATTCCAGCGCCTGTCAAGTTGACAGTCAATATGAGTGATTGGAGCAGAGCAGCAGGTACATGTAGTGGCAAACAGTATCCAGAGCCACAGGGGACAGCAAAATTCACCTCTCATCAACCTGCTCCAGTCTGTACTTCACTTGTGATCGCTCTGGTAGAGCAAAGGCCTTCCCTTGACAGTGGGCACGGGGTCAGGGTGGGTGTCTGTTCTATTTGGACGCCCTCTTTGAAAGGCTTCTTTTTTCTTACTTTTTTTTTTTCCTGCCAAGAGCCTTTGGGAAAGATATTTCCAGGTGTCTGAACTCCAATGTTTTTTTTATTATCTTCACTTTTTGCATCATTTCCAAGTTGTAGTTTCCAGCTTTAATGAGCTGTTCACTCTCTTGAGCTGTGGGAAGAAGGCGAGAATATAAATTGGCTTTTTAAAAGCTAGCTGTAGAAGGCCAGACAGACCAGAGAAGAGTGATGGCTCCAGGTATCCACAGGCCCCCTGGTGGTGGCTCTGAGAGCAGGCGCCCAGATGGAAAATCTCAGCAAGTGACCCAGCTTTCAGCCTGGAACTTGAGGGTTGGCTTTGGGTTTTTTGTTTTGTTTTGTTTTGTTTTGTTTTGTTTTGTTTTGTTTTGTTTTGAGACAGGATTTCTCTGTGTAACAGCCTTGGATATCTTGGAACTCACTTTGAAGACCATGTTGGCCTCAAACTCACGGAGACCCGCCTGCCTCTGCCTCTCAAGTGCCACCACCACCTGGGGAGCCTGAGATTTTAAAGCCAAGAAGGTAGTCAAAACATCTCACTTGAAAGTGTGGAATAGAAGTGACGCGATGATCCTAACACCTCCTTTATGATTTCTTGGTATATTTTGGCTCCTTTTGCTCCTGGGTGGTTTCTGGTTATTCAGCAGGAGTCTGGCAAGCTTTGTCTGATTAGGGGAGCATCTGTTCATGCTTGTTTTATAGGTTCTTTGTAAAAATGTACATAAGGGGCCAAGGCCAGTGCTAGGTGCTGGGTTCTGGTTGTTAGGTACACACACACAGGCTCATACAGATACCTAGGAGGTTGAACAACAGGGTCCTCTGTCGTCAGGTCCATAGCCCTCTCCATTCTAGAGACAGCCCAGCCCTGCTTGTCCCTCTGGCATGGCTCTGGCTGGCCTGTACTATTGCTGTCAATCTTGCTGTACCACTTGTTCTTTGGGGCTCTGTGATCCTTCGTGCTTTGGGCATAGAAGTTGCTTTTGAAAAAAATACTGAGGTTATCTTTTCCTCACCTCTGAACTCCACCTCAGTGCCTCATGGGGCAGAGAGCCCTCATCTGGCTCCTTCCCTCCCTGGACCTGGTCTCTTGGTCGGACAGCCCTGGAACTTGGGCCTGGAATGGAAAACCAGTCTCCAGCTCCCTATGAGCATGGTCCCCACTGATTGACATCAGCTTGCATCACGCTGGCCACAGATCAGCCGACTGGTTGTTTTCTTGTCTTCTGAGGGTCTTCCCTAGGAAATGGAGGCTCCTTGTATCCTCTTGGTTCCTGCTAGACAGTCTTCTTTCTATCTCCAGAGACTGTGACAGAAGATTACCGTGGAAGCTGCACAAAGGGAGGATGGCCTGCACCCAATAAAATAGAAAAATACAAATGGCAGCTTTCTTCTCCTTATTTGGTCTCATTCAAAACATTCTCAGCCTTTATCCAGCCAGAATCTAATTCAGCATAGATTCTTTCAATGTCCTTAGTCCTCATTCAGACCTTTGTTTGTACAGAATCCCAGCTCCATGATTGAGGTTGTTGGGTTTTTTTTCCCATGCTTTTATCTGGTTATTGTCAGCAATTTATCATGTTCTCTCTCATGTCATGTCTATCTCAATGTCTTCCCTTTCCTCATCTTGCTTCTTCAGCCAGATTGTGAAATACAGTTAATAGAAATTCAGAAACTGATTGGGCTTCAACCTGAAGACTAGAAAAGCAAAACAGTCAGCCACTGGCTCTTACCTCTACCTCAGTCCGAAAATGGTGGCCCTGCCTCCAGGAATCTCAGAATGAAACTGAGAGCTGTCTCCTCCCATCTTATAAATCCTCTCTAGTTCTGGGATTAAGGGCATGCACTGTCTGGTTTCTATGGCAACTAGTGTGGTTACTGGGATTAAAGGAGTGTGTTACCTTTGCCTGGTCTGTAAGGCTGACCAGTGGGGCTGTTTTACTCTCTGAACTCACGGCAAGCTTTATTTATTAAAATACAAATGAAATATCACTACAAGATTGTCAGTACCTTGCTGGCCTAAGAAGATCTCCAAGCCTTGGGCATGATAAGGCCCAGGGGATGCTTTCAGAGAAATTGACTGTGTCTCTCTTCCCTTCCTTGCAGAAGAGACTAGTCATGTTTTGTTTTTCCTCCAAGTTCCTTAACAGGTGACCGTTTGCCTTATGATGATTCTAGCACTGTATAGTAAGACTCGGTCTCCAATAAGTAGGAAAAATTAATCCCAGCGAGATCTGCCAAACTTAAATTAAGTCTGTTCAATAACTTTGAAACAAAGCGATTTTACTTTAGAACCCCCTCTTAACCTCCGAGGTTGCAGATCTCCGTTCCTTAAATACACCTAGACAAAAGACAAAGCATAGGCCAGACAGTGGCGCACACCTTTAATCCCAGCACTCGGGAGGCAGAGGCAGGCGGATCTCTGTGAGTTCAAGGCCAACCTGCTCTACAAAGTGAGCCCCAGCACAGCTAGGGCTGTTACACAGAGAAACTGTCTCAAAAAACCAAGATAGATATGGAGAGAGAGAGAGAGAGAGAGAGAGAGAGAGAGAGAGAGAGAGAGAGAGAGAGAGAACAAGAAAACAATCTGTAGACTGTAAAATATAACTATTTAACCTATGTGGAGGGGGTGTGCGTGCACACATGTGCACACATAGTTATGTATGTGCATGTGGAGGCCAGTGATAAACGTTGGGTGCCTTATTCAGCCTCTCTCTATCTTACCTCTGAGCCAAGGTCTCTCATTGAGCATGAGCTCGGTCTCAGATAGATTGGCTGGTCAACCAGGCCCAGGCATCTTTTCATACCTGCTTCCCCAACGTTAGGAATACAGGTGTGCACCACTTCATCCTGCTTTTTATGTGGATGCTTGGCATCTGAACTCAATTCCTTATACCTACACAGTAAGTACTTTATCAACTGAGCCATCTTCCAAGCCCTAATGTTTTTATATTAAGAAATAAATTAAATTAATGTCCAATAAAAAAAACTGTGGTAAGAATAATAATAACTATAGATCAGGCATTTTGAGTTTGCAGAGCCCAAATCCTACTTGTTTTGGTGACCTTTTTACTATAATATAAATTGGTCAATATATAGTTTTTTGAGATTTATTTCAATTTTCATTTTAAAGCAACATTATAAACTCACTATTAACCTTTTTATGTGTTTTAATCTACTATTTGTACAGGGGATGGACTCACACTATTTAGACCATTTTTTTCAATAGTATTGTATTAAGGCATATATCATGAATATTCTAGTACATTAGCAGTATGTCATGCATTATGACTTTTACTGAGAAGCCTCAAACCTTGTTATGCTTTCTGTCCTTATTTAGCAAGTCCTTTATTGGTGCATAGGTAGGGTCCCTGCTCGTTCTTTGCTGGGAAAAAATCACTGCTATCTTGTGAAATACGTAAATGTTACTTCTTGTTGTCAAGTATTTGTTTGCCCCTGAACCACTGAGTTTATATAGCTCTGTCATCCAGACGCTAAGATGACTTACAGAGATTAATCGTACCGTAATTCTATTTGATCATGGATCAGTTACCTAAGTGACTTGTTTACATGTGCAGTGCCATACCAGCATTTTTGTAGTTTGTCCAACCCCGAACCACTAGTCTGCCTCGTTTTCTTTGGTGTTTTGTTTTGTGTTGTGTTTTCCTTATCTCATCTTTTAGTTTAATTTTTCTTTCACGGCTACAAAAATAAAAGACTAGGAAAGGGGTCTCTTTCTCCCAGCTCTGCGTCCTCTGGATTCGCGAGTTGTAAACACTTTCTAAGTGGAAAACGGCTCACGAAGTTGCGCCTGTGAACCCAGAGCACCTATAGTTGCTGTACACAAGATCAGCCGGTCAACATCTCACGGGGCGGGAATAGGTTCATGAGCCCCACCCTCGTCCAAGGGACTGTAGGCGGTTGGTGGCTCCTGGGTGAGGGAGAACCAGGCCTCCTTAAAAGGGCGTGGCTCCTGGTAGGTGGATCAGCTCAGTAAATAATTCTACATCCATGAGCGTACAAGCAGCACAAATTAAAGTGGATGGGTTATTATTTTTTTTAAAGAGGCAGTGAGGTGAGGAAAGATCAGGGCAAAGTTACAGGGAAGAGTTGGGGGTGAATATGGTCAAGATACATTGTAAGAAATTCTGAGAAGAAATTAATAAAAATATTTTAAATAAAAATAATAACAATAAATTTAAACCAGATAGGGGGTGAGAAGATGCCTGCTGCACAAGTGTGAGGACCTGTGTTGAGATCCCCAAAACACACATAAAAACCTGAGTGTGGCCACTGACTTCTAGAGTAAGCCTAGTGCTGGCCATAAGTGTGGGTGGGGCATCAAAGAGAGGCAAAGACAGATCCTGGGGCCTCACTGGCAAGCTAGTACCAGCTTCAGTGAGAGACCTTGTCTCAAAAAAATAGGCTGGAAGGAGAGTAATAGAGGAAGACAGTGAATATTGACCTCTGGTCTCCAGGCACATACACACAAACATAAATACGCGTGTGCACACACTCAGAAACACATTTAAGGAGGAATGAATTTGACGGAAAGCTTCTGTGATGTCTAGAAATAAGCTCTAATGATCATGTGTTCACAATTCAGGACATTCTCTACACTTTAGTACAGTGACATATGCTTGCTTGTCCCCTCAGAATTGGGTCTTGACAACTACCAAGCAGGATGTGGCATTGACCTCTCTGAGGAACATTTCAAATGCATACATTGTGGACTGTGCCCTCCCAGGTCACTAAAGCTAGGGACGGCCATGCCACGTTGGTCTTTCTTTTTCTGCTTACATGGAGGAAAGAATGCTTTCTGATGACACCATAATAAAGCACTTGACAACAAGCCAAAGCGTCCATCCTACAATCACTATTTTAGGGTTCTCTCTTGAGTCTGAGAATGTTTTTCTCCTTTTCATCCTCCCTAGCTAAGCTTAAAATGAAAAGCAATATTTGATTGCATAATTCAGCTAATTGCTTTTGTTGGCAACATCGTTTTCCATCTAATTTGATATTCTGTGGCAAGCTGAAAAGCCTGTTGAACTAATAAAATGAGGATCTTTTCTATTAGATAGTGTTACTAACCACGTGGGTCTTATTTTGGCCTGCCTGTTCTAGGTTGCTCATCAGCTGTGGCAGGTAGGAAGCATGAGTAGAATTCCGAGCCCTGCCAGAAGTTTGGACCTGTCATAGTCCTGCAGAAGTGGCTTTTGGGGTCCGCTTTAGAGCCACACAGGCAGGCGTGGGTTTAAGTCTTTTTATCTATATCTTATTTGTAGCTTCCTCATAAGGAGTCATCACATCTTTTGGAGCCTTCATTTATGAAACATAAGAGATTTATTGCTTTTACTGACACACAGTATCTGTATATATTATTTACACAGTAGAACAATTTAATACATGTGTACAATGTGCAGTGATGATATCAGTGGTTAGCATTTCTTTTGGGGGAGCTGGAGATAGCATTATTTTTTTGTAGCCCTGGCTGTCCTGGAACTTACTATGTAGACCAGGCAGGTCTTGAACTCAGAGATTCTTCTCCCTCTTCCTCCCGGGTGCTGGGATTAAAGGTAATGGGCAACTACCACCCAGCTTGTGATTGGCATTTCTAATGCCTAGGTATTTATTGTTTCTTTGAAATTTCAAGGCTTATTTTTTAATTTTTAAAAATTGTATGTGAGGGAGGAGAAGAGGAGTGGGGATGGGGGAGGGGAGTGGGGGAAGGGGGCAATGTGTGGGAGGAGGGGAGGGAAATGGGAAACGGGGAGCAGTTGGAAATTTTAATTAAAAAAGAATAAAAAAAAAATTGTATGTGTATGTATGTTTATATTCGAGAGTGGGTGCTAGTTTGTAAGCTACCTGACACAGATACTAGAAACGAAGCTCGGGTCTTTTGCAAGAGTAATACTGTCTTTTAATCACTGAGCCATCTCTGTGGCCCTTTGAGACTTACTATAAAACTATAGCACTGAAGATAGTGTGATATTAGAGAAAGAATAGACCATTGGCCAATGGAACAGAATAGAATCCAGAAGCAGACCCCCACAAACACAGCCAACAGACTGTAATTACAAGAGCAATTCAATGGAGAAAAGTTGTGTTAAAACAGACTTCTGTCCCTAAACTAAAAACAAAACTTCAGCTTCTATTTCCCACCTTGTAGAAACTAACTCACAATAGAACTTGCGTTGGTAAATTATCCATAACCCAGGACAAGGTAAGCCAGGGGCTTCTCATGGTGGAACAGAAAAAGAAAATTAGGTTTGCCTTTTAAGTTCTGAAAATAGAAAATAATACCAGGGGCTCTGATATAACCCTATTGGTGTTAATTTAAAAAAATAGCTATTTCAAAGACTGGGGCTTGCCTACTCAGGTCAGGCCTAGTCATCCACACATCCTTTACCGGAAAGTAGAGATTTGAGGTCCTTGGCAGATTTTACTTTCTGCTTGTAGTATTTGAAAATGATCAAAATATACCAAGGCAATCTGAAACATCCTGACTGAATAATCTTGTTCCTTAAAGACTGCCACTGAAGGGTCCTGAAAATGGCGTCAGTACGGTCTTTTTGCTGTTTGGAGCTTTATTGTCTCTAATGAATATATCAAAAGATAGTCCTAATTTCTTAAGGGAACTATTAGAGCACTTGAGAAATCAGAGGAGTAATCAGAAATAAGGTAGGGAGTCTGCCTTTCCTCTTCCCTGGGTGCGTTTATTGGGGTTGTATAGAGAGAGCTTGTGGAAGAGGCCTCATGGGATCACAGCCTAAATAGTCAGTTCTTGCCTCTGCTGAGGAAAACACTGAAATGGGTAGTCACGTAAAATAGTAAGATGAAGCAGTGACACCTAAGCCCGTGCTCCCTTCTGTTCCTGCCCTAGAGCTGTGACAGAGAGCATCAATCAGCTCATCATGTTGTGTACCCAGCAGGCCCCTGGGCAGAAGGAGTGTGACAACGCCCTGCGGGAGCTTGAGGTGAGTGTCCTGAAGACTTCCAGGGATGGGAGCACTCTGCGCTTGTGTGTGGGGGTCTCTATCCGTGTTTGGTGACTGTCTCTTTTCTGTCTCTGCCTTCTCTCTCACCTAGGAGGCTGGGAAGAGCTAGAAAAAATGGCATTTTGTAATATTTTTTGCCCATGTTCCTTTTCCGTCTAGACCAACGTGTATTTTGTAAAAGAATCTTTCAATTCAAACAGGAAGTGGTATTGACGACCTATGAGCAAACTTTGCCTACAAAGTAGAAATTATTCTCAGACAACCGGGAGAGATAAAGAGGCTGGGGCTGGGGATGGAGTGTAGCTCGTAAAAGACTCGCCACAGACAGGAGCTCCTGAGTTCTAGCCCCAGACCACACATAAAGAAGTTGGACATGGCGATGGAGAGGTGGAGGTAGACCGGTCCACGGTCCGTGACGCTTGCTTGCCAGACATCCTGGGGATTTTGTCTCAAAACTGAAGTTGGTGGCACCCGAGGAATGACACCTGAAGTTGACCTCTGGCCTTCATACTGTTGGCGGATTTTTCTTTGGGCCGCCAGTTCACAAAAACAGCACAGAGACTTATTATTAATTATGAAAGCTCAGCCAATAGCTTAGGCTTGTTTTTAAGTAACTCTTAAAACTTAAATTAAGCCTTATCTTTTAGTCTATGTTCTTTTATGTGGCTCTATTACCTTGACCCAGTATTGCCCATGCTACTTCCTCTGTATCTTCTGGCATCTCTACCCTTCTTCCCAGCATCCTCTATGCCTGGAAATCCTGCCTAGCTATTGGTTATTCAGCTTCGTATTAAGCCAATCAAAGCAACACATCTCTATAGTGTACAAAAAGATTATTCCACATTATACTCGTGTGCACACATCTTTACACAAGCAAGCACACACAATTTTTTCTACATACATTTATTCTTCCCCACACAAGGGACACACTGGAGGAGGTCAAAGGGAGTATTTGCCTCTGCATAACTTAGGAGGTTTCTAGTGGTGCTTATGACTTGCATTTATGTGTGTATTTATATTTGAAATTCTTCATGTTTCTCATAGTCTGTGGGTAAAGAAAGCCAATTGTGCATACCCCTATGTAAAATAGCCCTTATCTACAAAGATCTGATTGAATGGGCCCAGTGGTCATCTCAGTAGACATGGATTGTTTGTACCTATTGTTCTAGTTGTCTGCATGGCTAGCATGGGTCTGACTTCTTGGAAGTACACATGGCAGCTTCTAAATGCTTGGGCCCTGAAGATAGTGATCAGCAGAGTAGAAGTGAAAGGGGTCAAACACGCAGGACTGAAGCCTTTGAAAACTTCTGGGAATGCTTCTCACGTGGTGTTCTAGTATGCTCTCTGTTGCTGTGATGAATGCCATAATCAAGAGTCTAATTTGGCTTACCGGTTATAGTTCCTCATTGAGGGAAGCCAAGGCAAGAGCTCAGGGCAGGAGCTTGAAGCAGAAGCCATGGAGGAGTGCTGCTTACTGGTTTCCTCCTAGGCTCTTGTCCAGCTCACCTGTCCTGTACAGCCCAGGCCTATCCGCCTCATAATGGTGCCACTCACGATGGACTGGGCCTTCCTGCATCAATTAGTGATCAAGAAAATGTCCCAGAGACATGAGACGTGCCCCCAGTACAGTCTCAGGAGGCAGTTCTTCAGTTGGGGTTCCCTCTTTCCAGATGTGTTGGGTTGACAACCAAACTCAGCCGTCAGACATGGGATGTTCACTGCTCTAGCATGTTCATTTCGGTTTAAAAATATTATGGCACCCCAGGTGGTGGTGGCGGTACCTGCCTTGAATCCCAGCACTTGGGAGGCAGAGGCAGGCAGATGGCTCTCTGTGAGTTCGAGGCCAGCCTGGTCTACAGAATGAATTCCAGGACATCGAAGGCCACACAGAGAATCCCTGTCCTGAAAAATCACATATATATATAATGACGCATGGGCAGTTGGTCTAAATAAGATTTGTTAGCGTGGGTACCCTGTGCTTTAAAGGTATCCTTGGTTGCCTGCCAATTTGGTGGCTTCTAACTAGTACTGAAAAGATTTTAGTTACCCAAGAAGAGGCTTGCAATGAAGTAAGCTCCCGCCTTGCACAGCCCGCTTTTCCGTATCTTTAAATGGATGTGCATCAGCAGCTCCCGTTATCCCAAGTGCACCCTGTGGAACTCGGCTGCTTGTCGTTTGTTGACTGTGCTCCCTGAGGCTTCTGACCCTAGTGTGCAGTCTATTGATGATGAGCAGATTCAGGGGTTCACCCCAGGCTGTCAGTCACTGGAGGAACTCCTCCTGGGTGCTAATCCAAGGTCATTGTGCTGAGAGAGCTAGTGACTTTTTTTAAATATATATTTATTTATTTATTTATTTATTTATTTATTTATTTATTATGTATACAATATTCTGTCTGTGTGTATGTCTGCAGGCCAGAAGAGGGCACCAGACCTCATTACAGATGGTTGTGAGCCACCATGTGGTTGCCGGGAATTGAACTCAGGACTTTTGGAAGGGCAGGCAATGCTCTTAACCACTGAACCATCCCTCCAGGCCCGTTTTTTCTGATTTGGAGAGACAGAAATCGAACTCTACCCATTTCCTAGATGGGTACCTAAATAAGAGTAGACTTTTTCTATACTGCTTAAGCCAATAACAAATGAACCATTCCAATGGACCATCCTTGGGAACCACCTTCTTCCATGTACTTCCATTAGAAGTTTCCAGAACTGAAATATTGGAGTCCTTCTTAACCGTGGATGAGTGAACAAATATGCACTTAGAATGGAAGCTCTTCAGAGTTACCCAGTGGAGAAATTGTGGTCGCCAACCATGAATATATTGCTTTGTATTAACTTCCAATTTCGTTTTAAAAGTTTCCCTGTAGATAACAAGCTTCTGAAAAACTGAACTGATAGCCCCACTGTGGCAACGGTAACCTGAGGCTCCCACCCCATTATTGTTTTTGCTGGCAGGGAATCTGAGGTCTTGACACCCTGATCTGAGTTCCTCCTATGACTCTAAATGAATGAGCATTCATGGCCCTTGTCCTAGTCCAGCAAGGGGTAGGAATGGTTACACTCCACAGTGCGTATCCTCTTCTCTGCCTCTGGCTCACTTTCCAAGTTGTGTTCTCCTTTGTAGACTGTCAAGGGGATGCTGGAAAATGCCAATGAACCTGTGAGTGACCTCTCTTACTTCGACTGCATTGAGAGCGTGATGGAAAACTCCAAGGTGAGTCTGTCTGTGTTAGTTACTTCCTCACTGCAGTGATAAAATACCCAACAAAGGATAACCTAAAGAAGGAAAGGTTTATTTTGGTGTAAATTTGAAGGCTCAGCATGATGTAAGGACTGTGAGACAGTCTAGTCATAATGCTTCTACAGGAAGCAGAGAGAGACAGATGCTGGTGTCAAGTTCAATTTCTCCTTTATGACGTTCAGGACGGTAGGCCTGTGGATAATGCCACCCACATTTGGGATGGGTCTTCCCTTCTTAATTGACCCAGTCTAGAAACTCCCTTCCAGACATGCCCAGAGCCTTATTTCCTTGATGAGTAAAGATCCTATCAAGTTGACATTCAGTATTAACCATCACGCTGGGCCAAAACACAAATGTCAACAACACTGATCCTCAGTGGGGAGACATTGAGGAAGGCTTTGAAGGCACCTACCTTGCCACTGGATGACCCAATATGGGGAAGCCTTGTCATTCAGCACCTTGCTCAAGTATTCCTCAGCACTCAAAATATTGCAGATCCATGTAGGAAGCTTGGGAAACACCAACTGCCAACCCCCAGCTCCAAGATTTGAGGTCTGTGCATTTCTGAGGGGTCCCTGTCCTGTCTCTGGTCTAGGAACCCTCCTATGAAAACCACCACTTGTATCATATCATAGATGGGTCTCCCTGCGAATCTAGTCGTGTGTTGTCTGTTCTGGAGGCTGAACTACTGTGGAAAGTCACCCTGTGACCTTGGCTTTCATGAAAGGCCCTTGTCATATTTTGGTCTCTCCAATCATAGCATACATTTTTTTTTTTTTTTTTTTTGGTTTTTTGAGACAGGGTTTCTCTGTGGTTTTGGAACCTGTCCTGGAACTAGTTCTTGTAGACCAGGCTGGTCTCGAACTCACAGAGATCCGCCTGTCTCTGCCTCCCGAGTGCTGGGATTAAAGGCGTGCGCCACCACCGCCCGGCCCCATAGCATACATTTTTGAGGGAGTAAGCGTTAGGGGTTTTGAGTGACTGGGAAGAAAAGTATTGCAAAATTACCACAGTTTCTAGGCCTTCCTCCATCTTTTCCTCAGTAAAGTCTGATTCCTTACTATTTAACTGAGTGATGGTGGTAATTAAGAAAAGGCAATGCTAAGAGTCCTTTGAAGGACAATAGTGGAGGGGAATGCCTATGAATCAGAAAGTGACAGTGAGGCACCAGAGAGATGGTTGCCACCTGACCTCGGTCCTGGTACCCATGCATGCTGGTTTCTATCTCTTCCGTCTTGGAGAACCATCTGTATTGATGATGTCAAGAGTGCTCTGTTGTGTTGGGCTAAAATGAGAATACCCTCTGTTCAGCAACTTGCTTGGAATAAAGGGCTATGTAAATATGATTTAAATACTTAAATTCAGAAGCTTCCCCCTTTTTTTGAGACAGGGGCTCATGTAGCTCAAGTTGGTCTCAAATGTGCTGTGATAACCTTGAGCTTCTGATTCTCCTGCTCTTTCCTCCTAACTGCTGGAATTGCAGATGTGCACCACCACAGCTGGTTCCTTTGGTGGTGGGTGAGGTTACAAAAGAGAGTAAGATTCTGTATTTACAGATACTCCCTAGCTGTTTTGCTCTGTACCTCTTTGTGTAAACTCAATTAGTTTGTAGATAAGAAATTATTTTGCTTCCTCTCCCAAGTGGCTTATTGTCTCAGAAAGAACCCTGTATCACATTTGAGACTTGACAAAGCCATCTCTCGCCCAAGGGTGAACACTTTCTACTTTATCATCCATGGCCCTGGGGAGTACAAACTCTCCTCCTGGCACATGCCAAAGCCCACAGAGGACAGGACACCAGATGAGGAGAGATGTTCTTCTCTGCCCATGAGACCTGCTACATGATCTCAGAGGACATATGACCTCCCTGAGCTGCACACTGACTCGAAATCCTTATCAGCTGGTATGAGGCCAAAGAAAGAATGTGCCAGTGCTTTTTAATAAATCTAACTACTTAAAATACTTAGGAAATAACTTTAACACAATTCTATGTAAATTTTCAGTTGATAAATTAATCATGCCAGGAACAGTATGTCTTCTATTTTCTGGCTAGAACTTCAAGTCCAGCTCTTGGAAGTAAGTAGTTGTCAGATTGGGCCATGTGCCCATGAGAGGCTTTATATAATTCTTCCTGGTCATCTGTGTGTACTGACTGTACCTCCTGGAGATACCAATAACCTTTGGATGCAAGGTTTATACTTTTATTATGTATTTATCTTCATTGAACAGAAATGATATAATTCTCTTGAATCTCTCTTGGGCACAGTAAAGGCAAAGATGACAAATGCTTTAAATTAAATACCCTTGAGTATTAAAGACAACTCCTGTGCCTTGGATTGGAATAAAAGCTCAATGATTGGTTGTTGTTTTGCAGGTTCTGGGCGAGTCAATGGCAGGAATTTCACAGAATGCCAAGACTGGGGACCTCCCTGCCTTTGGGGAATGTGTGGGGATTGCATCCAAGGCTCTCTGTGGATTGACAGAGGCAGCGGCCCAGGTGAGAGCCAGTCCCCTGTCTATCCCTTCTTTCTAACTTGTGCCCTAGGACATAGCACAGACCCCTTAAAGATACCTGTTCCAGCTCCCCAAGCTCTGACACAGGAACCGTGGAAAGGCTGGTGGCTTATGGGTGGGAGGGGCATATGTGCAGGCTCCCAGCCAGTGTTTCCATGCAGGAGTGGGGAGGACAGTGAGCCCCCATGAGCACTGCAGATGCAGCATGCAGAGGTCCCCTCAGGCTACACAAACTCATCTTCTATTATCTAGTTCCCGGCACAGCCAAAGGGAACCCAGAGCAGCAGCCTTTTCTGGGAGTGTCCTGTTGGAACCAAATGCCATCTTGTTGTTTTTGGAGTTTTGGTTTGTTTGTTTAGTTTCATTTCGTTGTAAGCAGAGACTGTACATTGGTTTCCCAGCCGCCCAGACCCGAATAATTACACAAAAATTATATTAATTACAACACTGTTATACTGATGACTCCGGTGTATTTCTAGCTTTCCCTTCTTAAATTAACCCATTTCTATTAGTCTGTGTATTACCATGAGGCTGTGGTCTACCAGTAAGGTTCCGGTGGTGTCTTTCTCCTTCAGTGGCTACATGGCATCTCTGATTCCACCTTCTTTCTCCCTGCATTCAGTTTAGTTTTCCCACCTAACTCTATTCTGCCCTGCCATAGGCCAAAGAAGCTTCTTTATTAACCAATGGTGATAAAACATATTCATAGCATACAGAGGGGAATCCTACATCATTTCATTTTCTGAGTCACCTCATTCTTTTCACTCAATTGCCTCATCTAAGATGCTAACTGCTATTGGGAAGAGTGACCTAAACAAGGACATGTTAAGCTCTGTGTTGGGAAACTTTTGGGTAACAAAGGCCCTGGGACCGTCTGTCCCTGAAGTTCCCTTTGTCAGTCTACACCAGCTTTCAAGGAAAGTATCCTTCATGGTCAGACGATGGCTGCCAGAAGCTGTGTGGGCTACATCTGTCCACATCCATGTTCCACAGAAGAACGTCTCAAAGCCTTTTTCTTAAGAATAAGGAGGCTTTGTTCCCTGATGCCTGCAGCAAAATCTTGACAGTGTGTCAAACCATCATGTGCATGCACTGTCACCATGCACTCATCGGTGAGAGAAATGGGCTTACTTTGTGCAGTTTGTGCTGAGGAGCACTTGAGCTTGCCAGCTGCAAGTACATCACGGGCCATTGTGTACACCGCAGACCATTGTGTACACTGCGGACCATAATGTATACTGTGGATCATTGTGTACACTGTGGACCATCGTGTACACCACGGACCATTTTGTATACTGTGGACCGTTGCATATACACCACAGACTATTGTGTGCACTGCGGACCGTTGTGTACACATATGCCGCAGACCATTGTCTCCCATGGGCTCGTGGAAGAGTTGTAGAGCCTGAGGGGTGCTTTTGTTTTTCCTTTTCCAGGCTGCGTACCTGGTTGGCATCTCTGATCCAAACAGCCAGGCAGGCCACCAAGGCTTGGTGGACCCCATCCAGTTTGCCAGGGCTAACCAAGCGATTCAGATGGCATGCCAGAACCTGGTGGACCCTGGCAGCAGCCCATCGCAGGTAACTGGGGAATGACGATGGATCATGTGATCTCTTAGGCGTCTCTGGGTGGGAAATGGGCAGGTGAGCAGGGAATCCTGTGTTTTCAGAGCTCACAGTCCCAGATGACTGTAGCTGTGCAGATAATGACTGTCCTCGCTCCATTTCTGTTGCTGTGATGACATGCCCCAACAAAGAGCAACTTAGGGGAGAAAATGACTATCTACCTTCCATTTCCAGGTTTCAGTCCATCATTGAAGGGAAGTCGAGGCAGGAACTTCCAGAAGCTAGTTATGTCACACCACACTCAAGAGCCAAGAGTATGCATGCGTCCACTCAGCTTGCTTTCTTACACAGTTCAGGGCCTGACCCCAGGGAATGGTTCCTCCCATTTCCAGACATCAGTTAAGGCCATCAAGACAGTCTCCACAGGCATGCCCACTGAGACTCTTCCCCAGGTGACTGTAGGCTGTGTCAGGTTGACAGATGAGCTAGCCATCACAATGACCATGAAAGTAATGTGCAAACGCTTACGTATAGGGCTCTGGGATGCTACAGAGTGAAGCAGCCCAAAAGGAGTCATGAGGAGCTTCATGGCTGTCTATTGACAGCTTATTCTCTGCTCAGCACTAAGAGGTCTGTATAAGTGAGACCCGACCTATGTCTCCTTTGGTTCTCACTCCATTGGGCAGCTGGATTGGGCTATGATGGCAAGATAAAGGATTGTTCTAGTTTCTGTGGCTGTGATAAAACACTCTGAAGAAAAAAAAACTTGGGGGAATAAAGGACTGATTCCAGTTCCCATCCTAGAGGAGATGTCATGGCAGAAACTCAGGTAGAAACCATAGACAGGTACTGTTTACTGGCTCCTGCACTGGCTTATGCTCAGCTTGCTGTCTTATATAGCCTAGGCCCACCTGCCTAGAGATGGTGCTGCCCACAGATTGGCTGGGCCCTCACAGACCAAGTATCAGTCAAGACACTCCCTCAAAGACCTGGCCGCAGGGCTGGGCCCTCACAGACCAAGTATCAATCAAGACACTCTCTCAAAGACCTGGCCACAGGCCAATCTGGCTGAGGAAGTTCTTCAGTTGAGGTCCCCTTTTTCCTAGATGACTCTGGGTTGTGTTGAGTCAGGAATAAACACTAAGCAGGACAGGGAGGCGTCAGGGTAAGTGTGGCAAGTGTCCTCGGGTCACTTCAGAGATGGTGGCACTGAGGCAAGCCTCACAGTTGAGGTCAGAAGCCACAACACAGAAAGGAGCCAAAGAAATATTTGAGGAGCAGATAGTATGTGTCACATTCTGTGGTGCTTCTGGTGTCACAGAGATCTGGTTATGTCGGAAAGCTGTATACACTGAAAAGAAAGAGGACCAGATGCTATAGGGTACCATGGGCAACCTTGCACGTGGCATGCCTACTGTGAACTTAGGCCAGCATTCGTAGGGCAGTACAAGAGCTTGCAGACCAGAGTACACAATCAAATGCCCCTGAGCCCTTGCCTGTCTAGCCTCCACCAAAAGAAGTCTGTGGCTTCAAGAGAGTATCTGAGCTGAGGATGGGGATGGAGTTGATAGATGGTCCACAGACTCCTAGTCACTGCCTACAGCTCCTCCAAGGGGGAGGAGGGAGAAGTGCATCTTGATGCTTATTATATCCATGTAAACGTGTGTTCTCCAAGGAGTTGGCCACTAGCAAAATGTTGTTATTCATTACTAGAAAAATAGTGATGGCCTGGGAGTATCTGATGCATGCTGAATTTCAAAGACTTGGTATGAGCAAACACTTATAATATCATATTGCTATTTGTAAATTGATTGTGGTAAACTATATATTAACTATATTACTTAAATTAGTTTCTCTTGTTTTTCTACTCATTTTAATGTGCCTGCTGGAAAACTTTAAGTCAGGTGTCTTAGGTCTTGACCTGGGGCCTGGACTCTGGGGGTTCCAAAGACTAGCTGGCCGTATCCCCATTAAGACTGGGGCCAGCACAACCCTGCTACAGCACCCTTTCCCTTTTCTATTTTCATTTTCTCTTGCTTCATGTTTCTTGCTCTTTCCTTCCTCGGGGTGACTTTAGGGACAACAGAGCTAGACAGACAATACTGCCCAAATTCTAGAAATAAGAGTCGCAGAGAAACCCAGGCTTCTCTGCACCAAAACGTGTGGGGCCCACTTCCGAGCTAGCTCCATGCTTTGTAGGTTCTGTCGGCTGCCACGATTGTTGCCAAGCACACCTCAGCCTTATGCAACGCCTGCCGCATCGCCTCATCCAAGACGGCCAACCCTGTGGCCAAGCGGCACTTTGTCCAGTCCGCCAAGGAGGTCGCCAACAGCACCGCCAACCTAGTCAAGACCATCAAGGTAGGTCACTGTATTGCAAAGTAGGTCATTGAATTGGTCCCTGTACAGAGCTGGGAAAGGAACCGGGCTGAAGCTCTGTCTCCTCAGATACAGGAGTCGTATGACATCCTTGACATCATGAGTGGGAAGGGCTTGCTTACTAATCAGGAATCATCCACCAGGAAAGCCCAACCAACTACATCTCCACTCACCTCCATGGTGGTAGGAGAGCTACTCCTAATTCTGTTGCTAGGAGCTTAGGGCCTGAAATTAGGGGCCTCCCTTAGTGCTGTGTGTCCATAAACTCTGTGTACTTGGTGTGGTCTTGAGTGGTCGAGTAGAAGTTGTACCATTGTTGCCAGAGACTTTAGAACCAAAAGATGATGTGGAAGGGAAAGGGAATGGGAAATTATAAAACAACTGCATTATTAAAAATTAATTTGGAGCTGAAGAGATAGTCCCGTGCTTGCCATACAAACACGAGGACCTACAATCACATCTCCACAGCCCATGTCAAAGCCTGACATGTTAGTGCACGTCTGTATTCCCAGCACCCCTACAACAAGATGGGAACTCACAGGCCAGCTAGGCTGGTTGGTGTGTATACTGGCAAAACAACAAAAAAGATTGTGTCTCAAGAAACAGCTCGGGGGGGGGGGGGGATTCCAAACCTAGAATCGACCTCTCACCTCCACATGTGCACACACCTAGAAATGACCTCTCACCTCCACAAGTGCACTGTAGTATATTGATGCCCACATTGACACATACTAACGTGTACACATATATAATGTCTTGAATATTCCATATGACATCCATGCTATTTATAAATGTTTAGGTCTCCCCACACACACCTTGGGGCACCAACTTTTTTTTTTAAGATAGAGCATTCTGTATTTCTAAAAAATCATCTTTGTGTGTAAGTCCATGAATAGTTGAGGTGTCCGGGAGGCAGGCTCCCTTGCAGTTAGGAAACTGAGTTGCTCCGGCAGTGGTCTTTGTAGGTTGGGACCTCTAAGCCAGGCTCATACACATATCAGGCAGTGACCTTGTGGGGAGACAGCTGAAACCGGACAGCACAACACAAACACCCAGTATCTTCTCAGGCCCCTCCCTGGCCTTTAACAACACAAACACCCAGTATCTTCTCAGGCCCCTCCCTGGCCTTCAAGGACATTGTTATAAGCAGCAGTGAACCTTGCAGTGCTGAAGGGAAAAGGATTATTTGTTTGTTTATGATTTGGGGTGGTGCTGGACGTCAGACCAGTGGTTTTGTGCAGGCTAGGTAAATGAGGACATGACCTCTCCAAGATTTGATTGAGGAAATAGTTTATATTGTAAATATGAAAGAGAGTACAGCCAGAGGCGTCTGGAAGAGTCCAGACTGAATGGGGGCCATGGGAGGGAGGGAAGAGAGAGAGAGAGAGAGAGAGAGAGAGAGAGAGAGAGAGAGAGAGAGAGAGAGGAGAATGAGAGAGGGTAGTCGGACCAAGAGGGGAGCCGAGGATCAAGAGAAGAACTGAGAAAAGTGTTGCTGAATTGGCAGGGTTATAGATAAAGAGAAGCTGGGGGAAGGGAAGCCAACTGTCTGGGTTACAAGGCTAAGGAAGTTTAGGGCAGGGGGCCATGGTGAGAAGAGCTAAGAGGTGCCACCGGTGCTGAGCGAGCCTGAAAGCCTTTGTGCCCTTTGGTATGCCGATGGACACCACAGTTCCAGGTTTCCTCACCACCTGACACTTGCTCTATCGCTGGATCACACTCCCAGCCTGACTTCAGTAAGAGTCTACAAACCTTACTGTAACTTGGCCTTTTTTTTTTTCCTGCAAAAATCACTGTATGATCCCATGGAGAAGTCAGTCACAGAGTGAGCATTGCAGAGCCGACAGAAAGAGCATCCATCCGGCCTGGAGCAGCTGGAAGCTGACTGTTGAGAGCCGGGCCAGTCAGCGGTTTCGTAGCTATTTTAACAAAGAGTCATTTTAAAAACACACAAAAGCCCCGTGTGTTTGAAGACAAGAAACTAGATGGGAAATGAATAAACAAATTAAATCCAGTGTCCTGGTGCTCTGGGAGTCTTGCGGTAGCTCATCTCCCTGGCCATTACAGTTCATGACATTAGCAATTAACAATCTATGTTTTTAAATATGTATTTTATGTTTTATGTATATCACTCATTTCATCCACACATGCAGGCTATGTTTATCATGCCCATTTTGCTGATGGGGAGCCAAGGCACAAAGAGGTTAAACAATTGCCTAGGTAAACTAGCCAGGAAATGACAGATGAGAAATCAAGTGCAAGCTCCAGAGCCCCTGTTCTCAGTCCTGGCATGCAGTTGGGCTCCCTGGAACAGAGGCAATGAACTCATCCCTCAGCCTGGGGAAAAAGCCCTGCCTGTGTTTACAGAGCACCAGTGTGGGGGTTGGGAATGGAAAGGACAATGTAGTTAAAAGCTGTGATGTCACTGTTGCTTGCTGCATAATTAACTGTTCTTAGTTAAAAGTCAAGGGGAGGGAAGACCTCAGAAACTCTTGAAGCTTCTCCCTCCTGCAACTTCTCCCTTCTGCAGCCTCTCTCTCCTGCAGCCTCTTTCTCCTGCAGCCTCTCTCTCCTGCAGCCTCTCTCTCTCCTGCAGCCTCTCTCTCCTGCAGCCTCTTTCTCTCCTGCAGCCTCTCTGTCTCCTGAAGCCTCCTTGGTTGTAAATTCTAGTCTGTCTGTTAAGATCGAATCTTCTTTTACATTCTCCTCACAGTGTCAACCCCTTCACAGTTCCCTGCAGCAAATAAGCTCTTGTGATGGTCCAGAAGATAGGCCCGTGGGAAGGAGGAGAGCCGGTGATTATAATGTGGGGCACATAAAGCCGATTTCCCATGAGTATCGCTGCAAACCGGCATCAATATAAGGGGAACAGAAATGAACCTATTGCCCCAGCTTGTCAAAATGTGGCCAGGGTTTTCAATTTCCACCGTGTGACAGGGTTTGCTGGTCAGTCCTTGAGCATTGCCTTTCACTAACTAATAAGAAGATGGCAGAGGTCACTTCCTTGGTGCCCCCTGCTCTGTACTGAATGGATTTCCTATTCGAAGGAACGGTTAGGTAGCCTGTGAAAACCGGATCCTTAATTTCCTGACTAGTCCAGATAGCAGTGCCACAGCTGTCTTGTTTGCTGTCTCAGACTCCTTAGCGTGTGCTTGATTTGTACCGTGAGGCTGTGCCCATACGTAAGCCCAGCTGCCACACCCTTCCAGCAATGAAGAAGGGAGCAAACAGCATATCACTGGGACCTTAGATCGCTGCTGATGGCATTCCTTAGACTTCCCAAGCATAGCCTGGCGAGAACCCGCTTCGGTCTGTCTCCTACCAGGGAGGGCTCTCAGTGCCGGGTGAGTTGCAAGGACTCTGGCTGAGTTTCCATTATGCTCCTTACCTAGCCTTGAATCAGATGTGTGGAATTGAATGTTATTTTAAATGTGCAGCCGCTCAGGTTTGAGTGCCAAGTAGAAATTATGCAATCCCAGCTTTTGTTTTGCTGAGACGTTGAAGTTTGGCCTTGTCATTCACCGCAGAGTGCGTGCTCAGGTTTTTGCAATTAGGCACTTCCAGCGAGTGCCGCAGACAGCGATCCAGCTCTCTCTAATTGAATTTGACTTGGCTGTAAGTATATTTTCTTGGTCATCCTTATGTTTGGACTGGTAAAGCCGAGTTCTTCAGATTGGGGTAGGAAACTCTCCTGGATGGCTTTGGCCTTGCTGCCTTTGCTGTTGCCTAGGTCTGTAGGAAAGAAGAAAGTGGAAGTCTCGGGTCGTGACTTGAGGCCTGACCGCAAGTAACAGAGTAGCCTGAGCAAACTGTGTCGTTTCTCCAGGTGCCAACTGATTGGGAAAAGCAAGACTATTCAGCGATCTTTAAGGCCCTCTCTAGCCCTTAAGCCCATGAATATTTTCCCCACATGCCTGTGAGGTTAGACTGAAGATGCAGGAGTAGCGGGCTTAGGGGTAGGTAATGCTCTTTTCACAATGGTTTTGAATTTGCAACCAAGTGAATTGACCCCTTTGGTGACTAAGGCGACACTCTGGACTACAGAATGGACACAGGGATGCATTTCTGGCTGCTCAGCATTTCACTGCAAGGCTGACTTGAGTGTCCACTTTACTCAGGTTGGCTCCGTCATACCCAGTGCAAGCAACATTTGGAAATGAAATAATAGCTTTCCAGGCCCGTCTTTCAGGTGCCGAGCGCCTCCCTTTGAGGAAATAGCTTTTCCCTTTTAAAAGCCAAGGAAGGTGGGTGACGCAGGTTTCTCTCGCAGCCCGTGTTAGTCAGTGCCCTGTATGATAGCAGTGAGTTCCATGAGATGTGGCTTTTAGGATCTGTGCTGAGCCAAAGGGAAAATCCTCCTGGCATCCCATTGGCTCATGTTTTGAGGTTATACCCTTGAGAACTGTCCCTTCAGATTTACCTCAAGGAGCCATCTTTTCAGTTTGTGTAAGGTCAGACGTGGGCTGATGACCTGGTCCAGAGGAGGAGGTAGGAAAGGATGGGCCTGAGTTTGGAAAGGCGAGAGGGAGAAAGGAAACCATATCATTTCAGAACCCAGGCAACGGGACTGGTGGAGCCGGCACCCAGACTCTTGGGACTCCACAGTTCGCTATGACCACCCTCTTGCTTCACTCCTCTCGTGCCGGGACCATTTGTACCAGGCACCCGCCAGGTGGCAGCCACCATACCTCCCACTGGTATTCCCGGCTTGCTCTGAGGCTTGGCAGTACCCGCCCTTAAGGAAACTATTGTGTGACTGGCACAGTGAGGCCAGCGCTCTGAGGCTACCCTTTTCTGTGCGGCCAGGGCCAGCACTGTAGATCCAGTATTTAATCCTGGAGGGCAATCAGAGGTGGGGCCGTACGTGTGAGCAAGATATAAGAGGCCTTAGCTAAGCTCTCCAGTGGGCCCAGAAGAATGGCTGAATCTAGGAGGTTAGAATAGGGTCAGGGTCTGTTGGGTGAGGGAAGCCAGACACCCTAATTACTGAGCATGGTAAGTGAGCGGGCTCAAGGGAATGCCTCTGAAAATATTAGCATTGTGGCTTTGTAATTATTATCCCAAGCTGCCAAGGCCTGGCTGGAATGCCGTTGTTATTCAGAAGTAGCCTTCAGACCTACAGCGCCTGCCTCCTCTTGCCTTACCGAGGAGCAGCTCCCTCCCACCCAGCTGCTCGGATAATGCCAGTGCCTCTGGTTTGTTTGTTCACTAATTGTCTAAGTAGGCTTTTAGATATTGCTCGTGCTTAAATTAAAAGTTTAATTGGTCATTTAACAAGAAAATTTGCATTCTTCTGCGAGCACAACTGCCTTCTCCCGGTAGAAGATAGGGCGGTGTCGCTGCTTCCCAGACTGTTTTGTTCTTGAAGAGGTGGAACCTGAGCTCCTAGCTCCGAGAACCTTGACCTCAGCTGTGAACCCTTTGAAAGGCAGCTTGACGTGTCTCCCAGGCCTCATCCTGGATCCTCACCTCCCAGGCCTCATCCTGGATCCTCACCGAGCTGGCCACGAGTCCACAACATGACTTACCGCTCAGTCATCTCGTGTTGTCGGCTCCTAATTAAATAAAGATGAGGCATGGAACGTGCAGAGGAGAAACACGTCATGTCTAGAGCTCAGTGAACACCCCGAGTCACAGTAGCTAGGCTGAGAAATAGAACCTAACCAGCACCCAGAAGTCACCTCTGCCCTGACTTTGTGTACCTTCTGTCCCAGCTCCTCCAGAGTGTCACCCAGCTTCTAACACCCCAGTTAGTTTTTTTCATGAATGGAATTGTGCAAGAGGTACTCTTTCATGTGACCTCCTTAACTAGATAGACCATGGTGTGTGTGTATGTGTGTGTTTAGGAATTGCCCATTTAGTTGAGTAGGTCTAGTCTATTCCTTCACATTGGATTCCATTATCTTTTTTCGAAGATGATGGTATTGCAGGGATAGCCTTAGATGTAAAAGTTAGAAAAGTTGGAAGTGTGAGGGATTAGAGATTTAGCTCAGGGGTAGACTCTGGTTTTCATTCCCAGAAACAAAAAAAAAAAAAAAGAGGGAGGGAGGGGGGAGAAAGGGGAAGAGGGATGGAAGGAGGAAAGGAGGAAAGATAGATTGGTCAGAAGTGTCACACCATGCCATGTAAAGGATCTTTGTCATTTGTGAGGGAATGGACTCAGTGGAGAGGATCCATCTCAGAAGTGGAAGAGAAAGTGACTTGGCAGCCAGGTGTGACATCATGGCTGAAGAGGGAGAAGAATGAGCGGGCTGACGGCAGGACTGCTCTCCTGTGAGCTGCATGTCTAGATTTAGTCCTCAGGATGGCTACCTGGGCCTCTCCGGTTGGTGGCAGGGATCGACCGCTCCAGTTGCTGCTCACTTGTTGAAGAGTTTTCCCGCTGAACTGCCCTCCCTTGCTGGGAGGTGAGGGCTATGGCTTAGGAATGGTACCTGTTTCTCAGTGGGATGAAATCTCCATTTTTTTCACATTAGGCCCTGGATGGGGATTTCTCTGAAGACAACCGCAATAAGTGCCGTATTGCTACCACCCCCTTGATTGAAGCTGTGGAGAACCTGACTGCATTTGCATCAAACCCTGAGTTTGTCAGCGTTCCTGCCCAGATCAGCTCCGAGGTAGGGGAGTCTGCAGCAGTCGTCATCTTAGAGTCCGTGGCTAATTCCCTGCCAAGTAGAATGAGCACGGAGAGTTAAAGCTTCAAAGGGCCTCCTGTCAGCGCCCATAGACTAACAATGTAGTAAGCCCAGTATTTTGCAGTACTAAGTAGTGTGTTATGTACACAGTACATTGCTACACTGCGTTACTATGGGTGGTGCTTGATGCACGGTTACTAAGCTCAGTGAATGTCTATCTTTTAAGAAATAATAGCTTGATATTGAGAGTGAGCTCTGTGTCTGAGATTGTGGCTGATTCTTTCATGAAGTGTGTTTTTTTTTTAACTTTAACATAGCAAAATTACATATAACAAAACAGTTATCAAGTAAAAATTACAGTTACAATATTTATATCTATTTTATCTTTTTATCATAATAATGGAAAACTATAACTATCTATCTATTCTTCAACTCCATCAAAAACTCCAGAAGAATACAATATTACCTAAGCAAACAAAAAATAAGCAACTTTCAAAACTCTAGAAATGACAGAGACATCTCGCTGCCTGGACAGTCACCCAAAGTTCTTTTGTACTGCTGGGGCATCCATCTTCGGCCTTCAGGCCCATAGTATCCAGAGACATTTCCATGAAGCAGGAAATTTCAAAGGCAGTTCAGTCACTATCTGCTGTTTCCTGCAGAATGTCTCACAGACTCCTTCATGAATCAGGAACCCCGAGAGATCATCTCAGCTTTAGGCAAGTTCAGTAGTCCTCTCTCTGAGGGTTCTCTGTATCTAGTTTATACAATAGTCCAGGCAAGAGCAGTTTCTTGCCCAAATGGCTATCAAACTCCATAAGGTGCCTCTTCGATGCCCATCTTCTTCTTGAAGTAGATTGGTGCTGCCAGGAGCAGATGTGTCTCATTGTCATGAAAAACCCTAAGTTTTTAAAACATTAAATGTCCTATTCTGTAGTCTTTGAAAGATATGAAGAATGTCTATCTAAAATATATCTATGTACATCTAGAAAATCTAACTAACATGACTACAAACTTGACTATTATAGATGATTATCTATTAACAACCTATATACATTACATTTTTAAATGAACTACACAATCACAATACCTTAATCAATATCAGAAATACATATACATATAACAAGATTGACCTTAAATTTATATCAATAAAGTCAAATTCATACCAATGCAAATTATTCATATCTATATCATATCCCCCTTTAAATGTAAAAGAACATTTATAAACAATATTTGGGAACATGGGCACAGTTTTTTCTCTCCAAACTGCTTCCTGCTAATGGGGGTGCTGTTATTTAGGTCTTTTATGGTATAACCTGTGTGCCAGGTTCATCTCAGTCAGCAGTTGAGCAAAGTAATTTTTTGAAGGTGTTCACAGCAACCTTTCAGGAGGGCGTGGTCTATCATACCATATTGGGATAGAAGCAATCCACGGGGTCTCATCCTCTGTGAAAACAAAATAAGATACTCTTTTCCAAAGTATCATATCCTTAGATCCAAATTTTAAAGTCAAGGTATTTTCAAAATATCTATGTTGGATTAGTTCAGCAGCATTTATAAACAAATATCTTTTAGCAGCTGTTACTCTTTCCTCAGCATTCGAACAACTCAAAGAGAGCATAATAGCATACAGTATCAAAATTCTCTGTGTATTTTCCACCTTTGTGCGGCTTTATTTTAACCTCTATTTCATATATTTTTACTTTTATTTTATATTCTCTGTATATCTTTGTCCTGGAATAACTCTGTAGACCAGGCTGTCCTTGAACTCTCAGAGATCCCTCTGTCTCTGCCTCCCAGGCACTGGGATTAAAGGTGTGTCCTACCACACCTTGAAGTCATAGAGGTCAATCTACCTCTGCCTCCTAAGTGTTGTGATTAAAGGTGTATACCACCACACCCAAACTACTCTCTTTCTTCCTTTTTTTGTTTTTTACTTTAAGAACTTTAGCCTGTAGCCTGCATATATTTTTAACACACTGTAAATTATTTAAAGGTTTTTTTTTTTGTTTTTGAATCTCTGTTTACTGTATCTCTCTCTCTCTTTTTCTGACCACATGAGCCTTTAAATTACTGAGCAATATGGGTAGGATTAAAGCCGTGGCTTTGCCAGCTAGATCCAGCCCATTCCTTAGCTTTCAGCTCATGGTGGAGGTACTGGCTGTAGCCATGTTTATTGCCACAAGTCTATGGCGTTTCAAGGTCCCTGCCAGCAAGCAAGCTGCAACAGTATGTCCACAGACAACACTCAAGTCCTCTCTCTGTAGCCGGCCCTCCTGCCTCAAACAGTCAGATTTTGTCCTGGCAGGACGGCCCAGAAAGCTGGCATTTTTAAACGGCGCAGCTTTTTTCCTGCTACAGTTGAAAACTGAAAAGTATGCTTTCAAGTTTTCATCAACACCGTTTAAGTGTTTCGTGGCAGGACCTCTTAAGAGCTGCAGGGTTTTGCAGCTAAAGCTGAGTCAGGAAGCCTCTCTTAGCTGAGAGCGCTTGCTTGCCTCTAGCAAGCAGAGCAGACCCAAGAAATTGCTGCTACCAGGAAAACATGCTTTACTCTATTCTTTCTCAAGGTTTTTCAGGCTTTTTGTGGATGTAGTTATCCACATCTTGGCGCCATTCTGTTGAAGCAGCTGTGGGCTGCATTCCTGCCACCCGGCTCCTGGCCACCTGGCTAGCTTATGCCCCGAAATAACAACACACAAACTGTATTCATTTAAACACTGCTTGGCCCATTTCTATTAATGTGTGTAGCACCACGAGGTGCGCTTACCAGGAAGATTCTAGCCTATGTCCATCCTGGGTCGGAGCTTCATCGCGTCTGCCTCAGAGAGGAAAGCTATGGAGCCTCCATGAAGTGTGTTATACTCAATAGTTTTTATTTAAGAAAAGAAATATGTATTATTTAAGGATCAAGCCTGGGCCCACATTGCCCCAATCTAGATCCTTCCTGTTAGCTAGCTTCCCTCCGCAGGGTAGAAGTTCTGGCGTAAAGAATAAGACTTCCTAGGGCCCAACTCACTGGTCTCTGCACACTCACCTTTCACTTCTCTTTTGGTTGATCTCAGGGCTCCCAGGCACAGGAACCAATCTTGGTCTCTGCCAAGACCATGCTAGAGAGCTCATCGTACCTCATCCGCACCGCACGCTCTCTGGCCATCAATCCCAAAGATCCACCCACCTGGTCTGTACTGGCTGGACATTCGCACACTGTGTCGGACTCCATTAAGAGCCTCATCACCTCTATCAGGTCAGTTTCTCATCAAGAGAGGAGCTCCCAGCCTGCCTCTTGAGTAGAGCAGGAGGGGATTACGCCCATCTGGTAACGCTGGTCGTTATTGTCATGGCTCGTCTTGGCTAACAACTTCACACAAGCTAGAGTCGCCTGGGAAGAAGGAATTCAGCTGAGGAGTTGTCTCCATCATAAGACCCATGGGTGTCTGTGGCATTTTCTTTATTGATGATTGATGTAAGAGAGCCTAGCCCACTGTGGCTGTGCCATTCCTGGGCTGTCTAAGAAAGGTAGCTGAGCAAGCCAGGGAGCAGCGTTGTTCCATGGTCTCTGCTTCAGTTCATGCCTTTAAGTTCCTGTATTGAGCTTCTACCCTGGCTTTCCCTTAAAGGTGAAGTAAGTTTTCTTCCCTTCCTGGGAGGTTTATCACGGTAACAGAAAAGCAAACTGAGAAAGTTGCAGTCCTCTCTCTCATCTCTAAGACCCATGGTAGTGCTGGCCACAATAACAGCAAATCTAAGCACCTATTAAAACCAGATATTATTCCGAATATTTTACCTACGTTACCTTTTCTGATCACCACATTTTACAGTACATCTTATCGTTGTTTCCATTTTAACTACTCTGAAGTTTGGGCAAGAGAACTTAAGGAATGTTCTCATGGTCATCCAAAGGCTCCAGTCCCAGCCCTCTCACCATCACACTGAATTATCAGCTCATAGGGGCTTGGAGAGCTCTACTGTTCCAGTTCTCTTAGTCTGATAACAAAACAAAAGGAATATTCTATAGCACCAACTCTGGGTATCCTGACCTTCTTAGTAATAATATGCAAAGACTGGGAAAATGAAATTTCTCAAGTTGACCAAAATTAATATCCTATAACATGGAATGTGTTTGTTTTCTCAGTTACACTATCTTGCTTCTTAATTGTTTCTGAAGCTCAAGGCCATAATTGAACTTTCTCTTAATGTATTACGGTGAGGAAAACTCCTCTGACTGCTTGAATCTTACTGCAACCCTTGAGTTTATGAGTAGTGTGTAATGTAGAACGCCTCGTGTGTTTACACTGCAAATGGTGCTGCACTTTATTTTCAGTGGCTGGAGCGACGGATCAGGGGAAAGATGCTTGCCGCAGAAGCAGGAGGGCCCAAGTTTGAGTACCTAGCTCCATATAAAAAGCAGGCTGTGTGCTTGTATTCCTGAACTGTGGGAGACAAATACATGAGGATTGATGGGGATTGCTGCCTGCCACACTGGCCCCAGGTTCAGAGAGAGACCCTGTCTTAAGGAACTAACACAGAAAGTGCTCAAGTCCGACACTTGACTTCCTCTTACAGTCTCCATGTGCTGATGTTTGCAAGCACGTGCACACATATAGACACATAACAGCACACATACACACACATACCACATAGATACATAGATACACACACCCATGCGCACTTTTTTTACTTTAATATTTAAAGTGAAGGAAGCACCCAAGTGCCAATTGTTTCCTTTGTAATTGCCTATAATTAGCCTGAGAGGAAGGGCAAGATTCCATCCCTCCTGCTAGAAACAGAGCTCTGTCAGGGACGAGTGTTAATGGAGAAATGTATGGGCTCTGTACCAAGCTTTGCTGAGCAATCCTCAGAGACGCACTACTTAGTGAAGGTGATCATGTAGAAGGGGTCAGGGGCTCCTGGCCCATGCGCGCAGGGGCTGTGTGACATGTTTTAAGCCTTACAAACTTTTGCTTGCTTTATTCTGTCCGTTTCAGGGACAAAGCCCCTGGGCAGAGAGAATGCGACTACTCCATCGATGGCATCAACCGGTGCATCAGGGACATTGAACAGGCCTCACTGGCGGCAGTCAGCCAGAGCCTGGCCACGAGGGATGACATCTCTGTGGAGGTAGGCTGGGGCTCTGTCATCTACCTTAGGAGCTCCGCTGGAGTGTGATGATGGGCAGCCCGCCCCTGGAGATGTCAGGGGGGACGTAGGACAAGGGCTCAGAAGGCAAAGAGGGCATGGGAAAGAGCATGCCATCTGAAGAAGAATGTTCAATGAGGCTGAAGTTTGCAGGAAAATGATCAGTGCTGGTAATTCTGTGTCTTAAGGTCGACCACTGTGTTCAGTTGCATGCATCAGTGGAGCAGGCCTGGGCATGCAAAACTTGAACGCTTCTCTCTGGCCACATTTTGTCTTTGCACTTTTTCGGGCAAGTTTGGTACTAAACTTTAGTGCTTTTGATCCATCCAGAGATAAAGAATTGTGCCCTGAGGTATTCTTTATCTCATATGTATGTGTTTGGGGGTGTCTTAGCATCCTATAATTTGGGGTCACTCTGTCTTTTCTCTCTGAGTGTTATACATATGTGTGTACATGTGTATGGGAGTTCTCACCCATGTGGACCTAGAGACCTCAATTGCTTCTCTATTTTATTTTATTTTATTTTTTGAGACAGGGCCTCTCTAGAACCTGGAGCTCACCTTCAGCTAGGCTGACCGGTCAGGGAGCCCTCAGGATCCACCTGTCTCCACCTTATCCCCCCTCCCTGCACTTGGGCTGTGGACACTCAGGATCCACCTGTCTCCACCTTACCCACCCCTCTGCACTTGGGCTGTGGACACTCGGGTCCTCATTCTTGTAGAGCATCCACTTTATCCCCGAGCGTCTCCCTAGCCTTAACTTTATTGGTTCTTGGTGGTCTCTCTTGAGTTGTTTGTTACCCATGAAAAGTTCACAATCCATACTTATTTCTCTACTAAGAGCACAGTATTCATTATTCAGAAGACATTTGGTTTACATAAATGGTGTGATTACCTTGATGCCATAGAATTTAGGCATAAAAAGCTCTTTCCCTGTTCTGAGCAGTAGACCTAGAGCTAAGCGTTCCTAATTTTCATTAATAGAGCTATCTGTATTAATAAAACTACTTAATAAAGCTACTTCAGCTTCACACACACACACACATTCTAGGAAATGAGGAGCAGGACTAAACACTGTAACCATGTGAACCACTAGCATCACTGTTTTAAGCCGGTTCTTGAACATACAGTGAACACTCAAGAAGGGTGTGTGTTGATGACCTGTCATCAGACCACCTCCTTTAAGTAGCCCCCATGTCCAGAAGCCAAGATGAAGCCAGGTCTGGTGGTGCACACCTTTAATCCAGCACTCAGCAGGCAGAAGCAGTTGAATCTCTATGAGTTCAGGAACAGCCAGGGCTACTTAGACACTCTCCCCCCAAATCCATGACCACCACCCCAAAATTGCCCCCTCTTTCCATCCCTTCTAAACTATTTCCTCTGCCCTCCCAGAAAAAAAAAAAAAGTACCCCTTTTACATCCAAGGACCTTCACTGTACAATAGTGAATTTAACAAACCATCTATCATAAAACACCAAAGGGATTCTCTGGCATTCTTGCCCATAATCACATTAAGTGTGTGAGGATAATAAATAATTAGCTAAATAAGGCCTTTGGACTCTAGGGAGGCTTCTCTCTGCCTGCCCCATCTCTCTAGCTCTTTTCTGGTTTGCTTTCAAGCTTGCCTGTTAAGCCTTTTCTTTCCCAGAGTGAACTTTGCCCAAAGCCTTCCTGTTCAAGTGTATCATGGCTCTGTGGTAGAGTAACCAATGCAGGAAGGATATTGTCACTTTATTAGATGACATATGGATGGTATGTCTCTAAGATGCCCAGTGCCTTTATCTATTAACACTGAACCTCTCCAGTATAGGTCCTAATGTGATTTTGAGAAACAGGTGGGATTTTTCCTGCTTCCAGTTAATCTCCAGCTTTGAATCCTTCATCCCCCACCCTACACCCTCCCAGCAGAGTCTGGCTTTCCTCCCCTGTCTCTTAAGAGCCTGAACTCATTTCTTTGGAGCAGACAGGATAAACCATCTCAGGTCTGATACGTCATCCCTCAAGAGTGTCATTTCCAATATTTGCCTACAAGTCACCAAGGACAGTGAGCCGAGTCTGACAGGCTCTGCACGTAGCCCACTGGTGTCTTCAGGAGGCACCGTCGGAGACACTGTCAGAGGTCAAATCACGTGTTCACATCGTCCTTAACCACCTCTTTAACTTCTGAGAGTACTAAGTCCTGGATCCTCCCTTGATCCCCAATGAGCTGTCTCCATTTGGACCAAGTTGTCTCTCCTTCTTGAAAACCACAACTATTCCCCATTCCCATGCTATATAACCTAACCATGGAGATCCCACCAGCATCAGTTGCCAGGGCTTGTGGGAATGAAGCCAGTAAGGAACACATCCCTCAGACTTCCCTCATTGCACATCTGAGGCAGGATAAGGGATATCACCCTGGGGAGCAAGGCAAGTCAGAGAATGCAAGATCAGGGGAGCATCCAGACATTCTGATTTTATGCAGGTCCCCTGTCCTTCATAAAGGGCTTTTCAGAATAATGACCTTGGCAATTCTCTATCAGGCCCTGCAGGAGCAGCTGACCTCAGTGGTCCAGGAAATCGGGCATCTTATTGATCCCATTGCCACAGCCGCTCGAGGAGAAGCTGCCCAGCTGGGACATAAGGTAATGTGCAAGCAGGGAATCCTGTTGATAGAGAGATGGTACGTGTGTGTGTGTGTGTGTGTGTGTGTGTGTGTGTGTGTAGGGAGGAGGGGTGTCATTATTGCCAGAAGCCTGTGACCAGTGTTTCCTGTGCTTTGATTCAGTCTCCCTCACTGTGCCCATGAGCCTGGTGCTGTCACCAATCCCAGATTACAGATGAACAATCTGTAGCACAGTACGTGAAGAAATCTGTATAAAATTCTTAAGAAGATAAAAGCAGGGAAGGTCCCAATCCAAAGGACCCAAGGCTAGGACTATCATTCTTTATGATCTGGCCCTGCTCACCTTCCAGAGGATGTTGGGTCCTAGCTTTGTTTCACTTCCCCTACTATGTAACAACTCGTTACATCTGCATTAGTAAAGTTAATTCCTAATCAAATAAACCTGGAGAACAAGTAGGATTCTAATGCATTCAACATTTTGGCTGTAAGTTTTGAGTTCTCAGGGACCCATCAGTTACTGTATTAGTTTCTTTTTGGATGCTGCGATAAAAAGCCCTGACCAAAAAAGCAACCTGGGGGAGTAAGGGTTTTTTTGACTTAAAGTTCCAGATGGATAGAGTCTGTCATGACAGCCGGAGTGTGAGACCAGCCTGGCAGTCCAGGAGCAGAGAGATCGTATTTCATTAGCACACAAGAAGCAGACAGAAAGAACAGGAAGTGGGGCCAGGCCATGAAACCCTAAAGCCAGCCCCAGTGACTCACTTGCTCTAGCAAGACTCCATCTTCAGAGTGCCACCAACTGAGGACCAAGTGTTCCAACATAGGAACCTATTCCTCATTCAAACCACCACAGTACCCTGTTGCCTTTAATGATAAACACAGTATCATTTCTGGGAAGGGACAAGTCCTGTGCCAGTGTACAGGGTTGCCTGTGCTTGCTCAGGTTGGGACCTCCAGATGTGGAAGATCTCCACATCTGGACAAAGCAAGCAGCGGGGAGCCAGATCCATCTGTGCTCTGCCTGCAAACTTCCCGCCTGGTCTTCAAGGGGTTCTAAGATGCACTCAGAGAGGTTTGGGGATGCGTCTCAGGTAAATTCTTGCTACGTGAGCATGAGAACCAGAGTTCGGATCCCCAGCACCTGCGTAGCTAGAGTCAGTAGTACACAGCTGTAATACAACCCAGAGGAGGCAGAGAAAGGCGGGTCTCTGACTCACAGGCCAGCCATTCTCGCCAAACCTGCAAGCTCCAAGTTCAGTGAGAGACCCTGCCTCAAAAATTAAGATCAAGGGGCAGATGGTTTGGTGAGCAAGAGTGCTCACTGTGCAAGCATGAAGACCCGAGTTTAAATCTCTAGCACCCTTGTAAAAAGCTGAACATTGCTCTATGTTCCTGTAGCCCCAGTGTGGTGGAGCAGACAGGCAGATCCTGGGAGCTTGCCTAGCCAAAATGGTCATTGTAGATTCAATGAGAAACCCTATCTCAAGGGAATAAGGCAGAGACTGGTTAAGGAAAACACTAGACATCTTCTGGCCTGTCACATGTGGACATGGTCATACGGACCCAATCACACACATGCACACACACACACCTCACACACAAAATAAAGGGGAGAGCAATTAAGGAAAAATACCAGATATCAGTCTCTGGCCTCCACGTATACCCACATATATGTGTGCAGACACACACAAATGCACATAAAAGCATGGTAGGTCAGCTGCAGCCACATTCGCATGTCTGTAAGATAGCCTGATGAGAATAACAGAGCAAAGTATTCTTACTGCTGGCCAGGAGTCCCGTCTCGCTGTTAGCAGCAATGACTGTTGTTTTTTTGGACACTGCTACTCACACTTAGGCTTGTCCTTGTAATGCCCCAACCCTTGCTTTGTTTGGGGCCCAGTGTCTGCTTGTGTGAAGTGCTCTCTCTCCACTTATATGCCACAACACGGTGGGGAAGAAAGTCTTGATGGAGCCACAGGCTAAAGATGTACATAGGAATACCCTCAGTGGGAATCTTAGCAATAGTCACGACTGCACAAAATTGAGCACTTAGACTAACCATCGGTGCTGGTTTGTTTCATTAGAGCGAGAATATATGGAGCCAAAGATGAAAATATGGTCCTTTAGCTGTCAAATAGAAGGGTGTCACTTTGAACATGTCACCAAACAAGAAACAGATACCAAGCGATGAACTTCTCAAGTCTGAGTGCAGCAGAACGAGAATGCAAATTAAAGCGTGAACGGTGGCAGTGAGAGGAGGGTAGCAGCCTAGAGCCAAGCTGTGAAGTGAGCCCAGCCCCCTCCACATCCCCACCCAGCTGCAGAGCTGCAGCGTACAGCCCACACTTGCGCCTCAGCTGCTCTTCATCTGGATCTGTCCCTTCAAACTGGGGGGAATCGACTAAGGAATTGGATGGAAACATTTAACAAGTGCACAAGGGATGCACCTCATAAATATGTGTGACATGTGGCTTCAGGGCATCCAAATGTATAGCATGCATACATATAAAAGATATTGCAAGTGTGTGGCATGGTCCGCTGGAAGGAAGTCTGCCCTAGGGCAGTAGGTAGCTGTCTTAATCAGTTTTGCTTTTGTTCTTTTAGTTGTGGAGTTTGGTTTGGTTGGTTGTTTTTTGGGTTGGTTTGGTTTGATTTGATTTTAGCACTGGTGATTGTGCTAAAACCCTCACACATTAGTAATCTACCACTGAGCTACATTCCCAGCCCCTTGACAAGGTCTTTTATTTTCCCAAGTTGAGCCAAACAAAGCAGTTAGACAGTGGAAATCATTTTGCTTTTATTCCATTGCTGAGGTGGCGATGCCAGGTGGACTGTCCACTGAAAGCCTAGCAGACTCTCTTCATCTCACCCCACCTCACCCCGCTCTCCCTCTCCTATTCTCGTTCCCTTCTGAATCTGTGAGATGTCTTTTATTCTTAACAGTTTTTACTTATAAAACTGACAATTTCTAAAACAGGGTCTAAGTCTGGTGTTTACCTCTAAATCCCAGAATGGGCTTCTTACCATATATGGAGAGGAGAAGGAGAATTCCTTGAAGGAAGAAAACCCAAGCAATAGTTTGTTAAATAGTGGGTATTTTTGAAGGCAAGCTGTAGCCAAATTGCCTTTCTCTAATGAGTCATCTCATCGTTGCTCCAAATCCCCTTCTTACCCAGGGAGCCTCTCCAAAAGGAGACCTGAACTTATATGATGCATCTGGAATTTTTCTTTCTTGAAAGGTGACACAGCTGGCAAGCTACTTCGAACCCTTGATCTTAGCTGCAGTTGGTGTCGCCTCTAAGATGCTGGACCATCAACAACAGATGACAGTGCTGGACCAGACCAAGACACTCGCAGAGTCTGCCCTGCAGATGCTGTACGCAGCCAAAGAAGGTGGAGGAAACCCCAAGGTATGGTTCTGGGATCCCACATCCCTCTTGTGTTATCTCCTTCCTCGAAAAATACCTCCGAGTTGATTTTCCAGTCTAAAGGAGAAAGAACCCAGTGGCTTTCCAAACAGATATAGCTAAGGGTTACAAGTCCTCTTTCCTTGGTAGGGTACGTAGGCAAGCATCTGCAGGGCGGGAGAGCGCATGGTGTGCTCTCTGTAGGAATGAAGATGGTACACTTACTGGTACCCACTGGGTGTTGATCCCTAACTTCCAAGAAGGAACACAATTTGCTTTCAGTGAAGATGATGTCTTCTTCCTATAGGATACTTATTTTTGCAGGGTGGGAGGGCCTCACATATGCTAGGCAAACATGCTTACCACTGAGCTAACTCCCCACCCCAAGAGATGCTAATTTATTATAACGGTGCCCCACCACCCTGTCAGTTTGTGAGAGGGACATTTCTTCAGTGAAGTGCTTTTAAGAGCCAGGCATAGCAGGAGTCTGTCATGGATGACTGACCTTGTGCCACATTTGGCTTAGAACTTAAGAAGTGTCCGCAGGGCCTGAAGAGTGTCTTAGAAGAGCGCTTGCTGTCCTTGCAGAGGGCCTGGCTTCTGTTCCCAGCACCCATGTTACATGTCTCACGACCCTCATAACTCAGTGCCTTCTTCTAGCCTGCACATACATGGTGTACATGCATATGCCCAGACAAACGCACATCCAAATAAACAAACAACAACCTAGCATCATCATGGACATATATAGAATTGAAAAAAGGGGGGTGTCTTCAGAAAATTGTAAGTAGTCTGGCTGATCTAGAATGCACAGATGAGGAACACAGCTGGACAAGTTGGATCAAGATGTGCTAATGCATCTCATCTTCTTTGCTAAGGAGTAAGACCTTTCTGTAAGTCGAGGGATCTGGTGGGGGCTGTTATACAGGGACATGGCACTGCCTGTTCTAGTTTAGTTCTGACCCCGAGCAACTTACAGGAGCAAAGAGCTTATTAGGTTTACCCTGCCAGGTCAGTCCATCACTGAAGGAAAGCAGGAAGGAGCTCAAGGCAGGAAGCTGGAAGAAGCAGAAACTGGAGGAACGCTGCCTCCAGCTTGTTTATTCCTGGATTTGTGCTCAGCTAGCTTTCTTACACACCCGGGATCACTGATTAAAGATGGTGCCATCCACAGTGGACTAGGCCCTCAGTTAAGAAAACCCCTCACAGACACACCCTCCAACCAATCTGGTAATGACAGTTCCTCACCTGAGATTTTTTACTCATTCTAGGCTATGACAAGTTGACAGCTAATACTAAGACAGACCCATATGTTATTTTATTACTTATAATACATGTCTGTCTGTCTGTATTTATCTCTCTTTCTCTGTCTTTTAGAAACAGGGAATATAACCTATACTGACCTGAATGGCTTGATAGCCCAGATTGGCCTCAAATTTGTGAGCCTCCCTCCTAAGCCTCCTAAGGACTGAGGTAACAGACTTCACCCGTCACCCCCAAAACAAGCATCGAGTTTGCTCCCTTAGACCCTTTGCTAAGAGACCAAAGCCACATAATTAATTATTTTAGATGTTATTGTTTGGGGGAATAATTATTAAGCTTTATTTGCTATTGGTTTGGTATTGTTTTATCTCATTCGTAGAAGAAATAAAGTTTAAATGTTGTTAAATATAGTAGCAGGATGGCTCCGCTGGTAAAGGTAACTGCCACCATGCCTGCTGACCTGAGTTTGAGTCCCAGAAACCACATGGTTGAAAGAGAAAACCAACTCCTTCAGTTGTCTTTTGACCTCCATGCATGGCACTGTGGCATGCAGGGTCCCATATACATGTATACACACTCACGCACACTCACGCACACACACACATACATGCGTACACTAAATAAATGTAAACTTTTATTTTAAATAAGCACATAATGTTAAATAGTCATGAGTAGTCGTGATTTGGCAAAACAAACAGTCCAGGGACTGGATCAGACATAAAGGTTTTCAGATCCCAGTGCCGCCTCTTGCTAGCAAGTACTCCATTTCTTTGTCTCCCCTACTAAGCAGTAAGGTTAATGATGAACCTCTCGATGTTGCTATAGAATCTGAATGAGCATGGTGTTTAAAAACAAGAACATGAGGGGTAGCTCAGGTGGTAGAGCACTGGCCTAGCATCCACCGAGCCCTGGACTCCATTCCCAGCGTAAACTGGGAGTGATAACACACACGTATAACCCCAGTTCTTGGGAGGAGGAGGCAGAGGATCAAAAGTCCAAGGTCAGTAGTCTTCAGCTGCACAGGGCATTTGAGGCCATCATGGGCTGACACCCCGTGCCCATCAGACCAGTAATCAAGCAAGACGGCACCAAGGCACGTGTGTGTGGCCCCTATCGCAGCTCCTTGAGCATCTTCCACATCACCCCTCCCCTCCCCCATTCTCTTCTGTAGAATTCCCTTCAAGCTGCCGCATGCAGTGCCCCCTGCAAGCCTCATCTAACTCAATGGAGAGCGCTAAGTATCTGCTGTCCTGCCCCGCCCCCAGAGTTCTGAGTTCCTGTACTGCTGTAGTCTCCTCTCACTTCCCATGCTTCTCTGATGTCTTTGCCTGCTGTCCTGAGCTTTGTAGTGCAAGTCCTGTCCGGAAGGAAAGGCTCCTTGGAAGCCATCCTCAGACACTTGTCCAAGAAAAGACAGATGTGGTTTTTCTCCTGTGTGAGGAGCAATCTTAAGGAATTGCTCCAGACCCTAAAATAATGACTGCATTGTTGGCCTGCTCTCTTTGCTTCCTAGAGGACTGCTCTTGTTAAAGCGTGTTTTCATTGAGATCCTGCTACGTCTTTGGATGTCTAAAGCTCGTGTGCTCAGCCAGTCCACAGTGTATGGACTGGGGCCAGGCCATTTACAGAAGATAGAACTTGCCCCTAGGCTTCTGAGCAGAAGGCCATGGTGAGGAAGTCATGCCTAGGGATGTCATAGAGGAAGAGAACTCTGATCTGACACTCTAGAAATCTTTAAAACTTAAATCTGAAGAGCATGGACTAAGGACATGGCTTGGTTGCTAAAGTGCTTGCAATACACGAGTGAAGACCTTAGTTCACATCCTTAGCACCTCCCTACAAAACTGGGCGGCACAGAACACACAGATAATCTCAGCCCTGGAGACCCGAGACTCACTAGCTGGCCAGTCTAGCCAGATAGTCAACTCCAGGTTCAGTGAGAAACCCTGTCTCAAAATAAGGTGGAGAGTGTCCGAGGACGACACCTAAGGTCAACCTCTGATCTCTACACTTGTGTGCAAATGTACACATGCATTCACATACATGTGAGCATGCACACACACACACAGAGAGAGAGAGAGAGAGAGAGAGAGAGAGAGAGAATATGAAGGAGAACCTTCTAGAGACTGTATCAACTCATCTCTAGGGCAAACGGTCAGGTATCCAAGAATAGAGAGCTATCCAAGAGCAGAGATGTTTACTGAGAGGTTCAAAGATCATCCTTTGATCCACTGATGCTGTCCCTGAATTATGTTCTCATGTCCAGAGTTGTTATGGTCAGACCCTGGTTTGATTCCCTTCTATGGCTTCCTCGATGCCTGCCCCCAAGCTGTAGTATGCTGACAAACTCGGTTTGGCACCCACTGTCAGTGGGCCAATGAAGAGACAATGAATAGTGAGAATAATTTATTCATTATATCAACATTGGGAAGAAGAGCAAATAATTTATTCATTATATCAACATTGGGAAGAAGAGCAAATAAGGGGTCCAGTAACTCCCAAGTCCCAAGTGTAGATTTACGCAGATAGTAAGAGGCGTGTATAGCGAAGCAGTTCAGATCATGGTGTGGTCCCGCCCATCATCGTTGTCTGAGCTCCAGTCTCTCCAGCAAGGTGGTTGACTAGTTGTCAAACTGTGAAACCTCTACCTAGGAGACAGCTTCCCTCTCTGACTGGCGCCAGACCTAGCCTACCCTTCTCCCAGCCTGAAGCTCCTGAGAGACTCCAGTTTCTTGGGGAGTGTTGTCAGTAGTCTGCCAGCCAGAGGGAGGGCACAAGCATCTCTCCAGCTCCACTTGTGTTAAGAGTTTGTACTCCTGAGACCCATGAAGGGCGTGGGTGGAAGCAGGCCTCTGATTGGCAACTGTTCTCCCCTCTCCTAAAACATGTGCTGGGCTCTGATGTGGTCATGTAGAGTTGTGGCCGTAGGGTTCTCGTTGCACTGAGGCATAGAGGAAAGTACTCCTGCTGTCTGACCACATGTACTGAGACTCTGTGGGGTTAGAAGCTTTCTCCAGAGAGTTCTGCACAGGAATATTACCTTTAGGATTGTAGCAGGATAAAACTATGAAATAAGCTAGCAAACTAAATCATGAGCTTACTCAGTTCCATCTGCACAGGCAGAATTCTGTGTGTCCTGAAGGTTGTCCCAAGGATAGCTGTGAAAAGTGTGTTTGACATCTTATCAGATGCCATATTTGAGGAGGAGTTCTTGTTTCCCAGGGTCCATGGCTCATACTGACACTTCATCAAGCTCTTTGATTTAACAAAAAGAGATGAAAAAAAGCAAGGAGTTTCCCTCTTCTATGACCCACTGGCTTCCCTTCCTTCGTATCCACCAAAGTAAAGCTGCAGTATCTTGGGCCTTTGGGGAGGCTCACTCCCCTGCATTGGGCCAGGATAAGCACAGATGTTGCCCAGGCAGATCTAGTACTTGAGGACAGTGCAGTTGTGATGTTTAGTCACATTGCACAGGGTTAGAGCAGAGTTCCCTGCTAGCCTGCCCTTCTTCTGCATGAGGTGTCCGCACCAGTGTAAATAGCCAGACTTCCTACAGTTCTCCGCACCTCACTGAAAAGAAAGCCAAGCTCTGCCATGTAGCTAGTTAGTGGCCGAGCCAGAATTAGAACCTAGGTCTCCTGTACCCATAGCTCAGCTCTCTCTTCTTCCTGCCAGGTGAGGTGTCTGCTAGGGAGCCCTGCACCAGTGCTGTTCCCATTCACTAGTTCTTGTTAAGGCCCCGTTTCCACCCTTGACATTGGCAAGTCTCCAGGATGCTGTTTTAAGAACACATGGTGACTTGGGTTTTAACCACAGTGCATCAGCCCTTGGAGGACTCTGCTCATCTAGTCTGCCAGTGTTGCACAATATAACTTACATATAGTTCTAAAGCCTAGTAGGCTCTCTGCAGTTTATTTCTTTTATATGCACCTACATTTCTATAATCAGCTTATTTACTGAAAGAGAATGATAGTGTGTTGGGCAATGTTAAAGAGACGTATGTTTGTTACGAAAACATTTTTTCTTTGTATGATGGATTTTTTAATTAAATGTGTCTATTTGTGTATGTTGGAGCCTGTGGCATTTTCTACCATTCTGAATATAGCAGCATATAAAGCTAGTTCTGACAGCTTAGGGTTGCATAAAAAGGGATTACTTTTGATTCTGCAAGTAAATGGATGAAATCAGGGAAAGAAAACATTTCAGATGCATTACATGTTTGTTTTTCTGCGGTGTGGCTCTCCTGGGGCTTGTAAGGTCTCACCATACTGCTCAAGTTAGCCTTAAACATGAGGGCCTCCTACCTTGGCCTCCTGTGTGCTAGGATGACAGACATGCACCGCCATGCCAACTCTGTCTTCTGACTTTTTAGGATTATTTTTAGCATATCAAGTGATTCTTAAGAGTGAGCAATGTTTTGTGCTGCTGAAGACATTTTTAACTCCCTTCCCAGGCACAGCACACCCACGATGCCATCACGGAGGCTGCACAGCTGATGAAGGAAGCTGTGGATGACATTATGGTGACACTGAATGAAGCTGCCAGCGAGGTGGGGCTGGTAGGAGGCATGGTGGATGCCATCGCAGAGGCCATGAGCAAGGTAGGTGTAAGCTAGCTCCTAGAACCCCTTCAGCCACATCCCCATCTCTCTCACATTCTGTCCCTACATGCTCTTCTCTGGGAAACCGATCGTCAGTCAAAGCTGAGATCAGCAAACCTTCTTTCCCAATGGCTGTAGCTAATGAGCAGGTGGCCGGTCATATACCCAACATATTATTCTTTCTTCATTATTAACTCATCGGCTTTCTAAGCCACTGTGCAGTTCTTCCTAAGTTACATGTGGTAAGAGAGATATTGTGAAAGTAATGTTGTTTCCTTGTTTGTAAAATAAAAGTAATTACTTATGCTTTGTGTCCTCATCATAGGCCTGTGATGGGAAGAAAACTCCAAGAGGAGCTAGAAAGTCATTTCTGAGTGTTAGCTCTTGGAATGGCAACGTTGGAATTGAGGAACTTTCTAGAAAGTAGGATCTTGGGCTCTACCCCCGACTTGCTCAATTACAGTCTCAATTAAGTGGAGTCTAGGAATCTCTAATGGGACTTTCAAATATCTTATGCTTTCATTATCTACTTAAATGCATAAGCCATTAAATTGTATGAAAGGCCTTGGTGAGCTCTCAGAGACAACAGTTATAGACATGAGTCATTTTCTCACTGGGCAACCAATCAATTGACAATGCTTCAGACTGAAGACGGTTTTGACTCCAAGGTTTCTACTTTTCCTGCAAGGATTCTGTCTCTAGTCATGTCCTTTTGATATTGTTGGGGTAAACAGTTGTTCATCAACATTTAATTTTCAGCCTGTGGTAGCTGACCATAGTGTTAGACAGTGTTTGTGTTGGGGAATGCCTGCTGTTGGGTCGTGAATACATCTGTATGGTATTTCAGGATAATATGCAGTCTTAAGTTGCTGATTTAGAGATTAGTTGTCCCTGTCTCCATAGGGAGTGACTCCACGGAATGGTCACTAGAGTAAAGCTCCTCAGCCTCCTGCCATCGTCTTCACACTAGTGAAGTGGCAAGCCTGGGTCACACCCTGTGTCCTTTAGAAGACCTGATGCTCTACTTTCTCAAAGTCTCTTCAGTGTTCACTCTGCCCTGCTTTTACTTGAACTTTGGATGGTTTGGCAGATAATATGTAAATTTCCCATCCTCATCAAGGCCATTGGGCAAGGCTCAAGAGGGTTTGTTTGAGTTTCAGAGCAGCAGAAGAGCAGAACTTTGGAAACAAATTCATGTCCATCAGGGATGTTAGCTAATGGAGTTCACAGCTCCTTAGTAGCAGTTAAAAGGCAAACGGTCCCTCCTTTTATTTTTCTCAGTATGAATGTAAAAATAGGGAAATGCACTGTGAATCCCTAGAAGTTAAAGTTGGGCCCTGAGGTCGTTCTTTGGTAGACCATGAGCCTCACTGACTGGGCAATAGCATCTCTGGTATCATTGGCCCAGCTACCCTCTTCAGAAATAAGCCTGGTCTTTTCTGATAGGGACAGGAACTGCTGGCAACTGAGGCCACACACGAAAGGTTTCCCTCTCCTTTCTGTAAAATATAAAGTGGGATTTCATGGCTCCCCACAAGCCCCTACTGTCTTAGTTACAGTGAGCATTGAAAAGTACTTGGAAAACAATATATAAGGAGCCAGGTGGTGGTGGTGCACTGTTGAGTCTCAGCAGTCGGGAGGCAGAGGCAAGCGGATCTCTGAGTTCGAGGCCAGCTTGGTCTACAGAGTGAGTTTCAGGACAGCCAGGCTACACAGAGACCTTGTCTCAAGAAAAATTAAAAATAAAAATAAAAGAAGCAGCAGCAATATAAGCGTAAAAGGTCTACTTTGGCTTACAGTTTTGAGGAGGTGCAGTCCAGCCTGGTGGGAAAGGATGCTCCGGGCGTGTGAGGCAGCTGCTTGCCTGCATCTGCAGTCAGGAAAGGAGCCGTGAGCACTGACAGTCAGCTCACTCTCTCCCTTTTATTTCTTCTAGGACCCAGCCTATAGAATGGCCCACATTGAGGCTGTGCCTTCTCAGCTTAGTTAGCTCAGTCTAGAAACTTCCATGCAGACACTCTCAGGGTCTTTCTCCTAGATGACTCTACCGTCAAGTTGACTATCAGTGTTAACCATCATATTTACACATCTTGACCTGACATTTAGAGGATCACCCTTCACCCTTCCCTCATTCTCCACGTCCTCCGCCTGTCATCGGGGCCTTCGGGTGAAGTGATGTTTTAGGCCTCAACCCACATGTCCATGAGCAGCTGGCATTATGGACCTGAGCTTCACTAATTTACTTGAAACAGTGCAGCAGTGGGGTTACCAAAGTTAATTCTAACTTGGATGCCATTTTTGACACTTATGAGCTTCTGCCATGGAGGTGACCTAGATTCTCTCTGTGTTTAAATACCAGCGATTTAAGAACTGATGGGTTAATACTAAGTCCTGTGCTGTATGTAGGTGAAGCCACAGGAGCTCTTGGTTTCCCCAGTCAGTGAGGTTGGAGGGATTCCATGGGGCCTTTCCTATTTGTTTGTTGGTTTTTAAGACAGGGTTTTTCTGTGTAACTCTGACTGTCCCGAAACTCACTCTGTAGACCAGGCTGCCTCAAACTCACAGAGTTCCACCTGCCTCTGCCTCCCAAGTGCTGGGATTAAAGTTGGGCTCCACCACCGCCTGGCTCCGTGGGATCTTATATGTCTTTTCTTTCTCTGGTTTGGTTTCCTCCACACTTTTCGTGCCAAGTATGTAAATAACAGGGACAAAATACAAATCTAGCTTTTATATCACTGATATTTCATAAAAGGTCACAATCTAGAAAGGTACAAAGGCTAGATTCCTAGAATATGAAAGAGAGTTCCTTCAACTAAATAAGTTTGAGATCCCCAAACACTTGTTTTGTTCTTGCCTTTCTCATTGCCTTCCAGGGGCTAACTTTTCACTATGTGGGGAGTGGTTATCATTGCCTAAGTATTTTTTTTTCTTAAGGATACCTTATTTATTGCTTGAAATCAGTCACTTTTAGTTCTTTCAAGACAAGACACCTTCCTCTCCATCTCCCAACTCATCCTTGCTGATGAGAAGGCACATGAGGTAAAGCACCTTGCAGCTAGTCCTGACCACCTGAGTTCCAACAATAAGAAAAATTAAAAATGAAAATAAAAGAAGCAGCAGCAATATAAGAGCGAATGGTCTACTTTGGCTTACAGTTGGCTTCCTTTTTATTTTGTTTTGTTTTGTATTTTGAGACAGGTCTCTCTGTGTAACGGCCCTGGCTGTCCTGGAACTAACTCTTGCAGGCCAGGCTGGCCTCAAACTCACAAATATCCGCTTGTCTCTGGGACCAAAGGCGTGTGCCACCACCGCCTGGCAAGGACTGCCTTCTACAAGGCCTCTACATGGCTGCCTGGGCTAGAACACAAGCACACAAAATAAATAAGTAAATGTTAGAAATAAAACAATCAGTTTATTCATTTATCCCTCAAGTATTCATCAGCTTATGGACTTGATCTTTTTAAAGAAATAGACCTAAGCCGGGTGTGGTGTGACTGTACCTTTAATCTTGCACTTGGGAGGCAGAGGCAGGTTTGCCTAAGTATTTTGACTTCTCTTTATTCTCAGCACGCTTTCTTGTTCAAAGTTAGGCCATGTCTCAGTTGAAGGAGACTGACAGACTGCAGACATTTAAAAAGATGCCTAGTCAGCTCTTGCTGAATGAATGAGCTCCCAGCTTGATCCTCGCCTGGCCCATAGGGTCCATGCAATGGTGGAGGTGTCTGGCACCATCTGTCTGCCTAGAAGAGAAGCCTTGACAGGTTCCGCTATGGTTCACGCTGATAGTTTCATGAAAGCAGCTTCCTGGGATGCACGATATGCACGGTGATGCATCTCTACCTCACGGCTAGTTCATGCCTGCCTGTAACACGTAGCCCTTCTTAAGACACTGCCTGGCAACTCCTCAGTTGACCGCTCAGCACATGTCCTGCTTTTTGACTCTAAACCATGTTGACAAAGAGCTGCCAAAAAGATTTTCTTAGTTGCCTACCCAGGGCCCATGGTGATATCAAGACACTCCATCCAACAGATCTAAGCCCCGCTCCCACCGCTCTGCATGCCCCCCTTTCCTTTGGCAGTGCTGTCTTTACAATAGTTGGTCACCCTGTGTTGATTTCCATGCCCTTCGCTGCCTCCCTGGGACATCATTTGGGTGCTATTCAACATCATGATCGGGAAGGGGTTGATAGTGAAGTGGGTGGAATTTTTCTTCATTGGGGTCTCTGACTTTTCCTCCCCTTCCTTCTCCCTCTTCATAGTCATCCTTTATCCCTTTTCCTGTCCTTTTCCTAGTTGCTGGTGCACTTAGAGGCAGGCAAGCAACAGATTGTTCTTAGCGGCTCCAATTCTTTCTCTTGTTGACTTAGTCATCACGGGGCATCCCCCAGCACAGATATTGGTGGGCTGAAGTACTGTCTTGGAAGTCCTTGGTGATGTTGATTCTGCCTCCTCTCCTACCTCATCTTCCACCCCTCTGTATTCCCCTGGAGTATCATCAGACTCATTCGGTTCGCCATGTGCTTGAATGCTGGTCCCTCTTCCTGGGAGTCCTTCCCTTCATTTATGTGGGCATCCTCCTCCTTATGTGGAAGACTTAGCTAAGTCATAATTCCCATGAAATACTTCCACCTCTGTAAGATAGAACTGGGACCCCCCAGGGAGGCAGAGACAGGCGGATCTCTGTGAGTTCGAGACCAGCCTGGTCTACAGAGCTAGTTCCAGGACAGGCTCCAAAGTCACAGAGAAACCCTGTCTTGAAAAACCAAAAAAAAAAAAAAAAAAAAAAAGGGGGGGGGACCCCAACTTGTCTGTGTACCCTGGATGCCTTACTTGTACCTCCATTGCAGTTCTGATTGGAGAAGTTGGGGTTGAGTTTGGACCAAAAAACCTCTGAGGGGCTCTCTATTTTTCCTAAGTGTCTAATTCTTATAAGTACAGTCCACAGTTGGCCAGGCTTCTTATGACTCCTGGGCTCTCCTCTTCTCCACAGCTGGATGAAGGCACACCTCCAGAACCAAAGGGAACATTTGTTGACTACCAAACGACCGTGGTTAAATACTCCAAAGCAATTGCTGTCACAGCTCAGGAAATGGTAAGAAAAGGAGATGCTCTGCCCACTATGTGTTGTCCTTCTGTCCACCACCATCTGAGTCATCGGATGGGATCTGTGCTGGAGTGAGTGGCCAACTGGTGATTCCAGTTCCTCCTGGATGCCAGCTCCTACCCCCTCTCTTGGTCCCTCTGGCTGCCTGTGGTGTACCCCAGCAAGAAGGATTTAAAGTTGACAGACATTTGGGCATGAGGACAGGGAACAGAGGCAGGAGAGAACATTCAAGAAGGCATGAAATGAGGAAGAAGATAGCAATAAGAAGGAAAGCGTCTTACTTGTCTCTGAAAGCACTCAGGGTGTTTTAATAGATTTCAATTCTCATAGAAGAGAAGATATTTGGGAACAAAACAGTAAAGGGCGAAGCTGTCTGACAAAATCGTATCATAACGCTTGGGCAAATTAGTCTTTTAGGCAAAATCAATGTGGTTTATTTTTTCTCAATTCCTTATAGCAGACACTGTGCCACTTTTGAAAGTAGTTTTTCTTTCACTGAAACAATGCAAAACGCTGTTCAGATGAATCTTTGTAATCAGCCCTGAAAAGCAGCGTGCACTCTCTTGACTTTATAGAGTTCCATGAAGGATGACAAATGAGATCTTCAGAGAGCTAATACCCAGAAAATGTTCCTCTCCACATGGAGTCCCAAATGCTGTAAATTAGAGAAGATTACCACATAAGCCTGCACTGGGTATTGGAGTGGCCCAGCCCGAGTGGCCAAGGCACGGCTCTCACTGTCATATAATTGTGTGTCCACTAGAGGTTGAGCTTGGATCACGAAGACCTCCCTGCCTGCTCTGCTCATGTATGGGAACTCTGTACCAGGCCTGCTGTTTAAGTGAATGTGGCCTGAGGGAGTAGGGAGTAGTCACAGGTACCTCTGAGTGTCCTGGAAAGCTGGAGCTACTCCATGACTGTCCTTTCAGGGGAGGACAGGACAGAGCAAAGGCCCCTTAATGTCCAGCATGGCAATGGAAGGAGGCATTTTTGAGTGGCTTCAAAGGGTTTTAAGAGAGTCTTCTGGGTCAGGCTTTGAGCCAGGCTGTCTCATGCCTTGGCCTCTGTGATTTCCAGCAAGCCCAGCCTCCAGGAGATAGCCATCCTGAGGTAGCTAGCCTGGCACTTCAGGTTGGAGCTAGGCACTCCTCACCTGGTAGATAAAGAATCTCTGTATTCCTATTGTCAAGGCACAGATGGTGCCGCTCAAGATACAACTTCATTCTCTTGGGATCCAGGTTCTATACTTTGGAACTCGCTGTTCCAAAGGGCTGTAATATTGGGTCTTAAAACATAAGTATTCCCACATCAGTAGATATGGAGTCATTTAAAGAGGCCCTTTAAAAGCCCTTTAAGCTGGTCATGGTGGCACATACTTGTAATTCCAGTCCTCAGTAGGTAAAAGCTGGGGATTAGGAGTTCAAGGCCATCCTTAACTGTATACTGAGTTTGAGGGCAACTTGAGCTACACGAGACCTTGTCTCAAAAACAAATGGAACAGCCCTTTAAAGTCAAGGTGTTAAAGGGCATGGAGAGTGTCGCCAAGCAAGTGGCCATCAGGTAAAGATGCTTGTAACATAGCCTGGTGGCCTTCCTTCAGTCCCTGGAACCCACACAGAGGAAGGAACCAACTCCTGTAAGTTGTCCTCTGACCTCCACACGTGCACTGTGGTACATACAATGCACACACACCACAAAACTACAAATAAACATAAAAGAGTTTTAAAAGAATGAGAAAGAGATAAGGCAAGAGTGAAATCCCTAGAAAAGAGACAAAGAATGTCTTCAGACAAACTGCAAAACCCAAAAACAGACTGGATAACATTAAACTTTGGCATGCTGTTCTGAGGTACGGAGAGACTGGGTTTGTGGACCACCACGTTTCTGGTAGCACCTTGTGATGCTTTGTACGAATTCGCCCCAAGACTTAATTCCCTTCTTTCCCTGATGTTGGCTTCTCCACTGAGTCTCATTCATGGCTTTGTGGCAGCGCTGTCTTCAGATCCTCTCTTGCCCAGATCCCCATAGAAGCCTGGATCAGGGTACACCCTTCACAAGGCTTATTCCCCTAAGTTCCTTGTGGAAATTCTTCCAGTGATCCCAAAAGGACAAGCTCCCTGAGATCGGCCCCTGAGGCCCCAGCTCTATGCTGCACGGCCTGCGTGCTGAGCATGTGCCCCCATCTGGCCTTTGCTGCAGGATAGTCCCAGCTCTGGCCTGTCTTGTGCAATGTAGCATGGGCTTCGCTTGAAATGCCCTCCCTTGTACCCAGCCCTCATGCAAGGCCTGGCCTCCACCTTCCCCAGGGGCTAAAAGTGAATGAAACCCTTTGGCTTCCCCGGGGTATTAACACACATGGTTCTGATGCTTCTCTTTGTGTATGTGTGTATGTATTTGTGTCTTGCTTGTTTTCTTTTTCCAGATGACTAAGTCGGTTACTAACCCGGAGGAGCTGGGAGGCCTGGCTTCACAAATGACCAGTGACTATGGGCACCTGGCTCTCCAGGGCCAGATGGCAGCAGCCACCGCCGAACCAGAGGAGGTCTGCCACCTTAAGACCCCTATCTTAAGAAGCAAGCGCATGGTCCCCATTCCTGGGGATGGGAGAGGGGAGGACCCTGAGCCTAGTTCTGTAAGACCCTATCACAACAGCAAGGAACAGGTTTCATTCCCCCTACTGTGAAACTGATGCCCCAGCTTCAGTCAGTTTCTGAGGCCAAGCATTAGGGCACCCTGGAGAGTGGGCTCTCAGATAGAAGGGTTCTCTTTACAATGATCTGCCAGGTTCCTTGCAGCTGCCCGTCACCCTCTTTAAGTTCCCAAAGCTGGGGCTGCCCTTCCCGCTTCCTGCCCACCCCCAGCACATCCCACCAATGATGTTTATGTTTTCCAAAGTTTCCCCAAAATATTAGATCCACATGTGGGATTTTATATCCCCTCTCTTGAGAAGTCTGCTTACATGATACAGAACCCATCCCGACTTTCTAAGAACTGGCCTAGATCCCACCCACCATGACACCTCCATTGTGCTCCTCAGGCCCCACCCGCTTTCCTTATCCAGAGGCTAGAGTAGACATGGCCTCAGCAAGTCTATACTCATAAGAGTCTTTGACTAGGAAGTTTGACCTCTGCCAGAGAGCAATCATCTCTGGAAACTATGAGAAATAGAGTGGTCTCCTGGGACAGGGCAGCCGAGCCGGGGACCCAGAGGGCCTGGTGGTAGCAGTGTTAGTGTGAGCACCTAGAAGGATAGTAGAGCCCGAGAAAGCATGGCTCCTTAGAGAAAGTTCAGTCTGGGGAACAGCATGATGGGACTACAGGAACACAGGAAGATACAGGTAACGCATTCTGTGAAAAGCAAGCCGTTAATGAATGTACATCCTGTTCAGTGTTCTCCTAAGTATTTGGGGCTATGGGAGCTATAGGTTTATAACTGGTCTGCTCCTTTTCTTGAAATAACAGGCGCTGCCCCCACCTACCCAGTGCTGCTGATTCTGCTGGGAATAGTCAGGACCAAGCGTGTCTAACAAAGGCTTCTCGAAACAATTATTGCAACACAGACCCAAAACACATCCTCTTCTAATGTGTCATAACAATGCATGTGAACAGGAGTATCATATATATGTACTAAGGTACATATATATTCAGCATGGAGTTTCTTTGGTTTCTAACCATGCCCCTGTCTTCAGATTGCAGAGCAATCAGTTAAACCTCTGCATGAATAATTGCATTTATAATAATTATGTTAAGTCACCAAGAAAATACCAAAGCTTGATTTCTTTTATACAGCTCCCCCTCCTTCTCTTCCTCTTTATCTTCTTCCTCCTTATCCTCCTCCTTCTCATTTTTTTTAATAGACTCCCTGTTTTAGTCAGACTAGACTATAATTCTAGTCTGTAATTTATCTAGACATATAATTCATTTGGTCAACGTGTAATTTTGAATTTCATAAACAAGTAGAAGAGGGCTTGTGTTGCAGTCAGGAAACCCTAGTACAAAGGAAAGAAGTGTTTGGCTTTGAGAGGGAATTAAAAACACAGACCATGATTGCCAGGGAGGTTTGGACCCCTCGCTGTGGAAAGCTTTGCACATGGGATCCACCCTCATCTGTCTGGGTTTGGAACATTGGCCTATCCTTTTCGTAATGGAGTTCTCATGAGCTGCTCACCCCAGTGTGGGAAGCAAGCAGAGCCCTACTGCAACAAAGATTCGACCATAGCACCGAGGCCGCAGGGAAAAGTATCTGTCACTCAACCACTCAACACTTCACCTTGCTGGGTACTGGGCTTTAACCTCTGACATTGTTAGTAAGGTTTGCTGTTTTCAATGGGGCATCTTGAGATGTATTTTACAGTCCAGGCACAAGAGCAGTATTACCCACAGCCAGAAATGGCAGCGAGAATATAAGATTACCAGTGGCTTGTGCAGGAACGTTCTGTGTGCATTTGCCAGACAGATGCTTGGGGGAAAACTGAGAAGGTTAGGAGGTCCCTGAAGCAATGTAGATTTTTTTTTTTTTTAAGCATACCAAAATTGTGGAAGTTATTTGTCTACCCGAGAGGGCCCCATATCCCAGCTTGTGAAAATATTTACATCTAGGGCAAGCGGGAAGCCTTTTCTGCAGAGCCTGCGGTGTGCCCTGCCGAGTACAAATTCTGGTCTTTTCCACAATGTGACAATTACAGGAAAAGCTGGCCCTCTGTCCTCGAACATCAAGCAGGATCTTTCTCTGTTTATTTTTCCATGGAAAACTTACAACTTTGTTAATAGGACTGTGGAAAGTCTTCAGAAAAGTGAAAACCCTTCTGGCAACTTTGCAACTTAAGATTAGTTCCTCTCTGAATACAGAGAACAGAGAGGGCTGGGAGATGGCTCAGTTCTCTACAAACATGAGGACCTGAGTTCGTGGCCTCTTCGTGTGCATACATGGGTACATGCGCCAGCATCCACACACCCAGAGGGGGTGGGCAGAAGTGGGGAGAAGAGAAGGAAGGATGGAGAGAGGGAGGAGAGACTGAGATCCTAGGAGCTATGGCTCCTAAATGTGAGTCCTGGGGAAAAGATTTAGTAACTGCAGCTCTGTCTCTCGGGGAAAATGACATCACCACTTTGTAAGCAGGGAGAGGATCCGTAAAGTGACTGGGAAACATGCCTGCCCTCAGGTGGGATGGGTGGGTGGATACTCTAGGTTTTTGTTGTTGTTTTGGTTTTTTGATTTCTACCCAAAACTTGCTGTCTGATGGAGAGAAAGTGATGCCTGGTTCTGTTGTTCATACCATTTGTTTTTCCTGTTCCGTTTCCTAAGTTGATCCAAGTTCTGATGCCGCCCTTGTCTGACTCTCATAAGGTCCCCCAGGCAAGCGTGGACCCAGTTGCTTTTAACATCTGCGAAAAGTCATCTCATTTTGTTTTGTCTTGAGCAGTAAAGGAAAGCGATCCGATCCGTTTTTCATAGACAACTCTTCCCCGACCCCATTGTAATCGGATCTAAAACTCTACCGAGGCCCTAGCATTTTTTTTTTTTTTAATTTCCTTTAAGGCACAAAAGCAGATGGTTTTTCCCACAATATTTTTCTTTGAGCAAGAAGGGAACTGGGGGTTTTTTCTTCAGAAGGAATGCTCTCCTAAAGTTGCCTGTTTGAAGCCCCAAGTTGTGTGTCTTTGAGCAGCATTCCTTTATAATAAACACTGGTCATACATTCAATCCACCCTGTGGGTCTTGCAAAGTTGGGCCAGACTTGCTGAGAAATTTAATGTTGCTTTGGGAACTGGGCAATTCTTAGTGCTTATCAGTGGAAACCCAATCTTGAAAGTGTGTTCCCTTTCTAGGAAGCTCTTCCAACCGTAAAACCTTCCAGTGAAATTGCCAATAGACTGTTGACTCTGTGGTCCTCTTGTGTTTAAGTATCTCACCGTGACCTGGAAAATAGGCAGAGTGATGAGTGCCGAGCCCAGGTGCTATGGCCTTCAACAGAGTCTGCAAGACAAAGATCGTTCTTCATTTCAGAGACAATCAAACAAAAGTTAAGAGAGGCTAACAACATTCTGATTCTATTAAAACCACTCTTAAAAACTTAAATTAGAGGGGTTTCTTATTTTGTTTCATTTTCTAATTCCCTGGGTGTTGCTTCCACTGTGTCCTTCTCCCCTGGTGTCACCAGCAGTCCCCTGGCGTTTGGGGGTATAAGAGCTCCCACCTTTACTGCCGCGCCCTTGGATATCCTTGTTAGACTTTGTGGAAGCCTTTAAGGACCAAGTTAAGTTTGAAACTAATGTCTCAGCCCCTGACTTCGCCTTGATGTCGTGTGTAAGCCTTCAGCATATCTTGAAAATATATGTCTGATTGTCTCAGCACTTGGGCAGCTGAAGCAGGGGAATCAAGACCTCCTGGACAGCCCAAGCTCTGTCTCAAACAATGAATGTTTGAATGGTATCCTTGCTGTACGTAAACATCTTTCCCCCTCAGTGGTATGTGGTTTGCTGCACCAGTTCAGACGTGTACAGACTGGCACGCTGTAGACTCCCAGGCTAACTTTCCTATTGTGCATCCCACGGAGAGGGTCAACAGGACAGCCTAGCTGTGGAAAGCCTGTCCCAGGGCACATAAGAAGATACCTGGAAAGCAGACGCTCACCCTTGGGCATCTAGTGAACTTTCTGCTAAGTGGCTTTCAGAGTCCTGTGGCCTTTTTCCCTCCCAGCAGTGGGCATTTCTACAGTAGGAAAGCAGACATATGCAGTCCTTCCACTCTCCAGAGTCACTCTGCCCTAAACTTTGCCTGCTGAGATACAAGCAGGAGATAGCATCCCCTGGCCGGAATCTCCCGAGAATTATTTACGGTATCTGGGCCCTTTTGGTAAACAGTCTTAATGCTAGAAGAAAAAGCCCCCCAGCTTGTAGCTATTGTCGATTCTTGGCGGTAACACTGACTCACGCTTCAAGTGTTTGCTCTTCTTCTTAGTTGCTTACCTGGCCTGGAAGGCAGTTCATTTGTGGCTGTATTTATCCAGCTCAAAGTGAAAACTGACACAAAACAGAACGAGAGGCATGCTTGCTTTTAGAAGGCGGAGGGGAAATTTAGTACGGCTTGAAGGAGACAGCTAGCAGCCTAGCTATAGTGAAGTTATTTGGCTTCTCTTAGACAAACTACCCCTTCTAATCACTCAGCCCAATATCCTTAATCAAATGCACGCCCCAAGGGCTTTAACTTTGTTGATAGATTACTAGTCTAAGATGTATGAGGCCCCCAGCCCCGCAGACTGGATTTACTATAGTACATATCTGTAGTCCCAGCACTTGAGAGGTGGAGGCAGGAGGATCAGAAGGTCAAATTTATTCTCTTACAGTCAGTCGAGGCCAACCTGGACTATGTGAGATCCTGTCTTAATTTTTTTTAATCAAGTAAATTAATGAAGTAGGGACGCATGTCTGCCGAGACTTTAGAACTGAAAAGGGAAAGTCAAACCTGGCTCAGGAGACAGGAAGCCTGGCTCCGTGGGATTGCCCTCACCATGAATACACCAGGAAGAGGTGTTCTGTTTGATAAATATACCAGTTTTATGAAAATATGACTACTTTAAGTTATGCGAAAGATGTACTTTGAATTCATGAAATGGAACGGATAGGAGAGGCCTTGGTGTACTGTAGGAACTCAGTAAACACTTGTTGGATGGATAATAACAATAACCATCCCACAGAGCTCAGTCTGGGGAGCATCTACTCCTTGGGTATAGACTCTCAGGTGGCTTGACCCAAATGAGCCAGACCAGGAGAAGATGAACAAACACCAGGAAGGCATTGTACTATCACGGTGAGCTACAGGCTTGCTTAATGGAGGCTGTGGGCATTTTTACAGTCATTTTACAGGAAGGTAAATCAACTAAATTCCCTACCTCACCAGACAGGGGTTCCAGATAGAATGGAATTTTCCTAGCTGGGCTCCCAGAAGGCACAAGAGAAATTTTCCACCCAGGGCAGGCTTGGATGGCAGGGTCCCTCACACTCCTTCCCTCTTCTTTGCCTCTGTAGATCGGATTCCAGATTCGCACCCGTGTGCAGGACCTGGGTCATGGCTGTATCTTCCTGGTGCAGAAGGCAGGGGCCCTCCAGGTGTGCCCCACAGACAGCTATACCAAGAGAGAGCTGATCGAGTGTGCCCGTTCCGTCACTGAGAAGGTAAGGGGTCCCTTGTGGGTAAGATGGATATAGCCATGGGACTGAGCCCTGACAATGTGACCAGCTCTGGTGGAGACCGAAACCAAAGTTAATCCAGCTAAGGCGGCTCTTTCCCTCGCCACCCAGATCTTCCCCAGTGAGGGAGCTGTCACAGGACCTGAGAAATTCTGAGCAAAACAGAGGCAGCCCTGGGAAAGTCAGGGACTCCCTCCAGATGGCCCTACCAAAATCAGCATTCAGAGCCAGCCAGTGGAAGACTGATATCACCGCCCACCCTGTAACGGCCGATCCCCTGTCTCAGAGAGTTTCTGAGTGCTAGAGCTGGGACAGAGAAACTGGAGGCGCTGGGTAGAGTGGTGCAGCCAAAACCCCAAAGAGCCAGCCTGGGCTATTTAGTGAGACCCAGTCTCCAAAGGCAAAGCAAACGAAGCGTGAAGCAGAGTGGTCTCCGTGACAAACAAAAGACTGAGATCTGTTTGGTGTGTGACCTCTCCACTTACATACCGTGAGGTCCTAGTGATTTTGGACAGTCACCTGATGGACCATGGAGGAAAAGAAACCTGTCCTGGGCTTCTGAGCCTCAGGGCTGCAGTTGGGGAAGATGGTCAGGAGTGTGGGCAGCAAGGCTTGAAGAGCATATCGGTTACATCGCGTTTCCAAGCCTCAATCTCCTCATCCATAAAACGAGCACACAAACGTGCAATCTCTGACTCACAGCGTCAAGGTGTGTAACAGTATCTGGTACTGTGCCAGGTACGGAGTTAAACATTGAACAAAATAGCCGCCTCCTCTGAAATTGTGTTCTCCCGTGGCACTTCCCTAGCTGACGAGGCCCGCATCAGATCCTCCCTTCATACCCAGTGGCTCTTTTATCCGCCCCCGGTCTGCTAGTTCTGGCTTTGTTTCTGGATCAGAGTCCTTCTGTGGCAGCTGTGGCAGCTGCGAGTAGTGAGGCTGGAGCATCCGCGCTCCGCAGTTCTCGTCACGTCTGTGTGCATAGAGCTCCGCATTATTCCGAGACTTGGCAACAGGGCTGGAGGGCTGGGCAGAGGAAGCGCTCAATGGGAAACGGCTAACAGAGGCTGCTCTGTCAACCAGTCCTGGGCCAGGCCGAGCCTCCCTCTGGCAACTTCCCTCAGCCCGCAGGACTGGCCAACTACTGGACTCTACAGTTAGAATTAAATCTCTCAGCTGGAGGAAGGCACCTTCCCTCGCTTCAAAGACTTTGCCCATTTCCCCAGGCATCCAAGCTGCGTGCAGAATCCTCCTGAGCAGGTCTTGGTCTTGCTGCTCCCACTCAGAGTGGCCTGACTTGGGACACGGGGAGGACAGAGATGGGGAGGTGGCCAGTTCCTAGCATTCGATGCTGTGACAGAAAGCACCAACAAGGAAAAGGGGTTCATTTTAGGTCACAGGTTACGATCCATCTGTGGGGGAATCCCAGCACCCAGAACTTGGGACAATTAGTCTTGTCATAGCCACAGTCAAGAGCAGAGAGAAATGATTGCCTGTGTGCTTCGTGCTCAGCTAGCTTTCTCTACTCTGATACAGTTCAGGGCCCAAAACCAGGGGATGGTGCCACCCACAGTGGGCTCACCTCAGTTAACCCAGTTAAGGAAAAATTCATGGCTGGAGAGTTGGCTCAGTGGTCAAGAGCACCAGTTACTGCTCCAGAGGACCTGGGCTTGATTCCCAGCTCCCACACAGTGGCTCACAGCTATCCGTAACTCCAGTCCTGGGGCTTACAACATCATCTTCTGGCCTCTTTGGGCACAAATAAATAAAATTAAAAAGGCAGAAAGAAATCCCTCATAGCGGGCCCATGGGCCAACCTGATCTTAAGACAGTCCCACATTGAGACTTCCTAGGTCGGTCTAGGTATGGCAAGTTGGCAATTAAAACTAACCATCCCAAGAAACAGTTCTCTGTGGACTTGTCTTGGAGAAAATGGCCCATGTGTCCGGACATTCTGCCAAATTATACCCGCAAGTCTCCTGAGTCCTGAGGGGTACAAGAAAGAATATCCCAAACTCCATGCCTCTTATTTATGCTTTGACTCCCGCTTGTTCGTCATGCTTTGAGACGCGTATTTCCCATATAATCCCAACACTGATGGGGCAGGGATGAGCAGAGCCCTGCAGCTTACTAGCCAACTACTCCAGCAGAATCTGTCAGCTTTCAATGAGAGATCCTGTCCTGCTCCGTCTAGCCCACCCTACCACTACCACCTGGGGTAGAAAAACAAAAGCGCAGTTTGGTGAGCAACTAAAGAAGACACCTAGGGTTTGACCACTGTCCTCACCCCCCACTCCTCCCTCACCCACACATGGTGTATACATATGTGTTTTTACAAAGCATTTATGTGTATCAGCATGGTCAAGACTAGCGGGTGTGTACAGGCAGAGGTTAAAGAGCCTTCAGCTGCCATGTGACAAACTGTTTCTGATCTATAGGACAATGGCTACCTTGAGGACAGGAATAGTGTACTCAGACTCCTTGGGCAGAACTGCCTGTCTGAAGGAGAACAGAGAGCCATCTAGGGGAACCTGGAGCTCTATCTCACAGGGTGAGCGCATCAGTGCTGGGGGAAGAGAGCAGGACAAAGCGCTTACTCTGAGCAGCAAGGCAGGAGTGTGGGGACCTTAGCCGCTGGCAGACTTGACAGACAGTGGGCAGGTGGACAGGTGGACACATGGTTTAATGGTGAGCATGTGGGGCAATCAGGCTGCAGCTGTAGAAAGTGTCTCTAGGAACAGGAAGAGGTGCAGGTAGAACCTGGCGCCCAGGGTTTCTGATATGGACTGTGAAGCCGTTAGCCAACTTGCTGGACCCTCAGGTCACTGCATTGCTACCTAGTGATGGACGGTGACATGCAGGAGCTCCACTGGGTTCCACTCTGGAAAGTGACCTGTCCTGCATGGCCAAATGAATGATGAGTATTGACAGTGGTTGTTCCTTCCAGACCTAATTGATGGGTGGAAACTGCCACCCACATCTTGGGAGCCTAAACCTGTTCCCTCAGTATGGTGTCAGAAGCATTGTAGTGACTTTGTGAGCACTGTCCTCCAGGAAATAGTTGTGACCTACAAACACCTTATTGGGCACTTTGCATAAGTTGTCTTGTAATTAACTGTTTTACATTCAAGGAAACTGAGGCTCGGTACCTAAGGTCCGGTGGCGTGTGAATGGTAACACTGATACTCAGACCCAGGCTCTTGGCTCTGATCTTGTGCCGTTAACCTCTGTGCCGCATCAGCTCTAAGAGGGAGAATTCAGTGTTTTCAATGGGGGCACACTATCTTAGTCTTACCTTCTCCATTCCCTGGCTCCCCTTCACATCCCCTTTCTACCTTCCAGGTATCCTTGGTGCTCTCCGCTCTCCAGGCTGGCAACAAAGGGACTCAAGCATGCATCACGGCTGCTACTGCTGTTTCTGGGATCATCGCCGACCTGGATACCACCATCATGTTTGCAACAGCAGGGACACTGAATGCGGAGAATGGCGAGACCTTTGCAGATCACAGGTACCGGGGGAGACTCCAGCTGGCATCCCTGAAACTGGTGATCACATTTGGTCACCTCACTCTGCCTTGGACGTCAATAAGATTCTCAGAGGGGGGCGTGAACCACAGGGTCAGAATAATTCCCTTTGACAAGTTAGAATTAGTCTTCCCCAACTGAGGTCAGCTTTTTTGATGCTTGCACACCAGGGAGTTGCCCCTCTGGTTGCCCACAGACCCAGTAGGACCAGGAGAGGCAGAGTTAGCAGTCACTTCCCAAAGCCTCCTGCCTCCTCGGATCCTTCATTAGGCATACGTGTGTCAGTGGCTCTGCAGATTTACCACTGATGACCCCTAAATCCTTATCATGTGTCCAGCCCCTTTCTTGTCTCTCCAGTCCAAGGGATATGATAGAGTGGAGATTCTCTGTATTCTGTTGTCCATTCTGGAGCCTGGCCCCATGGGCTCTGAGCCCCAAGCAGGACGTACAAGCTATGTACCCTCACAACCCTGTGTGCCTAGGAAATATCTTGAGAGATTGTGGGGCCATAGGAAGAAGCTGAGCTTCTGCCTAGCTACTGTGCTGAGCCTCTCTCTAGAGCCGTGCTACCAATCCCGCTATATACTGTTTGAAGCTACAACCTCACATGCATGGAAGACTCCCCTCCCCTTGAGGGGGGTGGATCACTGGGGCCTCTCTTCTCAAAGCCCCCGGGAAAGGATTTCCTTCCTTCCCAACTGCAAGTGAACAGGTTTTGTTCTGTTTCTCCCGTCTCTCTGACCTCCCTGCTTTCTCAGGGAGAACATTCTGAAGACAGCCAAGGCCTTGGTGGAAGACACTAAGCTGCTCGTGTCAGGGGCCGCATCGACTCCAGACAAGCTGGCCCAGGCCGCTCAGTCCTCTGCAGCTACCATCACCCAGCTTGCCGAGGTGGTCAAACTGGGGGCTGCCAGCCTGGGCTCCAATGACCCTGAGACCCAGGTATGAATGGGACCTGGGGACTGCCTTTCTCTTTTTCCTGTACACCCTGCATCAGGCTTCAGAATGGGGTTAAGCATGTAGCTTTTGAAGTAAGCAATACGTGTGCATGCTTGATTGGAGAAGCGGATAAGAAGCGGTTGACAGAGAACGTGGACTGTCGTGACGGTTCAGGGGTTGAGACAAGCCTATGGATTTGGGAGGAACCTAGAAGGATAAGTCAGCCAGGTCTGGTGAACAATTGGTTGAAGAAGACAATGTGAGGATAAAGCCGCGGGAGGAGTGCCAAGTGTCCTGTGGTCAGGCTGGAACAGTGTGTAGTTTCATGAAGCCAGAAAGTGACCCATCCGTGGGGGGAGAGCCATCCAGACCTGAGGGAGGAGGGTGAGCCCCAGTCTAAGGCTTGTTGAATCAGAAGTGCAAGACAAGCAGCTAGAAGCATCGAGGGCATGAACCTGCTCCTGTGCACAGGTATGACTCGGGTGTGGCTGCCTCTCAGCATCCACAGGCACAGGGAGGGGAAAGCATGGGTCAAGAGAAAGGATGTCAGATTGAGCCTGGAGAACTCCAACCTTCCGGGCACCTGCTGAGGAAAGAAATGCCTCAAGAGTGGCCAGAACTGGTGTGTGGTGGGTGGCAGCTAGAGAGTGTGACCTGCGAGAAAGGAATATTGTCACCTATGGCGACAGTGAATGTCTGGCAACAGGCCGTCGGTGACCCAGCTTCTGGCCCGGAGTATGGTGCACATGTCGCTTAGCTGGAGATGGCTGGCTCTGAAGCAGAGGGAGAAGTGGGAGGACTTTCTGCTCAGGAGGTGGTGACTTGGTTGAAATGCCCCACCTGAGCCTTAATGCCCTCTCCAGGCCAGAGTCACCGCAGGTTTTCATGTTTGACACCAGCACACCGTGTATAGCAGCACCTAGCACATGCCAGATACACAGTGAGCTGATGTTCCCACGACCTGGAGCTGACAGCCAGCTGGAGTCCTCAGGAGCCTGTCCCACTCCCCTGCATTTGTCCCAGTAACAGAGGTGCCTGCACCCGTCAGGTCAGCAGTCTAGTCCACTGGGCCCCAAACCAGATAACACTTGTCCCTCAGGACCTGGGCGGGCAGCAATGACTGAACTAATTAACTGGGGGCCACCAACCTTGCTCCTCTGTCCCCTGCCCCTTCCGTTCCCACTGTCCTCCGAGACAATGGAGCCCCATGAGGAACCCTCCTTAGTGTTTGTATCCCCCAGCTCCGTTTCCTCCAGCAGCCCTAGAGTTCAGATCCACTGTTTGCACAGTGCTTCTGCAGGAACCTGAGACGGTGGTCCCACCCTGGGGGGAAGGAAGGAAGGAACGGCTGGCATCCCTTTTGCTGAGGTTGGAAGTGCAATCCCACTCCCCACCCCCATGATCTTCTCTCACCAGCTGATTTTGAAGAGAAAGCTATGGATCTTCTCCACACAGAGAAATGTGTTAAATTGCTGAGGGATTTTTTTTCTTTTGTTTGAAAACATCTTATCTCAACAAGTTATATTAGGCACAAAAAGTAGAGAATCCCAAAATGAGTTCTTAGAACCACCTCCAATCTTCTGTGACACCTGGTGTTGTTTCCTTTTGCCCCCCCATCTGGGCAGCCTGTTCCCCAACTCCTATTCCTGTTTGTTGGTGAGCGCACTTAGCGTGCCATCTACTCCGCAGACCTTTAGCTGCTGTCCAGTGGTCCTTATCTAAAGGTGCCATCCTGTTCTGGTTACCGGACAGCTGACTGGCATGCAGAGGGGTCATTTTTCTGAGCAGATTTTTAAATTAATTTTATTTACATAAACCGAAATAAATTTTTAAAAAGAGGTTTCTGTTTTCAAGATATCTAGAAGGTTTGGAGTGCTTTGTTTTTTATAATTATGTGTGGGTGGGTGTGTCAGCTGTGGGTATGTGTGCATGAATACAGGTACCCAAGGAGGCCAGAGGCATTCAGTCCCCTGGAACTGGAGCTAGAGACAGTTGGGAGCTAATCGATATGGGATCTGGGAACCTAAATTGGATCTTCCAGGAGAGCAGTTAAGTGTTTAACTGCTGAGCCATTTGGCCAGTCCCCTGAAGGCAGCTACTGCTAATGAGAACTCACTTTAAAAAAAAAATTGGGGAGGGGGAGTGAGATGATTCAACAGGTAAAACACCTACTTCACAGGCTTGACAACCTGAATTTGACTTCCAGAACCCACAGAAAGTTGGGAGAAGAAAGCAACTCCATGGGGTTCCACTCGGACTGCCACACACACTAATACTAATTAATAAATTAAAATTTTTCATAAGTTATTTTTTCAGATCTGCTCAGAAAAAAAAAATGTTCCCTCTGCATGTCAGTCACCTGTCAAGTAACCAGGACAGGGCAGTACTGTTAGCAACAGCCCTGGCTTGCGGTGCCTCCATTTCTTGCTGCACATCTTCACTGTTCCAGGCTCGGGAGAGAGTGTCAGGCCTTCACAACCAGCTGACCCCAGCCTGTGGGTGCAGGAGGGCTGGCTGGGGTCCCTTGGCCCTCTTGATGAGGTGACACAGCAAAGGGTGCCAAGGACGGCAGGAGGCCGCTAAGTTACAATGTTTCTGAGTCACTGCTGTCTGGAGTTCTGGAGACTACAGAAGGCTTTGATGTTTATTACCCGGGTTGGTCCTCACAGCAACTGAATGAGGTGGGAAAGGCTGGCACTCTGTGAAGGTTACGTCTTGGGCCCTTGGCATCACATTGACCAGAGTCCAAATTCTAAACCCTCCGCTCTTGGCGCCAGTGCAGTGACCCAGTTCATGTCAGCTCTCCCTTTGGCTGGTGCTTCAGGTTCCAGCTCCAGCACTCGAGATAGCATCAGCTCCAGGACGGAGCAGGCCACTTTGTCTTCATTTCTTCCTCAAGACTGAGTGCCAGGTGTGTGCCAGAACACGTTCTGAGGAGGAATCCAAATAGGGTCTGTTCTAACCTCATTGGGTTGTAGGAGAAGATAAATCATGGATAAGCGAATAGATCAAATGGCACTGTGGACTAATACGACTGTAGTATTAAACAGGGCCATCTGATAGTATTTTGATATTCAGGAGTTAGACCCATTGCTAGGTGGTCAGGATCGGTCTCTTGGGACATACATTCAAGCTGAACCCAGAGGATGGAAAAAGCCAGGTTCCAGGTAAAAGACAACAGGAAGAAAGATCTACGTGTCCAAACTCATGGTGTGGGGCAGGGAATTGCAGGCACAGAGCTAGAGAGTAAGCACAGTGCCATAGAGACTTTACTGCCCCATATGAAGCTGTCATTGTGTTACCAATGCTTCTGGGTGAGTGATGGTACCTCAATGATGGTAACTCTGCTTTTGTAACCTTCATCCAGTCAGAGACAGCTTGTTGGCAGACCTGGTAGCCAGGGGACTATGTACCCAGATCCCAGCCTGAGCATCAGCATCAGCCTCCACTTTGGTGTCAAGCTAGGCATTAGTTCTCAGCCTCGGCCTTAGCAGCAGCAGTGGGAGCAGCCTCTCTGTTAGTTTTATTATCAGCAGCAGGAAGATTGGCCTCCCTGAGCCACAGACCCTCAAGGGTAGCTTCTTGAGTGGTGGTGTCATGTGCAGAACATAAAGCTACCCATAAAGAGCCTCCTTCCCACGTCCTTGCGCCCTGGCAGAAGCCAGCAGTGAAGGTCATCCTCTCTACTCACCAGCCTCCTACTCTTTCAGGTGGTGCTGATAAATGCCATCAAAGACGTGGCCAAGGCTCTCTCTGATCTCATTGGTGCTACCAAGGGAGCTGCTAGCAAGCCAGCTGATGACCCCTCCATGTACCAGCTCAAAGGAGCTGCCAAGGTAGGGTGGGACCCCAGCGGGGGCTGACCATGATGGGATGGTGATATGCCAGACTGCTGGAAGGAAGAACATTTGATCATCTTCCTCGTATGAAGGAAGGAAATTATCTTCCACACCATTTGCATAGTAGGTTCAGATGCTACACCTCAAACAGCATACCCTATGCTTTTCTCCTCCCATGCAGGTAATGGTGACCAATGTCACCTCTCTCCTTAAGACCGTGAAGGCGGTGGAAGATGAAGCCACCCGGGGCACAAGGGCACTTGAGGCCACCATCGAGTATATAAAGCAAGAACTCACAGTGAGTACGCAGCAGCCGTCACCCTCAGCTAACTGTCACTGTCCAGCATATGACTGACACGTGAGCTTCTCTGCAGTTTTTAAAGAGCTTTTACCTGGAACTCCTGGACTGGGGAGGCTTACGTATCTGTCTCCTGGTGGCATTTGTAGCTGCTTACCTATATGTCAGTGAGTGTGCCTGGGACTCTTTGTTTGTGAGACAAGGTTTCATATAGACTAGCAAGACCTTAAACTTTTATATCTTCAAAGGTAAACTTGAACTTCTGATCCTCCTGCCTTTACCTCCCAAATGCTGGGATTACAGGTGTATGCCACCGTGCCTGGTTTTACAGAGGTGACGAGGACCGAATTTGGAGCTTGATGAATGCTAGGCAAACACTGTGCCAACCGATCTATATTCCTAGCCAGGTTGTAGCCCTACATCCCTAGGGTTGATATGTATCACAGTCCAGACTTTATTCCACCCAAATGACAGCATGAGACTGGAGCATTGTAGAAGATTTCTGGCCAAGAGAAAAGTCAGAATGGCAGTTTACGCTAGCCTTGTGTTTAGATTATGGGGATTACACACATCCTTTCTTGTCACATTGCTGTTGGCCACATGTGGAATGACAGTTTGAGGTTCACTGTTAGGGGAGAGGCGCAGATGCCTTTAGGTGAGACACTTCTTCAGCATCCGGTTCATCTCTGTTTGAGATGTCTCTCCTTAGAGACATTAGCTCTGTTTACTCTTCCCTCGTTCTAACCCTGGAGAGTTACAGGCACCAGGAATTGCAACAGTAGAGATGTTCTCTGTTTTCTCTGTGCTGTGCAAAGTTGCATACCCCTCATCCTAACACCCACAAATAGAAACAGACAGGAAATGAGTGGTTTTGCCCCAGGATTTCTTTGTAATAGGTATAATCACAGATGTAGCTTTTTAAAGGGATATGCAGGCACTTGGGGACTCTGCCTCTGCTGCAGGTGCTTTGCCTCTCAGGATCACCTGTGAAGGCAGCATGAGAAGCAGCGCTAGAAATGAGCAACTCTGCTGGTGCTGGGATGACTCTTGGCTTCTTTTGTCCTACCAGCTTAGGAGATACAGTTAGGTCATAGTTTTAAAGGAGAAGCTAAAGAATATGTAACTCAAAAGCAGGTGATTCCTTAACACATACTATATGGGTTGTAAGTGGAGAGTGCTTGTTCATTTCCCAGCTGCCCAGATCTGAATAATCACACAGAAACTATATTAATTACAACACTGTTTGGCCAATAGCTAAGGTATATTCTTAGCTAGCTCTTACATCTTAACCCATTTTCGTTAATGTCTGTATCACCATAGGGCTGTGACTTTCTGGTAAGATTCCAGCATCTGTCTCCTTTGGCAGGTACATGGCGTCTGCCTTGACTCTGCCTACTCTCTCTCTCTCTCTCTCTCTGTATATATATATATATATATATATATATATATATATATATATATATCTTCCAATCTTCCAGCCTGGCTGTATTCTGCCCTGCTGTAGGCCAAAGCAGCTTTTTTATTAACCAATGGTAATAAAACATATTCACAGCCTACAGGAGAAATCCCACATCATCTCCCCTTTTCTGTCTAAATAAAAAGGAAGATTTTTAACTTTAACATAGTAAAATTACATATACAAAACAGTTATCAAGCAAGAATTATAGTATAATATTTAGTCCATTTACCTTTGGCAAATTAAGGAAAATACTCTTATCATCTATCCTATCTTTGTGAGTCTAAAGTTTTATATTTAATTTATCCTTTATCATAACTAATGAAAACTATAACTATCTGTCCTTAATTCCATCAAAGATGCCAGGATATATTACCTAAGTAAACAGGAAGCACATTGTAAGCAACTTCCAAAACTCTAGAATTGACAGAGACATCTCACTGACTGAACAGTCACCCAAAGTTCTTCTGTAACATTTCCATGGAGCAGGAAATTTCAAAGACTGTTCCACCTATATTGGCAGTTTGTCAGTCACTTTCTTCTGTGTCCTGTAGAATGTCTGGCAGACTCTTTCATAAAGAAGGAATCTCACCTTCTCTTGACAAGCTCAACAGTCATTTTTCTGTGGGTCCTGCATGTCCAGTTTATATAGCTTACCGCCAAGCAGTTCAGGCAAGGGAAGTTTCTTGTCCAAATGGCTAGCCTTGTCACATTGAAGGCAAATTTCATAACGAGTTTCTTCGATGCCCAACATCTCTTAAGTAATTGGTGTTTCCAAAGCAGACATGTCTCACTGTCAAGAAAAGTCTAAGTTCTTAAAACATTTTAAATGCTGTATTCTGTAGGTCTCTGAAAGGTTTGAAGAATATCTATACATCTGAAATATAGCTCTGTACATCTAGAAAACCTAACTAACATGACTACAAGTTTGACTATTATAAATGACTATCTGTTAATCTATAATTTTTAATTATACATTACATTTTTAAATGAGATACACAATACCTTAACCAAGAGCAGAAATACATATACACAGTGTAACAAAATCAACCTTAAATCTGTATCAATAGACCAAAATTCATACCTATGCAAAGTATTCATCTCTATATCATATTCCCATTTAAATGAAAACAAACATTTCTAAACAATCAGTTTGGGAATTGGGCATAGTTTTCTCCAAACTGCTTCCTGCTGTTTGTTGGGTGAAGGTATTTTTAGGGTTTATGGAGACCTTTGGCAGGGGGTCTTGTTCCATCAAACCAAATTACTCTGGAGGAATCCACAGGTTCTCATCCTCTGTAGAAACAAAAGGAGAACTTCTTTTTCAAAGTAACATATCCTTAGACTCAAATTTTGAAGTCAAGATACCTTTAAAATATATATGTTGGTTTAGCTTAACAGCCCCCACTATCAAGTATCTTTCTCTAGTTAACTAATTAACAGTCAAAAAATTTAAAGAAACCACAATAGTATACATAATCTAGACTTTCTGTGTATTTTCCATCTTTACATGACTTTTTTCTGTTACTTTTTAATATTTATTGTCTTTATTCCTTTTATCTATGTCTGTTTGTACTCTTTTATATTACTTTTATTGTCTCTTGAAAAACTTTGTTTTATTTTTTTAAAACCATTTACTTCTTTTTATAACTCTCTATACTCTTTTTCCTCTGTCTCCCAAGCCTACATACATTTTTAAAAGCACACTGTCGTTTAGAGGTCTGTTATGTCTGAATCTGTCCTATTGTGTGTTTGAAATCCTTTTCTGACAAAGAACATTTTAAAATGGTAAGCAGTGTGGTTGCGGTGGCCCTGGATGCTGACTCTACCTCTCAGGCTTTTAACATGGCAGAGGTAGTCCACCGCCAGCTCTGGGACCTCCAGGTGGGAACTGTGCTTACCACCTCAACTCTGGGAAGCAGGTGGCCCATGCTACCACCAAGTAACTTGCACCATGCTCCAAAAGAGCATAGCTGTTCATGCCACCAGCATGAACCAGGAAGCTGTCTCTTAAAGGAGTCTCAGTTTATACTCCTAATTCTGAGTCAGGAAGCCTTCTCTTAAAGGAGCCACACCTCTACTCACCACCAGCAAACAGAGCCTATCTGAAAATATGCAGCTACCAAGAAGCTGCATTTGCCTCCCATTTTTGTGGGTCTAGAAGCCCTATTTTTTTTTATTAAGCTTTTTCTTAGATCTTATATGGATCCATGCCCCAGATCATGGGCACCATTTTGTAAAGGAAGACTGCATATTTGTTTCCCAACTGCCCAGACCCAAATAATCACACAGAAACTATATTGTTTGGCCAATAGTGTAGGCATATTCCTAGCTAGCCCTTACATCTTAAATGGCCACATTTCTATTAATCTGTGTATCACCATGAGACTCTAGCCTACCAGTAAGGTTCCAGCATCTGTCTCCTTTGGCAGCTACATGGCGTCTGCCTTGATTGACTCTACCTGGTCTCTCTATATTTATCTCTTCTAGCCTGACTGTATTCTGCCCTGCCATAGGCCAAAGCAGCTTCCTTATTAACCAATGGTAATAAAACATGTTCACAGCATACAGAGGGGAATCCTACATCATCTAGGTACCTTAGAATGGCTGCACAGGATGGCTGTGTTCCCGCCTGAGATCTGGATACAGGTTCAGACAGCTGTAGGTACCCATGGTGGCAGTGGAAGCTACAGAAAATAGACTATCTTGGGACATTACAGGTGCTTGGTCATTGTGAGTATATGAGAGTGGCTTAGAATTCATCCACGTTTTCTCAGTTGGAAGGATGGGGAGACGACTCAGCAGTTAAAACACCCAGATACAAGCATGAAGACAGGAGTTTGGCTCCATAGAAACCCACATAGACACCAGCACTGTGGCCCATCTGCAATTCCAGTCTGGAAAGATGGGACAGGGAATCCCCAGAGCAAGCAAACTAGCGAAACTAGCCATATCAGTGAGCTCTGGGTTTGACTGAGGGACCCTGCCTCAATGAATAAAGTGGAAGAGTGGATGATGCTGATTCCTGACGTTAATCTCAGGCCTACACATACACGTGCACATATGTGCCCATACACAGGCAAAACATGCATACACACAAACATGTACACTGCCCCACACACACGTGAAAAATGGAAACAAGCAAATGAAGGTGAATTAATTCACCCAGAGTGTTCTCCACAGAGCCTCTGCCATGAAGACCACAGTAGTTTGGAGAACTCTATGTGTAGCCACCATCCCACTGTGGTACCTGGGTCTGGACATGGGACTTGCTGTCCTGAGTTATTTAATCGTCACTGCCGTTTCTAAGGAGCAGTGATGTTTGGCTCATTGTCACAGTGCAGAAATGTTGTATGGGTCCTCCGTCTTACTCAGGTCTGAAAACAGGCAGCCCCTCTTCCACAGGGATAGATGCTCATGTAGCACACAGTCACAGGGTTAATCCTTCATAGTAAAGACAAAGGACCATGTGTGTGTGAAGTAGAAACAGCTTGCCGTGGCTAACATGAATTCACTGCAACTTTTTAAAGTGTGTGTGTGTGCATGTGTGTGTGAGTGTGTATTTAAATCGGAGTCACTGACTTGAACATAGCCCTGCAGCTATCTTCGTGAAACAGAGTTATAGGATAATATGCTTCACCCCATAAACTCATACCTGTGCAAAGTGGGCAGGAGATCATCCAAAGTGATGTCTTCAGGTTACTCCTGCCCCAGAGCCCACACTGGGATTGAGAAAGACAATATGTAAATATGGGGTAGTGATGTTTGCAAATTGATGAGTTAGCCCTTTAGAAACCTCCTGCTCACCATATTCTTTCCACGAATGTCAAATGTCTCTGTGTGACCCACTCTACTGTCCTTAATTAGGTTTCAAATTTCCTGTCATGTGACAGTCTCTCCCAATTGTTAGCTTGGTTCCCAGACACTAATTGCACCAGGTGGAAAAGAGTAGGTTATGTTTGTCCTTTTCTTTTTGATTTTTTTTTCCTCTTCTGTTTCTGACTTCAAGGTGTTCCAGTCAAAAGACATACCTGAGAAGACATCATCACCCGAAGAATCAATCAGAATGACGAAAGGCATCACCATGGCAACAGCCAAAGCCGTGGCAGCTGGGAATTCATGTAGACAGGAAGACGTGATTGCAACCGCCAATCTGAGCAGGAAGGCCATCTCAGATATGTTGACAGCTTGCAAGGTAAGGACCTGGGCATTGTTGTGGATGGATGATGGATAGATAGTTTCCTGTTGGAACTGGGCATTGTTGTGGATGGATGGATAGATAGTTTCCTGTTGAAAATGACTCATTCAGTGTCCTGGTGAAGGAGGTAAGGTGGACTATGAGCAGAGGGCAGCTTCACACCTTAAACTTTGTGGTAGACCAGCGTGCAGTTTACACCTGGCATGGTTAGCTCCCACCTCACCTGAATCCTAGTGCGAGGAGGAGGAGGCTGGAGGATTATTGCGAGTCAGAAGCCAACCTAGGCTACATAACAAGACCCTGCATCAAAAAAAAAAAAAAAAAAAAGGTGCTGAAGAGATAATGGCTCAGAGGCTCACAGCACTTGCTGCTCTTCCAGAGGACCCGGTTTCCATCATAGTACCCATATGGCAGCTCCAAGAAGATCAGCTGCCCTCTCTGGCCTCCAAAGGCACTGAATACATATGGTACACAGACATACCTGCAGGCGAATCACCCACCCATACACACTACAAAAACAAACAAACAAAAACCAATAGTAAAAATGAGATGATGGCAATGATGCTGACAGTTTCCTTTGGAGGCAGCTGCATCCCTCACCTCCCTCCAGAAAAAGGGCATCATGCAATAAGACAAATACAAAAAACCAAGCTGCTAAATGGTGGGTCAAGAAAAATGTCTCTAGGGGCGGGGGTGGAGTGGGGCTCAAGGAATAAAGTGCTTGCTTGCAACCATGGAAACCTGAGTTTCATCACCAGAACCCACGTAAGCAGATTCTAAACCACCGATAGCAAATGCAAACTGGCATGATTTATTTACTTATTTATTTTTGTCTTTCTTTTTATTTATTTTTTGTGTTTTCCACATCATTCCTCTCACTCTCACTCATTCCTCATCCCTTCGTACCTGCCCTATGTCCTTGTACCCTTCCCTCCAAAATAAAATAGAATAAAATTTGAGAGAAAATTTTTCAAGAGAAAGAAAATCTCATCACAGAAGCTGTAGTGTGACACACTGAGTCCACAGTATATCCAGAATGTCCTTCTGTCCATACAGTTACACTTGCAAGTCTTCTTTCAGAGTCACTGATCTGGGGTGAGCCCTCTGGTTTCTGCTACACCATCAATACTGGGCCCTCGCTGGGGCTCCTCTTAGATAGCCTATTGATGCCCTGTGAACTGATGTGATTTATAAATCTAATCATATATTTTAGCTATTAATTGTTAAAGAGAAGCCCCTCACACTTGATTCCTATTGTAATTATAAAGTCCCTTTTGCCAAGAACATGTAAGTGCCTCAGTGTTTGTGAGATTGCATGGAGCAGATGCTGGCATGGGTGCCAGCCAGCGCCATGCTACCTGAGCTCCTCAGGATATCGCCCGCATGCGCATGCACAGACTATTGAGGAGCACAAGAAATGGGCCGAGATCATGGAACCAACCACTGACAGTGCAGCTGTGAGGTTTCTTGAACAGTTGAGACATTCAGTGGGCATTCAACCCAATCATGGTGGTAGAGAAAGAGACTCCACCTACAAAGACAAGGTTCCAAAGTGACTTATGTGTAGCGTGATGCGGCGGTGTACGTGTCTGTGCCTCTAGACACAGAATCTGTACCCAAGAGGAAGTAATAGCTGAGATAAGGTGATCGGATGAATGTTTAAGATGCCTAGAGCATTAAAGTCACAAGTTAAGCCAGGTGACTGCTTGTAATCCCAGCGCCAGGAAGGCAGAGACAGGTGGATCCTTGGGGTTCCCAGGCTAAAGTGGCCTAGGCATGTTGGCACACACCTTTAATACCAGCACTCAGGATCAGAGGCAGGTGGATGGCGGATAGCATCCGAAGAATGACACCTGAGGTTTCCCTTTGACCTCCACATACACGATATTTTTTTATTAATTATTTTTCTGTATATTGATGTGTTTGCTTGAATGTATGTCTGTGTACTGCATATCTGCCTGGTGCCCACTGAGGCCAGGTGAGGGTGTTCATCCTAGGAGTTAGAAGACAGTTGTGAGCTGCCATGTGGATACTGGGAATTGAACCCCTGTCCTCTGGAAGAGCAGACAGTGCTCTTGACTGTTAAGCCATCTCTCCTGCTCCAACACACAGAATTTTTTTTTTCTAAGCAGAAAACTTTTGAAGTCACACCAGTGAACCTAGTTGCTCTGTTGGAGCATGACTTCTGGGCCTGAGTGGGGAGCCAGGCAAATGTGGAGGTGAGGCCTGTCCCACACTGCCTGGCCTCAACAGAATGCCAGGATTGACCAGTCCCCGGGTGTCTTCACCTGGGTGAGTTTCTGTGCGGTCTGCTTTCGTGTGCCTATATTTTTGTTAGATTTAATTCTTTATTTCTGGTTGTCGTTGGCATGAGGTGGCCGGCCATTCCTGTGTTGCTCTGGTCTTTCTGACTGTTTGGTTCATGACTTCTATCAGCCAGTACTGCCTTCCCCTTTGGTCAGATAGGTAGGTTGCCTACAGTGTTTATTGTTGTGAGCTTTACTGTTTCATTTTTGAGATAGGGTCTCATGTATCCCAGGCTGGTCACTATGTAGCTAAAGATGACCTTGAACTTACAACCTTCCTGCCTCTCCACCCCGAGCTCTAGGCTTCCAGGCATATCCCACCACAGCTGGTTTATGGGGTGCTAGCTCGTGTGTGTTAGGCGGGCCTACTGCCAACTCACCTACAACTTCGCTATAAGAAACATCTTTGTGTTTATTTGATTTATCTGGGCTTTGGATTATTTGCTCAGGAAGACTCCCAAAAGTGGTATTAGGGGATCAAATTGTATAACCTTTTCATTATTGCCAGATTGTTTTCCCAAAGGTTCTGCCAAGTTACAGAGCCACCACGGTTAGCAAGAATGTTCTTCCCCCAACCCTTCTTGGCAACCTGGTAACCTGCTCTGGCGAAGCCACTGCACTGTAGCACCACGACCCGTGTCACATGACCCACAGTAGTGCACAGCTCTGTGTTTCACATTTAGAGGCTCGGGGAAACATGGAGATAATGAAATAGAGCATTTTAAGAGCACGGCTGTGGACACCCTCCTTACCCACATCCCCACCCACCACCCCTGGTTTCTGCCTCTGAGGTTTGTTAGTCCTCAGTCAGTCTAACTTGTCTCCTCAATGGCAGCTGCTTGCCATGTTCCCTAAGGGAGGGAGGGTACACAGGTCTTGCCACCCACACTGCTCATCTCTGAAAGGGGATGAACTGTAAAACCAAACTAGTCAGCCCCCCTTACGCCTTGACTTTTTCTGTGTTCCTCTAGATTTAGCCTAAGGACCCATGAATGGTACCCAAACACTCTGCCACCAAGTTATAGCCACAGCCCTCTTTTTACTTGATTTTGAATCAGGGGCTCACTCGGTTGCCCAAACTGTAGCCTTGGACTCACTCCATAGCCCAGGCAGGTCTTAAACTTGGGGTCCTCAGCTTCCCCAAGCGTCTGAGATTACAGGCCTGCCACAGAGAGACTGGCGAATGTGCCGTGCCTTTGTTGTGCCTGCTGGTTTATTGGGAGTGTTGTTTTAAGCCTTTCTGTAAGCCTCCCAAGTGCTTTCCAGAGTGGAAGCTGTGCAAGAAAAATTAAGGGGATAGGGTTTCCTTATGTAGCAAATAAAAGATGATACCCCACGCCTGCACTTTCCCATGCTTTCCAGGGTGCATTTTATCCTGCAGCCCTGCAAGTCAGAATGCTAGCTGAAACGATTTGTCCTGGATAACTGGAGGTGGCAGGTCACGGTACAAGGAAAAGCCTGAGAGGCTGTTACCCAGGGCTCTGGCTTGCTTATCTCTGCATTTGTATAATGCAAGATGAGTTCTTTACAGAGCCTGGGGGTAGCAGGGAGCTGTGAACTGAAGGAACCTAAGGGCTCTGGTCACAGAGAGTGCCCTGTGACTGTAACTTGGGAGGCCCAGTGGGAACAAGGGCTTCATTAGTCTGGGGACATAGAGATGCCATAATAGTGCCCCTGCTGGAAACAGTAGCTGTGAATCTTCCTGGATGCTTTAGTGCATGGAGAAGAGGGTGAGAAAGGACAGAAGGTCCCAGACTCCAGTGTTTCTGTCATGTGTCCCCAGGAAGCCAGCCTACAGACTGTCAAAGGACCTGCTGCAGAGGCGTGAGCATGGAGGGAGAGATTCCTTTCCCACCTAGAGAATGGGGGTGAAGGTCTTCAGAGAGGCCGCTGGCAAGGTCTTCCGCCTCAGAGACCAGGGTGGCCAGCTCTGCTGAGCTGGGAACACACAAGCAGCTCTTCTTTGTTTAAGATGCCAACATTGTCTTCTCTTCTCCCTGTTCCCTCTCTCAATCTGTCTCCAGCAAGCATCCTTCTACCCTGATGTCAGTGAAGAGGTACGAACCAGAGCCTTGCGGTATGGCACTGAATGCACCCTGGGCTACTTGGACCTTCTGGAACACGTCTTGGTGGTAAGGAGGGATGTGGGCAGGGTGGAGCAGAGATATATATCTTTGTGACTGACATAGATGAAGACCCTCCTTCCCTCAGGCACACCCCCTTTCCAGCATCCTGCCAGCATCTCTCATGAGGTTAGGACTATGCTGAGCAGACCGTCTGATCCAGCACACTGGACGAAAAGTGCAGCCTTCAGGAAGACTCGGAGGGGGTCCAAAAGATCTGATTTCACTCTGGCACCAAAGAGCCAGCAGAGCAAACATGCCTGGGGTAGGGTGGGGAGAGAAAAGGAAGAGGCAATGTCAGAGGAGAATTGATAAGTTGAAGGTCAGAGGCAGTCTTAAAAAGAATTGAAAGGTCTCTGAGGCTAGTGAAGTAGCTGAGTTGAAGAGCTTACCATGCAAACATGAGGGGCCTGAATTTGATCCCCAGCACCCATGTTAAAAAAAAGAATTGAGTGAGGTAACACACACTTGTAATCCCAGTGCTGGGAGCAGAGGTGTGGTAAAGATAGAAGGATCCCAGAGTCTAACCGAATCAGCAGGCTCCACATTGAGTCAGGGACCCCCATCTCAATAAACAAGGGGAAGCTGTTGAGAGAGGTACCCAACATTGACCTCTAGCCTTACACAAACATGTACATGCACCTACACAAACACGTGCTCATGCACACGTGCGCGCACACACACATCATATTGGGAGGTCTTATTGCAAAGACCCAAGTGCATTCTAAAAATATAGAAAACAGGAGCCTCCATGACCAGCTAAAGAGAACCATTGCTAGTGGCCTGCTAGTTTCTGGTGGCTTCTTGCCGTCCTTGAGTGAATGGTGTGAGTCATATCAAGAGTGCCTGGCCTGCTGTATCCACCGTGGAACTAGGATTAGAAGACAAAGACAGAAGATTCTGGGCAGCAGATATTGTGGTTATGGTTGGTCACCCTGTTTTTTAGCCTTGTTCAGAACCTTGTATGGACTGGAGCAGAGCCCAGGAGAGTTTGTCCAGGAACCAGGGAAAACACAAGAAATTGGATGACATGTCCCCTCCCGTGTCTGCTTCACTCTCCCCAAACCTAAAAATAAAAACAAATCCCAGGCCACCTCAAGTACACAACTCTTGTCTCTAGAAGACAAGCGTTAGATTTCCTTGTTTTTCTTTGTACAGCCACATGAACTATGGCTGAAGAGATGAATGACCAGAAAGCCACAAAAGTCTTTCCCTTGGTTAAGGTCACTCCACAGTTCAGCAACAGACGTGAGAACAAGTCCCCAGCTCTGTTCTGGTTCTAGCGGTCACTGCCTTCATCTTAAATTATCTTCTGGCATTAACTATTTCAGGTCTTCTGAGGAGTCATTATGTTCATCCACAGATCTTCAGTCATTGATAAAGTATTGTGTGATATTACTGGTTTTGTTTGGAAAAAGTAGTCCGGGCAGTGGTAGCACACGCCCTTAATCCCAGCACTGAGGAGGCAGAGGCAGGCAGATCTTTGAGTGGAGGCCAGCCTGGTCTACAGAGTGAGGTCCAGGACAGCCAGAGCTACTTAGAGAATCCCTGTCTCAGGTGGGTTGGGGAGGAGTCTGGGGTTATGAACCTTGGGCTTCCAAAGTCTGAACTCCAATGAGTGGAAGCTACTATAAACTACATGAGCCAAAGAAAAAACACCTTAAGCAGAGGAAGGAGCCTCTGTAACCAAACTAGATGTGCCAGAATCCATTGAGAAGACTGGTCCATGAGTATATGACATGCAGGGTCAAAGGAATAAAGCCAGAAAGATGCCTCCTGGGGCATCTTTGTCCTTATGAGACTGTATACCATCTTCCATTATCTTTGGGGTATATGTTCTGTACCCTGCCTATTATTGTACCAAACTCTCTATTGTCTGCTCTTGCCTATGCATATTAGATATGATAGTTTAATTTTAAGTCAGAAAGAGTAGGAAATCATTAGCAATCACTGGTATAAAAATGAACAATTATAGCAGTATACTATAATAAAAGATATGTGAAGGACCATCAGATGGCTCGGTGGGGAAAGGTGCCTGCTACACATTCCTGGAGACATGAGTTTGATGTAACCCATGTGAAGGTGGAGTGTGAGAACTGACTCTACAGAGGTATCCTCTGAGTGCATCCACATTAAAGGCATGGTGGCATGTGCCTTTGCTCCCAGCGCTTCGGCAGAAGCGTATGGAGTTCTGTGATTCTGAGGTTAGTCCACTCTACATAGAGAATCCCAGACCAGCCAGAGCTACATAATGAGACCCTGTCTCAAACAACAACAACAAAAAAGATATATGAAGCTCAAAGTGTCAACACTCAGGAGACTGAGGCAGGAGGGTCGTTAGTTTGAGACCAGTCAGAACAAAATCGCAAAATCCTGTCTTGAAAAGGGGTGTAAGAGATGGCTTAGTGGATAAAATACTTGCTGGACAAGCATAAGAACCTCAGTTTTGATCCCTATCACCCATGTTAAAGAAAAAAGCTAACATGATATCACATTCCTGTAATCCTAACACTGGGGAGGCAGGGAAGGATCCCTGAAGCTCCTTGGCCAGCCAGTCTAGCCAAATTGGTAAAAGCCCTCAGGGAAAGACCCTGTCCCAAAGAGATGGAGAGTGACAGACAGATACCCACATATTGCATTCATAGGCAAACACACAGTCACATGTGTACGCACATGTGTGCAGAGACAGACAGACACACACACACACACACACCCCTCCTCCTGAGGGGAGATAAGGGGTCCAGAGTCCCTGAAAACATACAAGAAGGTCCACAAAGCTCCCTGGGCTACACATCCTGGTACCCCACTTAAGGCTGTCTAGGTGCTGTGTCTAGTTCCAACCCTAAGGATGATCAGCAGGAGGGAAGTTGCCAGTCATAGGGGATGACTCCATGTGTCAAGGAGGAAGCTTCATCTGATGAGGGCCCGTGTGGGCAGGAGGCTAGATGAGGAGGGGGAGCCACTGTTTTCTGTTCTAGGACCCCAACAAGAATCATCAGGGAACTTTCCCTGTGGCTGCTCACACTGTTAGTGTTTCACACAGATTCTTCTTTCCTGTTGCGTGGAGGCTCAGTCTTCCATGTTGCAGACCTATCTCGATGGTTGGTGTAGCTGTCACGGTGTGCCAGGACACCAGGTGTCCTCGTCATCCATAATTATGGGAAACACAGGAGCGTGCTGTTTCTCCGAGGCCCCTCGGGGAACCCTCCAGGGCCAGACCATTAGCAGAAGAACCAGCTCAGTGGCCTAAAGCTAGTGCTATAAAACGAGAAGAACTCAGCCCATCTAGTGTGATAAGAACTGTGTCTGGGGCTGGAGAGATGGCTCCGTGATTAAGAGTGCTCGCTGTTCTCGCAGAGAACAGGAGTTTGATTCCATTGCTGGACCCAAAACTGTCCACATTCCACCTCAGAGGATCTGATGGCCTCTTCTTCTCTGGCAGGCACCCACATACCCGTCATACACATTAACACAGAGACCCAAACACAAAAATTTAAATAAGAGTTTTTGTGTACCTTAACGGTATGTATGCATACACACACAAAGAAACACAAGTACACAGAATGTTTCTCAAACTGTTTATAAGGAGATACCAAATTGAGAGCCCCTGCCTAGAACCCCACTTCTGCCTTTTTCTAATGCTCTATTTAACTCTCGGCATACACAGGCTCTGGTTTAGGCAGAGACATCATGGCTGCTCTAGGAAGCTCCTCAGTGCCCATGGAGTGCATCGGCCTTCTGCATTTGCTGTGCACTGCTTCATCCTGGAGCATCTGCTCCACAGGGCAGGGTGCAGGCACCAGCCTCCCGGTGCCAGGCTGTTGTAGCCCAAGATCTTGGACAGGGTTAACATTCACTTCCCTGGAAGAACTTTACTCTGGGTCTCTCTGTGTCCTGATATCAGAAATTGTGTTGACTTAATCACAGAATTAAAAATAGAGCAACTCTCCTCCTGGCTGTCTGGAGCTAAGACACCTTAGCTCGGCAGTGCGCTCTGCCTTAAAGGGCCATCTGTTCCTGGAAGTGGCACTCTCTGTCTACCTGGAGGGCTCTTCTCTCAGCTGTAGACGTCTTCAATCATTACAGCTTGATGATTCAAGTGTTTCAAGTTCCCACACCTGTAACTCCCCTCAGCTTTAGTGAGGTGCAAGACAGAAAGCAGCAGCACAGATTCCTGGGCCTAGGAAAGCAGGACCATACTGAAGGAATAAATGTATGTCTCGCCTTCAGATTGTCCAGGCAGCCGATGGCCTGCTCTGCATCACCACAGATTTGTTTGTGTTTTCTACACTTTGGCCAAAACTCATTGTACAAAATTCTAGAAGAACTAATATATTTTCTTTATTAAAAAGGTGTTTAAACATGTAGGGCAGTGGACTCACATTTTCTCAATAGAATTGCAGAATTTTCAATCCTATCTATATTACCATATAGATATATGTCATATCAGTCTTATTACATAGCCTGGCACTTGCTGTCCCACTTCATCAACCTCCCAAGTGCTGGGGTTGCAGGCGTATGCTTCTTTAATTTACACCAACTATCTTATTTTCCCTTGAGAATTTTTCTCCTGCTGATCATCCTTATGGTTGGAAGCAGACACAGCTCCTAGACAGCCCTTAAGTGGGTACCAGGATGTGTAGCCTAGGGACCTTCTTTAATGTTTTCAGGGACTCTGGACCTCTGATCTCCACTCAGGAGGAGGTGTGTCTGTCTGTCCGTCCATCTGTGCATGCATGTGCATGCACATGTGACTGTGTGTGCACCCATGAATGCAATGTGTGGGTATCTGTCTGTCACTCTCCATCTCACTGAGACAGGGCACCGAGCATGGGCTTTACCAATTTGGCTTGACTGGCTGGCCGAGGAGCTTCAGGGATCCTCCTGCTTCTGCCTCCCCAGTGTTAGGATTATAGGAATGTGATATCATGCCAGCTTTTTTTTTTTTAAACATGGGTGATGGCCATGTTAAAGTATGAATAACTCTACCTTACTTTTAACTCACATTCATGGCTTTTTGTCCACAACAGAGTAATAATTTAACAAGGTCTTTGGATTGGTTAGCAAGTCACAAAATGAGCCATAACCATTATTCAACTAGTGGTCTTAGAGCACTATTTTAGCAAAAATGATACCACTTGGGAATTTTTTTTAAACATGATATTAAGATTTTACCTAAGTAATGCTATTGGGGCCCTTTCTATGATTCGCTTATATAAGCCCACCACAACTCTGTAGGGGAAAGACTGTTACACTTGTTTAATAGGCAGGTAAACTGAGGCAAGGCTCAGAGAGCAGAGAAATATTTGGACTCAGAGTTACATGGCTGCATTGATTCCAGAAGATACACTTGGTAAGACAGCCTGCCCACTGGCTGTGTTAGGAAGCAAAAGGTGCCTCTTCCCTCAGCCTTCCCAGGACTCTTGTGATTTCCTGGAAATGCTCAAGGAAACTGTCTTATTAGGACTTATTTTTCACTCATTTGTTCAGTTTCTCCCATATGTGTATATATGTGTATACATAAATGTGTGTGTGCTTCCAGCACCACTGTTTAGTCCTATCAAGTTCAAGGTGCCTTAATATTTTTATTAGAAACCTCTTGATTAACTGTGCATGTAAATCTAGTTACACACTGCTCAGCCTTGTCCTGGTCTATAAACTGATACCGCATCATTTTGGCTACAACCTTTTTGGTCTTTGTGAGAGGAACTGGAATCATAGAGCATTATTCATAAACGTAAAACCAATAAAAAGATAACCAGAGGAACTGGAGAGATGGCCAGTGGCTAAGAGTGCATACTGCTCTTGCAGAGGATCTGAATTCAGTTCCCAGCAGCCATACTGGGCAGCTCACAATTACTCGTTAGATCTCCAGGAGATCTAATGCCCTCTTCTGGTCTCCATTGGTACCTGCACTTAAATTCACATTACCCCCCACCACACATACACACTTACTTACATACATACATACATACATAGTTTTTTAAAAAAAAAATACCAGAGGAAGGAAGATGGGGAGAGATCTGTACATTGGTGTGTTTGGGACTGGTCACAATGTAACCCATAAATTCCTTCAACCCAGTTCGTTGTTGTTGTTTGTTTGCTTACTACATTTCTTTTAGGAACATAATCAGAGGAGTTAGGCCTAAGGTACAAGAACTATCTCTTCCATACTTCTGAAATACCATATTACCTGACCAGATTTTTTAAAAGAGTATAGGACAATCAGCACAGAATTGACACTAAATGAGTGCTTACTGCATTCTGGGCCTTGGGTGAGATGGTTCGCCTGTGTCTTTTATTTGGTCCATGTATCAGTCCTCAGAGACAGGCGTTGTCCCAGCTTTATAGAGGAGAATCAGAATCAGAACGGGCCAGCCAGGAAGATGCACCTCAGTTGAAATCCTGGGGAAGATGGTAAAGGAGTCTTTGCTTCATTTCTTAGTTCCATTTTTGAAGGAATTTAAGAAGAGATCATCTGGTTTCACAGTATATTGCTGGTTGCCAGTTCTGGTACCTTTTTAAATAACAACTTAAAAAAAAAATCTTGAAACCTCTGGGACTAACAAGAAGGCACAGCAGGTCAAGGTGCTTGCTACTAAGCCTGGCATCCCGAGTTCAACCCCTGGATCCCACAGTGGAAGGAGAGAACCAATTCCTGCAAGTCATTCCTTGACTTCCACATGAGCGTGTGTGTGCATTCTCGAGCACGTGCAAAATCAGCAATGCCAGGTGCACGCCTTTAGTTCCAGCATTTAGGAGCAGTGCGAGATGGATCTCCATGAGTTCAAAGCCAGCCATATCTACATAGGATAATCAGGACTACATGACGATACCTTGTCTCAAAAATAAATAAGATAGGCCTAGTTGTTCTGTTTTTTAACTTTGAACTAAGTCAAAAGAAAGTATATCCATATCAAACCAGGCAGTGGTGGTGCACGCCTTTAATCCCCGCACTCAGGAGGCAAAAAAAGGTGGATCTCTGTGAGTTCAAGAACAACCTTGTCTACAAAGGAAGTTCCAGGACAGCCAGAGCTGTTACATAGGAAAACCTTGTCTCAGAGAGAGAGACAGAGAGAGCATGCAAGCGTATCAAGACATCTTGCAGAGCAGATCATGATCAGAATCCTAGGGCTGTTGCTCATGTGAGAATTTTGCCTGCAACCCTGCCCTGCCCCACGCTTTCTCTGCTTCCGTGTTTGCTTAGCCTGGCCCTTCTGTACTCACGGTGTTCTTCCACATCATTTTTACACTTGTGGATTTGTTTTACCTAAAAATAAAAGAAATGAAGGGTAAGATCAGCCTCATGCTCTTTGGTAACTATGTCAGAGGGACCACTGAGGCACCCCTTGATTCTCAGAGTCACTGTCGTAGAAACCTGGTGAGTCTGTTGTCTCTCGAGAGCTTGAAATCCTTCACAGAGATGCCCCTCTCCACCAACAGGAGTGTACTGCCATGAGGCATTCCCCACCCCATGCGTCTAACATGTTTTTCACCCACAGATCCTTCAGAAGCCAACCCCAGAACTCAAACATCAGCTGGCTGCTTTCTCCAAGAGGGTGGCCGGTGCCGTGACGGAGCTCATCCAGGCTGCGGAAGCCATGAAAGGTAGGTCAGAGCCTCATGTCATCTTGTAGCGCTGCACTAGGCAGAGGGACAAGACAGGGAGATGCAAACAGAAGTACAGTGAGAATGAAAAGCATAGGATTCTTTTATTTTTATGTTTAAAATAACATTTTTCTCTGATCTTTATATCGAGTGCTTTTACCTGCACGAAATAATCCATCTGAAACTCTTCACCTCCCTTGGGAGTCTTGTCGTTTATTTTTAGCTGTATTTTTAGTCATCAGGCTGTCTATTGATTGTCTGTTGGCTAATACGCTCATGAGCCAGGCCCCAAGACTGCAGGACTGTAGTTCCAGATTCTTAGGGGCTCGGGGAGATGATTGCAAGTTTGAGGCCTGACTGCACTACAGAACAAATTGAACTTTGGGCAACCTTACAAGATCCTATCTCAAAAATTAAAAAAAAAAAAAAAAAAAAAAAGAGGGGAGAGAAACTAGGAATATAGCTTGGTGGGAGAATGATCGCCTATCATGTGCTAGACCCTAGTTTCAATCTCTAGTCATACCAAAGAAAGTAACCAGGGCTGGAGTGATGTCTCAGCAGTTAAGAGCACTTGTTGCTCTTGCAGAGGACCCAGGGTTGATTTCAAGTACCTATATGGCAGCTCACTACCATCTATAACTCCAGATCGGGGGGGATTCAATGTCCTCCTCTAGCCTCTGCAGGCACCAGATTTGCATATAGTACTCAAATGTACATGCAAGCAAAACATCCATACATGTAAACTAAAATGAGGTAAGTACTTTATAAGTAATATAATAATATAATATAATAATAATATTCTTGTGTATAGGGGATTGCACTGAATACAGCATTTGCACGCCCTTACTTGCTTACACGGATTCTCTAAGAAGAACATTTTTTTCTGAGGCATGTGACCCTTCCTCACATTCCCTGAAGAGAATGTCAAAGCTCTGTGGCCTAGAGTCTCATGAGCATAAATCAGAAGGCAGAGAAAGACTCGAGTATTGGTCCATTGATTAATCTACCGTCAATGGCCATTCCTGTGGACGGGGCTACACATGTAGCTGGTTTTGAAAAGCAGATTAGCTCCCCTTAGTCCCTGCGTGCAGAAGATGGAGAGCTAGGTATCCCTTATGCAGAGAGGAGGCCCATGGGGCCATCCAAAATGCCTATTTAGATTTGTTTGTGATTACACCAGTACCCTCATGTCTCCACCTGCCAAGAGTGACTTTCCTGGGACTGATTCTAGGAACAGAGTGGGTGGATCCAGAAGACCCAACCGTCATTGCAGAAACAGAGCTGCTGGGAGCTGCAGCATCCATTGAAGCCGCAGCCAAGAAGTTAGAGCAGCTGAAGCCGAGAGCAAAACCAAAGGTGAGTGTTCATTGCTGGTCACTTGTACTTAGAGGAGAAGCAGAGCGTCCACAGCCTGCTGTGTGTAATTCCACCGTGTAAAGCAGGTTGTCGATGTTTTCTGTCAAAAGTCTCTGTGAGTAGACAGGAGACCGACAGCCTTCAGTTCATCAGCTTCCGTCCTGCCTTTCATACAGAAATAACAGTTATTGAGTATCTTGTTTTCTTAGAAACAATAGGTCTGGGCAAATGATTTAGGCAGTAAGGTGCTTACTGGGAAAACATGAAGACCGAGTTTGAATTTCCCAGCACCCATGTAAAAAACTCATATGGTGGTGTACACCTATAATCCGAGCACTGGGGAGCTGGGGCAGGCAGGAGCATTGCTGAGGTTTGCTGGCCATTCAGACTAGTAAGTTCCAGGTTCAACAAGAGACTGTATCTCAAAAAAAAAAAAAAAAAAAAAAAAAAAAACCAAGAGGGGTGACTAGAAAGATGCTCAGATAAAAGTGCTTGCTGTTGCTGATCCACAGGACCCGAGTTCAGTTCCTAACACCCACAACAGGTGATTCACAACCATCTGTAACTCCGGCTTCAGGGAATTCCACTCCTCTCTGACTCCATGGACACTGTACTCATGCACCCATACAGACACATATACACAAACACACACACACACACGTACGTATACATAATTAAAAAGAAATCTAAATATACATATGTGGAGATATGGTAGAGAAGCAATTGAAGGAGATACTTGACCCCTGGCTTCCACATACGCATGCAGACACACGAGTAGAGAATAAGGTGCATTCAGCCATGGACAGTTTCAGTGTGTACAGGAGACTGTACATTAGAGAAGTGGCAAGGAAAGAGATTATTTTTTCTGGGGCAGTAGGAGCTCACCCATCTCCAGGCTCAGCCTTGGTAAGCAGCTGCACTTTCCCACCGCACACTCTGGCCATCTTCAGGAAGATGGTGGGACCCAAGGAGGCTTCCTTTTCTTCCTATCCTTCTTTATGCTGTCTACAGTTTGCTTCCCCATGACCCACATACATGGAAATAAAATCTGGCTCTTTTCACCCCCCCTCCCAAAAAATCTGGACCCCCAGTTTAGGACTGTGACTACCTAAAATTCTACCTTCTTGTCAGACTGAAAGATGGAATCTGAGGGCTGAAAGGTACCAACCCTTTCCAAAGCCGTGTTCAAGAGGAGGTGTGTGCCGGACACAGGAGGCTCATGAATCTGTTGAAGTTGGAGCTTTCCTAAAACCTTCAAGCATTCCGACCGATCTTCTAGCATCAGCTGCAATGGCAAACACATTTCAGATTTTCCTCATCAAGGTGGAACCGGAGATTTTTGACCCCTGACTTTTGTGTTTGCTGGGGTTTCGCTGGCGCTCTGGGGGTCCCAGATCATCTGATATTATCAGAGTTTAAGATCTGTCTGTGGGTTAGAGACAACGGCATTTTCTGGTTAGGTTTTTGTTTCTGCTTTGCAAATCAAGTTACTAGTGGATGAAAAGCGTACTCGAAGGCTGAGTCTGCCTAGGTTCTGAGGTTTGCGGTTTAATTTGCATGTCCTTAGACTTGTTGAGTCTCTCCCAAGAGACCCCTTCAGCAGGGGAAGGCTCCTTGTCGGCCAGGTAGCACCTGCAGTCTGTGAAGGAGTCTGCTGCTCATTTAACACCCAGCCCCTGCCCCCACCCTTCTCTAGGGTGCTCCTGAACTCCTGTCTGTTCTCTGTCTGGTGTCTCATCTGCTTCAGTATTCTTGATTTGGAAAACAGACTTAGTGGAATCTCCTTCATCCTGCAGGATTGTTGTTGAAGCGTATAATCGCTAATGTCAGAACACAGTGCCTAACTAGGTCTTAGTAAATGGTGGTCTCACCACCATTGTCACCATCACTGTGACCAAATGCATCTTTCCTCTTCAGAAAATGTGTGAACGAAAAGGTCTTTTGTGGTTCCCTATGGGATAGGAGGGAGAGTGACAAGGCCACAGGCCACAGACGTGTTCCAGACCAGTCTATCACCTCATTAGGGGTGAAGTCATCTGACCCTTGACCTGGCTGGCCACAACTGGACCATGTGATTGAACAGGATGGGAGCATCCGGCTGGGGTGGTAGCTTCTGTAAATCCCACTCCTTCTTTGCCCCCATTGGCAAAGAAAATTGTCCTAGTCCCTAGGACCATTGCACCTTATAAGGTTTTTTAAGCTGTTAGACTTGCTTTGGGTCCTGTTCTGAGGAAGAAATCCAAGACCTGCAAGAGAGGGTTGTTCCTTGAAGCCTTGCTGGTAGCAATGAGAAGTTGGGGTCTTCCTGCAGACTGTTCGTCGGTCTCAGCAAGGAAAAGCAGTAGTTGCCAGGACTGCATCACATGAAGATGCTCATGGAACGAGTTATGGGGGAAGAGATGGTAAAAGCGTATGCAGCCATGAACGATGCTTGGAAATGAAGGAGATGGACAGAGAATGTCTAAGCATTGGGGTGGGATTAGGAAATAACAGGGTCTGGTGTACTGCCACACCACCCTGAATGCACCTGATCTCAGCTGATGTGGGAAGCTAAGCAGGGTCGGACCTGGTTAGTACTTGGATGGGAGGAAATGACAAGTTCTGGAAAACAACCCTGAAAGCCAACACACACCAGAAGCGAGGGGTGAGTGCTGTAGGAGTCCAGCGAAGCACCTTACACTAGGTTCCGTATTTGAAATAGGGGTCTTAGGAGAGAGCTGAGGGGGTCTTCTGTGAAGGCGAAATGAGCACCATTGATCGGGTTTTTTTATTTGATGGTGTTTGCTGTTGGTGGCCCCTGACCTGATGTTGGGAAGAGTGGCTGCTACTTCTGGGACAGTGGAGAGTAATCTTCCTGGTGACCACAGGTTCCTGCAACACAGGCGTTATCTATGAAAGTGTCTCAGAGAATCTTACCATCCCAAAGCACGCGACTTTTGTTTTGCTAGGAGGGCCATCCACTTTGGGAAATTTCTCCCATGGTGTATGATATCCTCCTTGCCTTTATAAAAAAATTTTCCCCAGCTTAAAAAATATTACAGAAACAACAGTATTTTGAGGTTACTTTTCTCCATCAGCTCCTGTAACCTTAAACAAAAGTTTCCAGGGAGCCATAAATGGCCATTGCTCTTGCATTCCTGCCCCTGTAACTGACCCTGCCCCCCCCCCATGCTTGTACATGCCCGTGAATGTGGACTTCCCTCATCCCTGCAGAACACCTGCGCTGCTCTGAGGAATAATTTGGGGGAGGGGAGGTGATGACTTCAAGCTGCTTTGGTCACCTGATTCTCGGGTTATCTGTTTTAAGAGAACAGTCTATGGCATCTGAAGACGGTTCTGCTATAGTTCCACCCTTGGGCTCTGCCCACCGAAGCATCTCCTTTAACCTGCAGTCTCTCAGACGTGAGTGATGGACAGATGCACAGACTCCCCTTTTATCTGGGGAAATGGTCCCGGGCTCAGAGTGTGTGCCAGCAGTGTTGTTATTGGCACCCTTACCACACCTACAGACGAGCTCCGAGGCAGGCCGGGAGCTCCGAGGCAGGCCAGGAGATCCTGCAGCGGCCACTGGCTCCTGCGGCTGTAGCCGTCAGTACTGTACCTATTGTCAAGCTCAGTCAAACCTGGATGCCTTTTCTGCAGGCCTCTGTGTGATATGTTTGATATATTAGGTTGTTATTTAATCCAACTATATATCAAGCATATTCCTACAGTGTCTTGCCCTTTCTCCGGGGGTCCTAACAAAGTTTAGAAGGCAACAGGAAGGAATATATTAAAAATCACAAATAGGTTTAGATGACAGAGTGCTTACTTTGTTATGTTTTATTCCGCTTCTTGTAACCTTTAAGACCTGTGTCTTCATTACCTTTCTGGTGCTGTGACAGACTACCCCAACAAAAAGCCACTTACGACAGAGAGGATGTATTTTGGCTTATAGTTTAGAAGGGTTACAGTCCTTCATGGCAGTCAGGAAGTGGAGAAAGAGGAAAACCAGTGGGGTCTGGCAATCAAACCTCAAACCCCATTTCTCCTTCAGCAAGACCTCATCTCCTAAAGGTCCCGTAGCCTTTCCAAACAGCCCCACCAGCTGAAGACCAAATGTTCACACACATGAACCTATGCAGGGGGCGCATTTTGTTCCAAACCACAGCAGCCTGCCTGTATCACTGCTACTATTGTTTGTAATGGAAAGGAGTCATAATTCCTGAAAGCTTGAGACATTTTCTATAGCTTAGTTGTATGCAGTGAGCAGTTCTTAAGAGAATATTAAAGAAAATTCAGTGAGAAGATTCCAGCCCATCTCTTCGATATAAGATTGTAACATCTAGACATTTCTTCCTGATTCAATTTTATCCTGATTCTCAGCACACTCTCACAGAGTAAATTTTATAATCAAGTTTTTTCAATGCAAAAAATAAAAAAAAAATCAAGACACATTATCTATAACTTACCACGATATCTGTACTCACTGTATGGCTGCTGAGCCGCTGGCTTTATACAAACCTCAGCTGGGACCAAGTGTGTCTGACGAAGAGACTGTGCTGTGGACTCCGCTCTGCCGGTTTTCTGCTGCAGGTGGACTTATAAGCAGAGGTTCATAGTATTTAGAAGAACCCAGCAGTCAGAAAGTAAACACGTCGTCTAATTGGCTCGGCAGGAAGTTGGGTGATGAGCGGGAAAGCATTCTTTCGAGTCTATGTCAGCCTTCTCTGGCTGCTTTGACTTCTTCCCATAAATGAGTCTGTGGAACATATCATATATGAGTTCATTCTGAGTTCTCTAGCCCCAAGTCTTCATAAGCACTGTTTTCTGGAAACCATGTGGCTGTGCTCCCAGCCTGGTTTTTTGTTATTGTGTTGTTTTAAGAGAAAAGAACTCTTTTAATGAGCACTCCTGACTGTGGAGAAGCGAGGTCGTCCCCCCCTCCTTTTCAGGGGCAGGACAGTAGTATAACTAGGGCTGTCAGGGACCTTGGAAGTATCTAGAAGCCTCCACAAGAGAACGAGTGGTGATGGTTACAGACAGCAGTACAGGAGGAAGACATGCTGTGGTGGAGTCTTGGAGTCCCTTCTTAGTGGCCAGTGTGCTGTGTGTGTCCGCAGGTGCTTGGTTGAGTAGGTTTTCAGAGCAACTGTGACCGCCCCCCACCCCATGTTTGCACAGCTTCGAGTCTTGGCCTTGGGTCCATCCGCTCACCCTTCTTTAACTGAATTGGCAAATGACCGTATGAAAGATGTAGGAGGCTATTACAATTGTTTTGAAGCGTAGCTCTGAAAGGTCTTTCAGATGAAGCCCACTTGCTGGAAGTGATGGGAGTGTCCTGTTTCTTTGGGTAACTTTGCTGTTGGCCAGCATTCCCGTGTTACTGATTGATATGCTGAGTTGGAGAAGGCGACCAGGTGTTCTGTGAACTGGGGAGGCAAGCTTAGTGTTTTCGGCATGGCTGTGCTATAGGCGTGGGGCTCATATACCAGCTGCTGACCCCAGGCCAAGAGATGAGCACGGAGAGGAGAATACCTGAAAGGGTTCTATTGACCCTATTGACTAGGTTAATGTCTAAGTGTCCCTCCCCTTTTTGAGAGCATGACAAAATCCTGAAGAATTTTTTCCATCACTCAGAGAGTAATTAGAAGAGCATCTCAGTGGTATTACTTTTCATTTTGAAAATGAGCACAAAAATGCAATAAAGCAATTTATTCTGTGGGAAAACTTATTTCCTGGATACTGACTATAAATTGGGTTTTTTCCAATGGATGCTACGTGAACTAACTTTTTATTGTGTGCCTGCATGTGGAAGTGGTGCCTCTCTAGCCACAAACATGAACTGCACAGCGGTGGTTTCTCTCTGTGTTACCCTGAGCTTCCCTTGAGATGAGGCCTCTGTGAAGGGGAGCCAATTACTCTGGGAGATTTGCCTTTTGTTAGAACTATTAAGGATGAAGGCGGTCCTTGAGCCAACCCCTCCATGGGTCCACCGGAACACAAACTGATGCAGCCGTTGTATACTCCGGCCAAGACTTTCTCCCCAAAGCATCTCTCAGGTCAAAACCAGAAGCAAGCCGGTAGCAACCAGATTCAGCACAAAGGAAAAACATGGCTGCCTGTCCCTGCATCCAACTGGCAGGAAAAGACCTTCTTCATGATGTAGGAGTCCTAGGTATCCACTGAACTTCCGACTTGATGGGACCTTGTTTCAGCAGTAGCCACTCTGCAACTCTAACACAGGAGACGACAAGGTGTGAGCTGAGGGGAGGGGAATAGCTTGAGTAGCTCTTTGGCACGTGTTGCTGACTGTGTGGAAAACAGTCATGGTACTTTTTAGCTCTCAAAGAGTCCAATCTGGGCTGGTGAGGTGACGAGGGGGGTAAAAGTGCTTGCTGTGTGTGCTTGGCAAGCTGAGTTCAATCCCCAAACCCCATAGTGGAAGGAGAGAGCCAGCTCCAGAAAGCTGGCCTCGAACTTCCACACGTGCACCATAGTACATGTGTGTCCACACATGTACACACAGTAGAAAGAAAAATAAATAATTTTTTAAGTCTGGTCTCTCAGGACTGGGGATGTAACTCACTTGATAGTTTGCCTAGCATTCGTGAGGTTCTGGGTTCAATCTCCTGTGCCCATAAACCGGGCATGGTGCATGGGTCTAATCCAAGAGACAGGAGGATCGGAAATTCAGGTGGTCTTCTACATATCTAATTAGAGGCCAGCCTGGGATACATTAGATTCTGTCTCAAGAAAATAGCAAGACAAGTCTCTTAACTCTAAGATGGGGGCAGAGGTCAGGGCTGTTCCTGAGTGAAGGGTCTCAGGGGCCTAATTCACAAAATGGGTGAGAAACAAGACCATGGAGCCAAATGCTCTCCCTGCCCACACGTCCCCAGTGGACATGAGGGAGTGTGGGTGGATCACTAAAGACAGAGCAGGGAGGAGGCAGGACTCCTGAGGGTGGAGAGGAGAATGCACTTCCTGCTTATTCTAGTCAGCGTCTTACCGAAATGTAATGTGAAATATAAACATGTCTCAGCTAAAGACCAAAGAAAATTGATAAACTCTGCCCAGAGAAGGGTGGTACAGACCAGAAGTGATGCGTTAGGCAGTATGGAACAGTGACCCATGTCCAAGTTATCCACTGCGTGGACTGGGGCTGAGGGACAAGCCAAAAAGCAGTGCCCGTCTACACCATGCGTCCCTTGAAGCTTCTTTATCCTTACTTTGTGTTTTATTTATAACACGAAGCATGCATGCAGCACAGGACCCAAATAGAGTCACCTCATCTAAAGATGTAGCCTAAAAAGCAATTTCTGAAGTATGAGGACCCTGGAGATGTAGCTCCATAATAGTGTTTGTCTCATGTGTGCAAGACTCTGGCTCCTGTCCCCAGTACAATGAGAAGAAGTAAAGAACTTTGATGTCGGTCATCCTTGACTATCTACTGTGAGTTTTTCGTGTTTTATATAGATGAATTATTTACTTCCAGCGGTCCTACCTCCTGGCCAGGGATTGAAGGATGAGTCACTGCAAAAATAAGATTGAGATTCCCACACGACAAAAACGTAAGATAAAAATGAAAGACAGATCTTTCCACTCTCTTTTTCTCCTCCCTCGCCCAATGGGACTCGAGTCTGAAGTCTGAAATGTATCAGAGTAGAATCAGGGGTGTCAAGTTCCCTCCTGAACGTGGGAAGTGACCCCAGGTGTATCCTTGCCCAACTGTTCTCTGGCTTTAAATGGTGGTCCCTGCAGACAGCCAGCAACAGGAAAATGTCACTAAAAGATAATCAGACCTCTCTTGAAGCTGTTAAACAGCCCAGGTGAGGACAACCCCAACTTCAGCTACAGACAACCAGACCACCCAGAAAAGACAGGGCTAAGAGTTGGTGGTGACCCAGCCAGTAGCCTTTCCAGTAGAGGAGACCAGGAAAAGGGACCTGACATTCAAGATTGAGAGTCAGTGACCAACTTCACTAGGTGGTACTTTCTATGTGTGCTAACCATCTTCCCAGAGCCAGTGTAAGTAAGAGGGCTTCTTGATATAAAGCCGTGTTTACAGATGTCTTAATGTCATATGGCTTCATGTCAGAAGCTGACTTTGAACTTCTGATCCTCCTACCTCCACCTCCTGTAATGCTAGGGTTACAAGTGTATACTGCCATCAAGTTGTGCAGTACTGGGTCTCAAAATCAGGGTCTTGTACATGTTAGGCAAGTGCTCTGCTAACTGAGCTACATCCCTAGCCCCCACTTCCATGACTGTGTCCTGACTGAACTCTGGAACTTTCAAGGGCTTCTTTTGAACAAAGGCAATAAGTCATTCAACTGCCGTGTATCACATGTCTTCTCCTGCCTGGTTCTGTGCAGGAGAAACATAAACTGAATGCAGCCTTAAGCAGATCACAGAGCGATCACCTAACCGCCCTGTGCTTCCCAGAGTGTTCCTAACCACCTCTCGTAGAAATAAGAGCCTCATCCCGACCTGCTGCCACACAGTCTGCATCCTCAACCAGGCCTGTGGGTAACTCTGCAGAAGGGATCTCTGGTGAGCCTGTGGCTTCTCAAGGGCATTGCCTTCCCTTCATGCCAGTCATCGTGAGGCAGCCATGTGCATGAGATCATTCATGCTGTTTAGTTTTTAATTAAGTTTATTTAGTCAGTTCTGGGAGTAGGGGTTACCACAGCTTTAAGGAGTTGGCTCCTCTTCCCACACATGGGTTCCAGGGTTCAAACACAGGTCGTCAGGCTTGGCAGCAAGCTCTGTTAGCCATCTCACCAACCCCAATCATGCTCTTCAAGGGATGAGTTTTAACAATCATGAAAGCTTTTTGCGATCCAGTGTTGGGGAAGATAACTCAGGAGTAAGCATCTCACAGTCTTCCATTTTCCAAAAATAGAGACAGGTTCGGCCATCCTGGGTCAGATCAGCAAAGGGTCTCAAAGAGAAAAGGGCCCATTGTAGTGGCGCATGCCTTTAATCCCAGCACTCAGGAGGCAGAGGCAGGCAGATCTCTGAGTTCGAGGCCAGCCTGGTCTACAGAGTGAATTCTAGGACAGCCAAGGCTACACCGAGAAACCCTGTCTCGGAAAACCAGATAAATTAAATAAGTAAATAAAGTAGAGAGGAAAGTGACCAATCAGCCTTCTGTAGAGGAGACAGGGATGAAGCTTTGCTGAGGGAAGCAGGCCTGAGCAGTCGTGGTGCCTGCTCTGCAGGTTCTGCACTGGTATTCCCTAGCTGCTCTCCACACTGCTGCTCTTCCCTCTCTGATGGAGGCCGTTCTCAGAACACACCTTACATATGTAGATTGTGATTCTTTTCATATAGGATAGCCCTTCAGAGAACAAGCCTTTCTCCTCTTTTTACCACATGCCCAAAGGCTGTGTTCTCCTTCCCTTTTTACTGCCCTACCCTCCCCAGAGCTGATAGGCAAACCACAGGCTGGGTCTGCCCTCTGCAGGAGATCCCGCTGTCTGTGAGTCTACAGGATGGCTGGTTCTCGTGGCTCATGGTGGGTGTTTCCTCCCAGCAGTAACCTTGGCTTTAGAGAGAGATGCAGACCCAGGGCTCACTAAGGGCCTCTGCCCAGGCCGGAGCATCCGAGTATCTGCCTTTCTTGGGGGAGCTCTTCGTGTCTGAGCTGGAGCATCAGAAAATAAGACTGTGTACTGTGTTCAGGTTCAGAGATGTGATGGGAAGAAAAGTAAAAGTGGGGAAAAATTAAAATGGTTGCCATTGTAAAAAAAATCTCTGGGTGCCAAAAATACTTCCAAGTTAGATATTTAAGTGTGTGTGTGTGTGTGTGTGTGTGTGTGTGTGTGTGTGTGTGTGTGTGTTTAATTAAAGTCAAAGTCTCCAGGGTGGCAGAAGATGGGAGCAGGAAGGGCATTCCAATCAGATGTGACCAAGATTCTTGTGTGGAGGCGTGGTCTTGGGTTATAAGGGAATTCCGTTTTCTTGAGACTTAAGTCAGAATCTCATGATGGGCAATCTGCTGCTGTCACACGAGCTTGGACTTTGAGGCTCCTGAGGCAAGAGTCTGGGAGACTTGGGGTGCCACCACAGGCTTCCGTTTCCTCGTCAGCAAAATGGGGAAAGTGGTCCCTTCGGTGAGTCCCCTGATGCCTTAGTCTGCTCTATGCTTCGCTTTCTTTGGCAGAGGGAATTTTCAGGAAATCTCCAGGTCATTAAATGAATATATGCAACATATATATTCATGTGTATTTCTATGTCTCCATATAAATCTGAGGTCATGTATTTGGGGCCAATGCATGCAAGTCAACTTATGCCAGTGTCTTCTAATAGGTCGTTTTCACATTGTGGTAAAAAAAAGTCCTAGACCCTTCTAGAATGAGCACACGAAGCTGAGTCACTTTCTATCCAGAATACTCTTTGAGCAAGACGTTTTTCAGAAATAAGGAGCATGCACACCAGTCTCCCTGGGAACCTACAGCACGCTGCTCTCACCCTTCACCTCCACTTTCAGTGCATTCAGCTTTTATTTTGATAGTATGTGTTGTAAAATAATCATAATCCGTATTTGGAGTGTATGGAGCAGGGGTCAAGGACACCAGTCAGTAAAATACTTGCTGTGTAAGTATGAGGACCAGAGTTCAAGCCCCAGATCCCACAAAAAAAAAAAAAAAAAAAAAAAAAAAGCCAGGCGCAGTGGTGTGTACCTGCACTTGTAATCCCAGCATTGAGGAAGTAGAGATGAAATTCTTGGCACTTGCCTGCTAACCCAGCCAAACTAATAAGCCTCAGGCCAATAAAAGAGCATGGCTCAAAAAAAGTGTGTGGGGGGGTCATCCCAAAGTGTGACTCCCAAGGTGGTTTTCTGCCTCATACACAGAGAG